>NC_133405.1:21603704-21906735 GCF_047511655.1 Castor canadensis
AGAGGGGCAGAAATGTGAATTAGGGAATGTAAAGAGGCATGAGAGACAGCATGTTCCTGTGAGTTAAAATCTGTAGCACACAACTCTAATCCCAGCTATTCGGGAGGCTGAGGCAGGAAGATCATACATTTGAGGCCCTACAACTTAATGGGACCTGTCTCAAAATAAAATTAAAAAGGGCTAAGGACGTATCTTAGTTGTAGAGTCCTTGCTTAGCATGTGTGAGGTCTTGGGTTCAATCCCAAGTACTCCAAAAACAAAAATGAAAACTGAAAAAAAAAAAGAAAAAACAGGAGCACGCTCGCAGAATACTTCCAAAGGTAGCCGGCTTTCTCTGTGGGGTCCATTTTCTTCTGTACACTAGATGGTGATCTCATATTTGCATTTGTGTCATGGAATTTGAAGCTTGATTACTCTTTACAGGTGCTTTTCAGATAGTCGCCTTTTTACTACACTCTGTGTAGAGTTGAAATTTAGCAGTGGTAATAATTGCGGTGAAGGTCTCAGCCCCTAGCAGAGAATGTGAGCTTGCAGAGTATGTGACTAGCCATGATTAGCTTTGCTACTGGACCAAGGTTCAGGGCTGGTCCTCTGTCTCCCACAGAGAAGATGGAAGTGAGCACCTGGGGCATTCAATATGTAGGCTCCTTCTGATAGCATTTAAGGCTATCTCTTTATGGAGCAATTGTGAGTTGGGAATGGTTCTCTAATGAGTCACTGCGGTTTGCATGACTCATGGAGGTCTTTGCAAATGACAGTGCTTCTGACCCAAAAGGAGTTAGGAACTTCTGTCCTCAGAAGTGCTGGGAGAGTAAAGCCCGCAGGGATCCTAAAAAGGCTATTGAGGGCATAATAGAGATTGGATTTCACAGCAGACAGGCAGTTCCTTCAGGACAAGAATTGTGCCTGATTCTCTTTCAGGCTCTTGATATCCTTAGAGCAGTGTCTGGCATAGAGCAGGCACTCATGGGTGCAGGAATAGAAGCTAATGAGGTAAGAGTAGCTTTCACTATTACATTTCCCTGCTCTCATCCTGTTCTCTTACTTCCATCTTGCTCTTGCCCACCTTTCCATTGGGCATGCTTGTATCTAGTTTTGACTTCATCAGCCTAGTCCGAGGGTTGCAGAAAAGAAGCCTTCTCCAGTGTATGGCTTCTGCCAAACAATCTGAAGTACACCTTTGCAAGTAGCTGTCAGCTAGTAAAGATAATGCTGTGAGTTAGTCACTTGATAGCAACTGGTCCCCTGTTGGCCTGGCCTTGAAGTCATTTCATGGAATCCCCACTTGCCTCATTTTGCGCTCTGACACCTGGCTCAGCTCTAGCCTCTGTGATCTGGGCAGTGTAGCCAGCTAGCTGTGACAGTCACCATCTGGCCTGACCTTTCACTCTTCCTGCAACAGGATTGACTAATGTGGCAGGAAGACATTCCCATTACCCTGTTGTGGGTGAGGCAGGCAAAAGGGTTTACTTTTGAGGTGAAGGAAATGAGACTAAGAAATTTCTTTCTAGCCTATACCACAGGAGAACTCTTCATCAAGGAGGCAATGGGAAAGAAAATATAGAGCACCTCTATAGGTGTAGAGGATCGATTCAGAGAGAAAATAATAAAAATATTACAGAATTAAAAAGAAACAAAATGTAAGGCTGTAATGGAGAGGAACTACAATATCTCACATACTGAGAACATTGTTTTTGAAATAATTTCCAATAAGTCAGTGAGAGCGGTACAATTCCACGGGGCTTGGAATATGAGAAAAATAAAGTAAATATTTGGAATAAGCCATTATGGGGAAAGGTCTCTGATGAGTTGCTATTCACTGCGACTGTACTATAATGATACTAAAACAGAAATCCTTTGGAGCCTCCCTTTTGGAAGGTTTTTATTGAGGTGCTCGTGTTTGTTGCTCTCTTTCCCTTTGGGGTAGCAACAGCCTAAGTAGATTGCCTGAGGTTTAGTCCAGGTGGTGATGTTGCCTATTGCTCTTCCTAGACCACTAGTGATAGAACCTGCTGCATTCCTAAGCTGGGGACCAGATTTCTGACGGATGGCTGTCACCGAGATTGCAAGTTCAATTTTGTGAAAACAAGTTACTAGGTAATTTTGTGTTCCCATGGATTGCTTTCAGAGTTTGGTAATTATTGTGAAACTGGCCAGCTGAAGCTCACAATTAGCTCAGGTCCAGGCTTCCCAGGCCACCAGCTACTACCTATCTTTGAGGCAGGGTGATGATCTTGCATATGAGTTGTTTTTCTTAAATGTTATTAAGACAGAGGGACATTTGAGATGAGATACAGCTGGGTCCTCTGGAAAACAAGGATTTGTTATTAAAGTAAAGTACAAAAGCAAATGTCATACCTTTTTTAAAAAGCCTCTTTTTGGGCGGGATGAATAAGGGATACTGTGAAATAGTTGTGGCATGGGAAGTTCCAAAATTTAATATAACTAAAAATATTTCTTCAGGTTAAAGAGAAATGAAGTGTGCTATTACAGTTAGGAATAGTTATAGGAAGCTATAAACTACTTTCCTAGCCTCCATATAACTTTTTCTCCAATCCAACTTTTGTAAGATTAGAAAAAATTAGTGATTCTTCAGAGCTTTTAAGATCAAACCCAAACTCCCTAGCATGGCGTCTAGACCTGTTTCCAGCCTGGCCCCACTCTGTTTCTAGGCTCCTCTCCTACATGGTCTCCATAGCCATTTCATTTCATCCATCCGTACGGCATTTATAGAACGACGCCATGTGCAAGACATTGGTTGGTGTGCTGTGATCTAACACCACATTACTACACTTGGTGGGGGCTTTATTAGTTCACCATGGTCCTATGTGGGCCCCATTAAAAGAAATTATGAGGTGCTGAGTGCCTGGCAAAGATTGTGGCAGTGGCCTGGGGGAAAAATAAAACCAGGATGTTGTGAGAGAGGAAAGAAAGACATTGAATTGCAAAAGTAATGGATACAACCTACCTTCTGTTTTTTCAATTTTCACTGAATATCTAAATCCTATGAACTCACCTAAAACCATGCAAATAAAAATTAGCTAAGCAATGTGTGACATATTAACACAATGGAACACAAACATATGACAGAATGTGGTAACATGAAAATGTGCATATGAAATAATGTTACTAATAGCAGTTAACATTGACTGAGTTATGTGCCAGGCACTGTTCTAGGCATTTCATGGGTGATTTATCATGTAACCCTCATGACAACCCTCTGAGGGGAGGTACAATTGTTACCCCAATTTTACAGGTAGAGAATCCAAAGTCCAGAAAGATTAAGTGCCTGGGCCAACGTCCACACATGTAGCTTACAACAGAGCCACAGTTTTGAAAGGATGTATTCAGGTTCCAGAGTTTGTGCTCTTTACTACCATACTACAACTGTCTTTTTACATGAAAGAGAAAAATCAAAAGGTATGGAAAAATAGCTGCACATACATTGTTAAAGGCAATTTTCAGTGATGCAAATGATTTGATTTAACATTAGATTCTTTCTTCTATAAAGAAACTTAAATGCACAAGAAGAATAAAAAAAATGAGTAGTGTCGTGGAGGTCAAGGGAAAGCAGTTTAAGGAAGGGAATGTTAACAGTGTCAAATGTTAACTGAGTCAGGAATTAACTTAATAACTTTAAACACATCACTTAGCCTACATAGTATTTGTTTCCTTATCAGTAAATTTTCTCTTCCCTTACAGTAATTTTTTGAAGACTAACAGTATTAGTAAATTCCTTGTGATTTTTGTTAATAATACTTTTTCAAAACACCAAGTATAATTGCAGGCCATATTTCTACAGGATAAAAAACTAAAGGCAGAACTGTGCAAAATTTTCAAGTCTTGTGCAGAAGTCTAAGGTGTTTTATGTCCTTCAAGTCTGGCTGGGTGGTCACTAACCAGAAGTGTCTTGATTTTTGGAGGGAAGAACAAACAAGCTGATTGCTAGTTTGGTATTATGAAAACAAACCAATTAATGGATGAACTCAAATTGTCATTTTTAACACTCCTTTTGGCACACCATGAACCATACATGATGTCAAGTACCATCCTTCAACTTCTCATTCATTTGTCATGTGATTGTCCATTAATTTAGCAAACACACGTGAGAATGTCCTACATACCCAGAACCTATCTAGGCACTGGAGTTAAGGTGAAGGAGACATGTAGTTGCTCTCAGAGAACTCGTAGTGTAGCTAGATTTGTAAGAATAGGCTGTCATTACACTGGAGTATGTACAATTTAGTATGGGAGGTACACCTGATATATTATGGGCATGCATAGGAGGGAGAAACCAAAACAGGCTTTTATTTTTTTTCTTTTCATTAAATTGAAAGTTTGTATAATTGTTCTCTTTTTAGGTGAACAGAATCTAACAGGTTGAGAAGTAGAAATAGCAAGTAAATTTTCTTAATCCTAGCAGCTACACATACAGCATGGACTTCTAGGATTCAAAACCCTATGGTTTGGCAGGCAATTGCCAAACAAGTGTGTGTTCCAAGCCACATTAGTTGGATGTGGCTAAAATCACATGCAAATATTTTCATATTATTTCCAGCCACTTACATAGCCAGTCGCAAATCGTGCATGGGCCCTGTATTCTTACTATATTGAAACCAAACTCTCAGAGATATCCAGGCAGTGCTAGGTTACAAACTAGTATTTCTGGTTGAGTGGCTCTTGTATGTCTGGTCATCATATTTAAGTCTGAAGTGACCTTATTTCTTTTTACCAAGGAGATCATGACAATGCTATACTTGCTGTGCCAGAAAGTACTTGAAAGTTATTTTAAATTCTCAGTTGCTAATAAACCATAGCTATTTCAGTTAATGTCAGTTGCTGAGTGGGTCCATTACTAATTTTGTTTCCAAAATATTTGTCTGTAATGGAAAAACTTTGTGAGACTCTGTTTCAATGGTTATATGTTACAGCTCTAAAGAACAAGCAACTAAAGAAGGGGGCTGACTGACAGACCTATTAGTTCTTTGTTATTCCTCCTTTGCTATTCTGCTTTTGGCTCTTTGGTTTACCTTCTACAGTCCTCATAAAGTATGGTCATCAAGTAGTTGAGATGGCTCAGGTAATCATCTCATAATTCTTGAGCATCGCTGAAACACTCAACAGTCTTCCCTTCTTTTCATCCTTGTACATTTGGGGGGGGCAGAAATTAGAAATCTTTAGTGGTTTTATGTGTTACTGTGAAATGGTTGTCCTTGGTACTATGAGAGCCATTTTAAATTAGTGTTTTGAGACAGCTCCACTGATGGGGTGCCAGTACTGGAGATTGAACCCAGGGCCTTGAGTGTGCTAGGCAAGCATTGTACCACTTAAGCTATGGGCCCCTAACCCAAGTCCTTTATTTCTAAAGGACTTTCTAACTAGCTCTTGTGCAAGGCAGTTCCAAAATACTCCCAGCAGGAGAGCAGGGAGTATACTGGAAAGAGCAAAAAGACAGGGGCTCATGGGAGTTGGAGTTCACTTCCCATCCCATCAGTTTCCTCATCTGTGAAACAATGAGTTTTGACAATCAGAGTGTCCCAACACAGCTCTGCATCAGATTTACCTGAGGAGCTTGTTAGAATATAGATTCCCAAGGCCAGTGCTTAGAAATCCTGAATTTGTAGGTTTGTGGTAGGGCATAAGAATCTGTGTATTTAATAAGCACCCCAGGAGATCTAATACAATAAGTTCACAGACCAACAATTTCCAGAAGTCACTGAAATGATTTCTAAGGTCCCTTTGAGCTTTAAACATATGTAATTCTAATGTCACAGATTTCTAATTTAACAATAGCTTAAATAGAATTGATACAAAGGACCTTACACTCACATTTTCATGCTAAGCTTTTGTGTTCTGCAAACAGAATTTTGGGTATCAGGCTCAGGCCCAACCAGAAGATATTGGCAAGGTTGTGAACTCAGCAAGTGCTCTAGAGTCAGGGTTCAGAGTTCTAACCCAGGGGGTGAACAATGTGAGGTCACGATTTCAGGTCAAGAATTTGAGATCCAAAGGTCCAATGCAAGAAGGTGTAGGTAGGAATAGAATCCTACTTTACAGGAAGTGCTTAAGATTTGGAATTCATTTAGGAAGGGAATCAAGAGGGGTAGAGACAAAGAGAGGAGTAGAGAAGGAGTTGTCGAGGCCAGCAGAGTAAGAGTAAGGCCTCAGTTCTTGGGATGGTTGTGACCTATGCATTGATAAAGGATGACACTGCCCTACTCTCTGTGCTGATTTTTTAGTGCTCTCATTGCTGTAAGAGAATGAGAGCATGGGAAGTGACTGGAGCAGAAATATCTCCTATCTTAAGGTATTGGGGATGCATCAGTCCCATCATTTTTCCGATTTTTCTTTACTGCAAGGGCTGAGGGAAAGGACTGGCTGGAAAGGTACAGCAGTATTTCCAACACCAATAGTGTGGGCAGAGAGATAGGAAGATGGAGGTAGATCTGAAGGAGCCTGAGATGTCCAGCCCAGATGACCCAGAAAGAACTGATCACAACCAGTAATGAGTAATAGTGAAGGGTTCTTGGCACCAGTGGGTACATTTAATGAAGAAGCTCTTCACATGATGATTTTCCACATACAGTAATGACCTTTATAGGTGCACTTTGCTACTCTGGTTGAAAGCCAGGAGGAATGTGGACATCATAAAATTGACAGTCCTAAATGCTAGCATGAGGACCCACTGTGGTTCTGTGCATAGAAAGAATGGATCATGTGGTATCTGATAAAGGTTTTGTGGAGGACTGAGAAAGGTTCTTGAGGGATGGAGACATGAGGAATGTTTTCTGTCATTCCCGAGAAGGCCAGTAGGGGGCGCCAGCCATTCGGTTGATACCCTATAATCTGTGTAATAAGATTCTTTGAGAAAGTGTTTTGATCAGAAATACCAATGAACTTAGTTTATAATATCGCCTCAGTTTCCTGCTACGTATATTATTAGAAAGATATATTTAGAGTAGGTAAACTAAAAATAATTCCATAATTACGACCCTAGAAGTGTAAAGGATCATGGATGGAAAAAGGCTTCTCTGCTTTGATAGAAAAGATGTCTTTGACCATTGATTCCTGTGCTCACTTGTTGATATTTGCCATGTGCACGCCAGTTTTTCCCTTCTGGGAAACTTTTTATTTTCCATCAACTTTTTGGTCATTTCCTTTTAAAATAGTTCAGGGTATGCACCTTTCTTTAAAGCCAAATCCCCTTTTAATTTTCGTTTTTGAAATAAATATACTGTAAATGTAGTTGTCAGCCAGCAGGGATTCTGCTTATGATTAGAAATGTCCAGAGGAACTTGTGAACAGGTTACTTTTCTGTTTCCAAGCTAACCCAATCTTGGGCTGTAATGTTAATAAAAATGGCCAGTCTGTGTCTGTCTGTCTGTTCATATCAATCTCACTTTATCTGGTGATGTGTAGTTGGCTACAGAAGCAACAGAGAGAGGCCTCCCCGAGACTCTGAAAATAAAGAAAATGGAATTGTTGCCCAAGCATTAACCGAGGGCTTAATGTTAGTGATGACATGATCGAAGTGCGTTACATGCATGTATGAAAATAGAATGAGCCCCATTAAATTGTCTAAAAAGGGAGGAGAAGAGATAAGGAAGTGTAATAGAGGGGATGAATTTGATCAAAGTACATTATATGCATGTATGAAAATATTACAGTGAGACTTCTTTGTAAAATTAATATACGCTAATAAAAACGATTACAAGACACAGAGCCATATAAATTCCCTTTGAAGAGACTAAGTACAAAAGAATAATGTAGCCAGGTATTATTTCTAAATATTTTCTAAAGTACAAATATAGAAAAGTGAAAGCAAATTGCCAGGAGCCAACTATTGTTGATACCAGTTGGCAAAAATACGGGTGAATTTTGTTTATTTTTTTTTTTTAATTTCAGAGAGAGAGAGAGAAACTGAGACAGAGTGAGACAGACTTAATGGCTCCTGAGGAAACAAAGACCAGAGAGTAGCCTGACTGACAGTGTTAACATAGTCGAAGAAAGAATGTGTCACTTGGGGAGTGGGGGTCATGGGCTGTCAGTCATGAAGCAGATGAAAAGAGAAGGTCACGAGACAAATAGTAGCTCCGATCAGCCTCCTCTGTGCAGGAGAGCAACTGCCTTCTTTGGACTCTTGGCTAGGTGCAGATAAAGTGGTATAAAAAGCGAGGTCCTATACCCAGACTGATTTGGGTCCACAGCTCACGCCCACCAGTCCTTAGCTTTACAACTTTGGGCAAGTGGCTCTACCTTTTTAAGCCTCAGTTTCTGCCTGTACCGTGGGAATTTTAATAATACTCTTAATATATCAGGCTATTGTAAGAATAAATGGGCGTAACTTACTTATTTAACACAGTGCCTGGCACATAGTGATTCCTCAGTAAATATTGTTATAATGTCTTTAGAATGTCCTGTTTATACAGATCTATTTTATTATAATGTAGTGATTAGTTATTCAAATCATAAGTTGAGTTGCCATTGATTCTGTGGTTATTAAGAAAGCTTTGGATTATAACTGTTTGCTGTGTTATTTATCAGCCGGGAGATTGCAGGAGGACCTATTGTCTCGTGAATTTTAAGCATCGTCATAGATACAGTATGCTATTCAGCCTTATTCTAGCAGCCTTTGGAGAGTTTAATAGTGTGGGTTCAATCAATCCGGGATGTTGTCAAAATTGAGGTTTATGTTTAATTGACACATAGTAATTGTACATATCTATGGGGTACTGCCAAATTTGAGTTTCAAACCTCCAACCCTGGGCATTTTTAAATTTTAATCATTGCCTTCTGTGAGCTTGGTTAATGTGAATCCACTCTTGAGAGAAGTCTGTACTCATCTACTAAGGACCAAATTCTGGACCTAATGAAGTTTTCTAGCAGCTAGCCTGCAAGCATCCTGCAGCCAATTAATTCCCTCTGTTTTTAACAAAAATTCTGCAGAGTAAAACCCCAAGCCCACTTTATGCTTTCTGTGTATTTGAGTGTGGTGGTTTTTGTTTGCTTTGTATGAACTTACATAGTATCTTAGTAAAACATTAAAGTATACTCCCAATGGAATTAATGTGTAATATCATTCAAAAATAGCTGGAGAAACACTGTATAGTTATAAAATCATAGGGCTTGAAGGGATTTTAGCACTTGGCTACTCCTGTCTTCCTGAGCACCAGAGAGAAAAAATGACCTATCCATGGTGACGACTGGTTTGAGATGGTACTGTGTTCATGTAAAAACGTGAAAAACGTCTGTGATTTCTTCATCAAAGCAGAGGTAAGGGGCTGAAAGAGCGTACATGAAACCAAGAATGCACCCAGAATGAAGGGTACACACGATTATTATCCTGCCACGTGGAAAACACTCACAGCTAGAGTCCTTCACACTGCCTTTCTGTTATGTGCACTTGATTGACTTTTTCCTTTGTTTTGAAAGTTTTAATACAGAAAAAAAAAAACTGTTACTAGCATATGCAACCTCCATGAACCAGGTCAAGTTAAAACACAACTCTGTTAATTTCCCAAGACTTAGGCAAACACATGAAATGCTTCTCCTGCTTCTTTTTCCTTAGAAGGGACTTCCTTCCTTCTACATAGTGCTTCTATTTTGGTTATATTTTCCCCTGAATTTTGACTTGGTTCACTTGCTTACTTACTGAATAATTTTCTAGGGGGTCATTTTTTTTTGTTGTTTCACTGGGGTTTGGACTCAGAGCCTCACACTTGCTAGGCAGGTGCTGTATGTACCACTTGAGCCACTCTGCCAGCTTGAATAATTTTCTTAGTTGGACTTTTTGCTTCCCTGTGAGTTGGTATTGCTTTTCACATTTGATACACAGGCCACCTGGCCTCTGCTGTCAATGACTAACTCCTGTACTCCTTTTGATAAAGATACAAATGTCCTTCCCTCTTTTTATGTTACTTGAAATTTCACTAGTAGCGAACATGCCATTTCAAACTGCCTTCCATTCTCCCTCTTCAAGAAGCATGTCCAGTCTCGCACCACTTATAGTTGTGAAGTTTTGGGCAAATTACTCCTGCCCTCTGAGCCTCAGTTTTCTTACCTATTAAGTGGAAATAATAATATCTATCTTATAAGAGGGTTGTGGGGATTAAATTAATTAAGAGAATGTCAGAGGGTTGGAGTAGTGCCTGGTTCAAATGCAAGTACAAGTGTGACATGAGTTGTTACTACTGTCATTGTCATTGTTGATGTTTTATCTAGTCATCATTATAAAGCCAACATGCTGACATGATGTTAATCAATGATAACTCAACCTGGATTGTCAAATTCAGCAGTATTTCCAGCAATGACATGTCATATCTTAGAACAAAATGAACTTTCATTTTAATCTAATGACAAAGGGCACACAGCATTTATGGGGTATGGGCTATGATGACAGCATCAGCCCGAATGAGGTAATTGAAACAGACATGATTCGAGTTATGTTGGGACCAATCTGTTTACCTGGTCTCTTATCAGCAACAGGCTTTCTTGGTGCTGCTGTGTGCATATTATCAATACTGACATACATATGTTGAAATTAATTAGTATTCTCACTTGATCCAACTCATTTTTTGGAAACAAGTTTGCAAGCCAGTATGTGAGCTGACCCACATAACCCCTTGGCTAAAAAAAAAGTACCGTATGCCATTGTACTTTAACAAGCATTGAGAAATGGGAAGTAAGCTTTTCTATGTTTCCAATTCACTGACTTCTGTCCACATTCTTTTAGGGGCACAGGAGAGGAGAAAAAATCGAATAGAGGAATTACAGATGGACACAGGGAAAAGAAGCATGCTAGAATTTGTCAGTATGTATGAGTATTGGTAACTTGTTCTAGAGTAAAAAGTCAGAGCCAAACACTTCAGAAAAACTTAATGACAGTATAGGAAAAGGGTAAGCTGATTATGGGCCTAGCACAGGAATGATTCGAACATCATTTTGTTAATATGGTCACTCCTCCCTGTCCTGATGATTTATAGATCCTAAGTAAGAATAGATGACAATTTACACCTAGTTTGTTTTTGGATATTGAGGGCCAGAGGCAGTGGCTTTAGTGACTTTCATGAGGAGATATGGAAAATGACAAACTTGAATTGTAATTCATCTCTTTACCTCTAATCTAAGCAATAACATTTTGAGGGTCTTCCCATCAGCTTTCTTTCTTCAAACAGAATTTTCAGTAATGGCAAAGCTGCTGTTCTAGACTCAAGTCAGGCTAGTGAGTGAGCTGAAGAGGACAGAGTGCAGTTGTGCTGCTTCTTCCTGTACAGGGGAATCGGGGACACCCCACCCCTGTACCAATGGGGCCCCCAGGGACGGCAAGGAAAGTAGTAAACAACAGTCTCAGAAGGCTTCGTTAGGGAATGTGACTATGGCTTGTATTAGTGATTCCGCTTAAAGTGTCCCATCTCAAAATCAGCTCTTTCCATGTTTAAAATGTTCATTTAAAATAAGCTCTTTGAATACACCACCATGGCAAAGGTCATTCTGGCAGAAAGTCACTTTAGACATCAGATCACTATTTTTAAGTAGTGCCCAGGCCTTCTAGTAATCTAGGCACTGTTTCCTTTGAACCCTGAAAATGTCAGTGCCCTGAAAACATACATAAATGGGGCTGGTCTGGTCAACAGCTGGATTTCCTTTCCCACAGATGTTCTCGCAACATGGATTGAGCATTGAGTGTGTATATTGTCCCTTGTCCATCTGTCTGGATAGAACTGTTTTCCCCGGTTCACCGCTTCACCTATTCCTTGCAGATTTAAATATTAAATTGTGTGTTTATAGAGGTGAGGGATATGGGAGTTAAGAGGAAGAAAATTCACTGTAAGTTATTAAGGGTGAAACTCCTAGAAGAAATAGAAAAGTACCTTGCCAGGAGGAAGATCTTGTTCTTAGTTTTCCCCCTTCATCTGTATTATTATTATTATTATTATGTTTTTGGCAGCACTGGGATTTGAAGTCAGGGCCTCACACTTGCTTGACAGGTGCTCTACCACTTGAGCCACTCCACCAGCCCACCCCCCTTCATCTGTAATAGCAATGGGGAGGTAAAGGCAAGGGTTGTCAAAGAGAGTTCAGAAATCATGGATTTTGGTTTTGTACAAATAAAGATGTGCAGTTTTTCAGAAGAGAAGGTTGGGAGAAATGGCAACAAGATGTGATCCTGTAAGTAACAGGTAACACTGGATGGCTGGTGTTCTTTTTCTAGCTCGGGACTTGGGGATTTCTCCAAGATTGTGATATTGCATATGGTGTTGCCAGTGATTCACAAACAACACAAAATATGCAAGCTGAATGAAGCCTTTTTGTTTGTGGGAGTGGTTGCTTATCCTCTTAACACAGCTTTTCTTCTTCTAGGTGATCATTCTAGGATTCTGTCAATTGCTGGCCCTCCATTTTTCTAACCTTCTATAAAACCAATGTTCATACTTTGTTAAAATAATCAACTCTTGGGGGTAGGAGGTAAAGGGATAAAGGAGAGTAATAGAAGGGATTGAACAGACCAAAGTAAAGCACACCCACAGTGGGCATACATCAGCACCCCTTTGAATGTCAACTTAAATATTAATAACGAAAACCACGACTGTAAAATAGGTTTAGTGGGGGGGGGGCTTATTGGTGGGAGGGAGAGGGTGAAGGAAGGAGATTAAGGTGACAGTATATGGCAGATGGACTTCACATACCTATATGAAACAGAACTGCAGAATCTCTTGCAATTGCTTTAAGTGGGGTGGGGAGAGGGCTGAGTGGGAGAAATGATGGGGGCAATAATGTATAACATAAGTCTAATCGGAATTTCACTAGGAATATAATAAATATATCCTAATTTTAAAAAATCAACTCTTCAGTGGATCAAATTCCATTAGGTCTCCTGGTCCTTCGTCATTAACCTCACATGTGATTGTTTCTGTACAACCTGAACAGCGAAGTCACTGCTTTGGGGAGAAAGGTAGTGTGCTTATGTGCGTATGAAGGGGATCTGGCATTTACTGCCAGGAACTGTGACATGTCCTTCGTAATGTAGAGGCCACTTAAAAAAGCAAATGCAACTGAGTATTTATTGGTTTTGGGGGGAGCAGTACTGGGGTTTGAACCCAGGGCCTCATGCTTGCTATACAGGTGCTCTACCACTTGAGCTACTATGCCAGCCCTGTTTAGCATTGGATTTTTCCTAGGTAAGGTCTCACATAATATTTGCCACCAGCACCCTTATAATTGAATATTTAATAAAGCATATGTTTTTCTAACTAATTTCCTTGACTTTGTACATGGTTTGTAGGCTCCTTGGATAGTTGCTGAAGCCCCTAATAACTGCTGCAAATAAGAACTCACGTGATGGATAAGCTTCAGAATTTAGCTAGTTTAGTGCAAAATAAATGCCTATTAATATTTTACTTAGGCCTAGGATTGGATGACATGTCTCCTAGGCCATACTGGTACTATATTATTTTTCCCATTTTTTTACAGCATAGTTGACATACAATAAGCCATCCATGTTTACTGTGTGCAATGTAATGAATTTGAGATAAGTATAGATCCATTAAACCATTGCCATAATCTGTGCCTCAAAAAGTGTCCTCACATCTTACTTTATTATTATTATTTTGTGATCAGAACACTTTAACATAAGATCTAACTGTTTGGCAAAGTTTTAAGCATTGCAGTATACATCAGGCAGTATACTCTGCTGTACAGTATTCATCTTGTGTGACTGAAGCTTTGTACCTTAAACTGATACCTCTTTGTTTTGCCCTCACTTCAGCCCTTGGCAACCGCCATTCCACTCTCTGCTTCTATGAGTTGGTTTATTTTACATTCTACATATAATTGATATTATGTATTATTTGTTCTTTTATGTCTGGCTTATTTCACTTAGCATCAAGTTTTCCAGGTCTATCCATGTTGTCACAGTTGTCAGTCTTTGTAAAGGCTGAACAATATTCCACATTTTCTTTATTCATTCATTCATCCACATCTTTAGGTTTTCATAGGCCTTGGCTGTTGCAAATGGCTCTGTAACCAACATGAGAGTGAAGCTATCTCTTTCGTTCTGTTGTATGTCACTATTCCAGATACCAGTAGAATTAGTTCTTTATCCAAAAATTAAGGTGGAAAGAAAGGGATGAAGTGGAGTATGAAGAAGAAACACCATAGGTAGTACTAGTGTGTTTACCCACTGTGGTTTTGACAGAATTCTCTTTTTAAATGAAAGAAAGGCAAGGTCTAAAAGAGATTGTCAAACATCTGCTGGAAGGGGGAAGAAAAAGGTGATTCATGAGAAGGTTCATGCCATCACCGTCACTTATTCTCAGGTTCTTCCTAAAGAAAAATTGTTAACTTTTAAGCTCTTAAAGCTCAGTAAATTGTGAAACACTTTACCTGTGCATGTAAACATTACAGACTTTTTGAGAAGCACCCAGCATTTATCAAATTCTTCAGTAGTCAAGACATAATTGCAGCTCACAGTGGCTGATACAGTGCAACCCATCCCATTCTCTCAGGTAGGCTAAACACACACACACACACACACACACACACACACACACACACACCGTACTTCTCATGTGAACACAAAAAGCATTTTATAAAGTTTATAGAATCTAAGGGCAGTTTGCTAAAGGTAAACTATTCCTTCCTTTTGGCAAGCTCACAGGAGAGCTGCATGATTGACCTTTGCTTGTGTGGCACCCCTTTCCACCTGCCTTTAAACTTGACTGGAGTCCCTGTGGAGGTACTTACCCACCTGCCAAGTCTTTGCCTGTTGCCAGGGCCCATTGAGTGTATCTGAACATCTATCTCCCCCTGAGTTAATCATGCAGCCTTCACAAGGCCCCCAGGCTCCCCAAATCCTCCAGCCTTCACTTTCCCCATGTTTCATATGCTGGAGTACTCTGCAGGAGACTGAGTCCCAAGAAACTATTAAGATCTTGGCCCATAAGTCCTTCCTCTGCTGGTAGCCCTTTGAAGGAACTGTGGCTCAAGGGAGAGCCTGGCCTTTTTGCAAAAGCTACCTTTTCAGTGAAATACCATTGTTTTGTGTTCAGAACCAAGAGCTCTGAGATTCCATCCCTGTATCAACAATCCCTAGGAAATGCACAGTATTGACCTTTTTCACTTATTTTCTTGTAATTTCTTTTTCATCATGACTATAAGGCACTACAGGCAATGTATTTCTGAGGGCTCTCTGTTCTTGGTAGGTAAATAGCTGAAATCATTCCACTTTTGCCTTAGTCTTTCCATCTTACCAAGTGTGGAGTTATTTTCCTGATTTATCTAGTTAGACCTGGTATAGACTAACAGAAGTATCATGTTTACTTAGAGTTTAACCATAAGGCAAAGAAAAAATTATATAGGTTACCCATCTGTGGAGGCATTATTTTCATAGTGGTTTAATTGTAAACTTGGATCCAGACTGCATGTATTCAAATCTTGGCTCTTCTACTTACTAACTTCTCTGAGCTTTGGTTTCTTATCTGAACAGTGGAGACAGTTGTATACTTCCCTCATAGGATGGTTCTGATAATTGTGTGAGTTAACTCACATAAAATTCTTGAAACCCTGCCTGGCACAAGGTAAATCCTCCAAGGATCACAGTTCTTTATTGTACCTAAAGCTAATCTTTAAGTGCTATGTAATATTTGCTGTTGGAGGAGATGGAGAGAATGGGAAAACAGTACAAAGATAGTCCAGAGTCCTGTGTTCTGTTGCTGCCACTATCACCCACATAGGTGTAAGACTTGGAGCCAGTCGTAGCTTCAGTTACCTTGTGTGTGAAATAGGAGTGATGTTTCCCTTAGCTACTGTCCCTACATGTGCATGCACAGCACGTGTGTGAACATGCACACATTAGTTTTTGGAGAGAGAAAGAGGAGGAGAGCTCAATTAAAATGTAGATTTTAAACATCTGAAATGACATGAGGTACTTTGCAGGTATGTTATGGAGACTTCTTACCATGTGTACTATGTATATTTAAGCTATAAGAGATTTCTAGAACAAAGTGTACTTTCATATCTACATGGTACTTTATACTTTTCAATGGAGACAAGCCATCTAGTATTTTTTCACAGATGGTTATGACTACTGCAAGCCTTTAGGGCCTAGGGACCATGTAGTTCTCATGTTTTATTCACAGTCTAGCAGATAAGATGCATTCAGTAAATATTAAATGAAAAATACATTCACACAAGTGCAATCAACCTAACGAGACAGCCATGACGCCTCACAAATGGCCTTCAGTTTTCTAGCAAGTGGTGAATATTGCTGACTTCACATAATGTCAGGAGCCTGCGATTATTTAGGGTGCCAAAAAGTTGAAACTTGGATCAGACATGTATCTAGAGAGACTGTAGTATGGCGCAAATCGTTGGGACATGGGATCACTTACCTCAGATCATGGCTCTCTGTCTGTAAAAAGTGAAGAAAGCATCAGCCTAAGGAGTGCTCAGTGAGTACCTGTTGAATCGTGTGTGTGTAAATTTTAAACCAACTGAAGTCTGCTACTTCTTATTACCTTGGGAGCACAATTTGCCATTCAATATGTCCTCAAAAGTCTATTTTTATTCTAATCTATGGCTAATAAGTGGTTAAGAGAGATTTAGTCTTGATTCATAGAATTATGATTATAGACTATAAAGCAAAAATTTCACAAGTTGAAGAAGCAGTAACCAGACCTAGACTATATACTATAACAGTGGTATGTTTGTTTTAGGTAATGCAGAAGCCATCATTTTCATGGCTGTTTGGAGTAATACATGTCCCTTCCCATAAACTCCTAGGAGAAGTACCTGAAAAAGAATGTTTGAAATTAAGTGAATAATTTGCTGAGCTCTGGGAGACTTTTAATCTTGGGGTGTGTGGCTTCTTGAAGGGACTGTAGAAGTTCACTTCTTTGGATACCATGAGGC
The DNA here is from genome assembly GCF_047511655.1 of Castor canadensis. NCBI lineage: Eukaryota > Metazoa > Chordata > Mammalia > Rodentia > Castoridae > Castor > Castor canadensis. The sequence continues at coordinate 21,620,613 of NC_133405.1, forward strand.
TTTCTTTTGTAGAGTGAACTAAAATTCTAAGAATGTGACCCTCATGCCTCTTGTAGCGGGTGTAAGCTCTCAGCCATGGAACTTTGAGCAAGTAAGTACGTCTTTCAGTTAATCAAGAATTCACTAGTCCAGATGGGATCCTGGAAGCCAGAAAACAATGGAAAAACCAAACAAAACGCTAAGGATCCTGTCCCGACAGAAATAACTCATCAAGAAGACATCATGAAAAATGCTGACCTACAAGATTCTCCCACAAGAACCAGTTCTTTTTGGTATGTCCTCATTAATATGGGGTTCTAAACTCCAGTGGCTCCTGCAAGACGAATTGTTCTCAAAGTTTTATCAATTTAAGAAACAATTTTTCATCAGGACTTCTATTACATTGTTTGGTTTAGCTACTTCCCTGGTTTTCAGGAGTGTCTTATTCCTAAATCCAATGTGAATAAGCCAACTTTAGTGTAAGCCTAGTTTTGAAGTTGTTACATATATTTGACCCACATTTTCTTAAAAAATTCTTTTGGTGATACTGGGGTTTGAACTCAGGACCTCATGCTTGCTAGGCAGGTGTTCTACCACTTGAACCATTATTCCACCAGCCCTTTTTTGTGTTGGGTATTTTCGAGATAGAGTCTTGTGAACTTTTTGTCCAGGTCTGACTTTGACCCAAGATCTTCCTGATCTCTGCCTCCCAAGTAGCTAGGATTGCAGTGGTAAGCCACTGGGGCCCAGCTTGCCCTGAATTTTTAAGTTGTGGAAACAGAGTGAAAATGAAGTACCCAGAAGCTGCTAGGGAAGATGAGATCCTAACAAGGTGTTCAAGTTTGTATGGTTGCAAGCATTTCTATGGTTGGTACTTCAACTCATGAGAATATATTATTGCAATGATGTTTGTTTTTAAATGATAGGTATAGCCCCTCTCTCTTTTCAGGGTCCTTATTTATTTATTTATTTACTTACTTAGTTATTTGCATCGTACCTTGTTCCCAAAAGAATTTTAAGCACTCTGCAAAAATGTACATAATAAAAATAGGACACAGTGTGACGAAAATATATGGGTACAATCAGAAAAATGGGAAGATACAGGTAGGAAAGCATGATGGGACCTGGAGTTAGACTGTGACACCGGATGCATGACATGAAGTGTGTTACTGTTGATAGAGGGAAATTATGAACTTGGCTCTAAGCTTTCTAGTCACAAATATGGAGAGGGAAAAAGTATGAGTTATATGTATCACCGAGTCCAGAAGGTGAAGGTAAAGTAGTTGTTCAAGAAAACTAATGGAGAATAAATGATAAAAACTAACGGGGCTAATGGGGCAAATGTGTGGTCAACCATTACAGACTCATAAATTTTCTAGTAGTTAGGGATATTCACTTCTTATGTCTGAGTAGCATTTGAATGAATCATTTTAATTGCTCTCTCTGGTACCTAATGGCCTTTGGGGGGAAATCTTTTATCTATCTATCTGTCTGTCTATCTATCCATCCATGTAATAACCCATGAAAAATATATTTTTTTCACTCATTTCTTTAGTTCTAATTGATGGGCCTTGGATTTAGAAGCCTGGTGTGCAAAACTTTAAAAAGTAAGACTAGATACATTTACAGGCTGGTTATTGGCCTGCACAAATAGTTGATTTACACTTAATGGCAACTTACTTCTAAGCTGAGTCAATTCTATTTAAATTAATGTGAAACAAAAAATGCAAGAAAATTCTAACAGATATTGAATAAACACTCTGAATGTCTTCTCTAGGAACTGTTTTTTTTTTAAATACCAGGCTTCTCCAGTAACACCAAAAAATTAAAAAATAATAAAATGAAAAGGTAAAATAGAAGCTTTTCTTACAACCTAAACTTGAAGTTTCTGTGTGGCTGATTTTTAAAAAATCGTTCAGTATTCAAAAATAACAGTGAAATGTGTTACCTGTTTGGGTGTTTGGTCCATTAACTTTTCCAGTGGTTTTTCCAATTAAAATTACATTGCTGCCATATGGCATCTATTGTATGAGAAAAACTCCCTAACTCACGAAAGAAATATCAAAGCAGACTAAAGGAAAGAAGAGGGAGTGACTTAACCCTCTTCAGTGGTTATTGTCAGTAGTTCCATCACAGACTCATTTCCAAGGCCAAGTTTTTTTTCATTTTTCAAAAATTAATAGGCTATTTGTTTAGAACAGTTTTAGATTTTAAAAAGTCAAGCAGATAGTAGTTTGTTTATGCTCCCTTTTCCCTGCACAGTTTCCTCTGTTCTTAACATTATTTGCATTAGTGTGGCACATTTCGTACAATTAATGAACCAGTATTGATACATTACTAATGAAAGCCTACAGTTTTCATTCAAGTTCATAAAGTTCAGCATTTGTGTTGCATGGTTCTTTGAATTTTGACAAATACCTAATGGTGTCATTCACCCATTAGACTTACCTTACAGTCTAGGTGCTCAACAGCTGATGATTGAATAAAGAAAATGTGGAACATATATACAGTGGACTCTAATTCAGCCATAAAAAATGAAATTATGTTGTTCACAGAAAAATGGATGAAACTAGAGGTTTTCTTTCTATAGACATTGGTTATCTCTCTACTTATTGAGATATTCTTTGATTTCTTTCATCAGAGTTTTGTGGCTTTCCCTATCTGTGCAGCTTTTACTTCCTTTTCTCTTCTCTAGTGCATCAGTTAGGAGTTTAAGCACAAGGATGAATAGGGGTGCTGAGAGAGGGACGTCTCTGCCTTAGGCAGAAAGCAAGTAGTTTCTCACTATGAAGTATGATGTTAGCTATAAATTATTTTTTGGATATTCTTTGCTGAGTGGAGAAAGTTCCCCTCTCTTCCTTCGTTTGCTGAGAGCCTTTATCACGAATAATGTTGGATTTCAGCAAGTCTTTTCTCTGCATCTGTTGATATGATTATATGATTTTTCTTTTTTCCCCTGTTGATGTGATGGGTTGCACTAACTGATTTTTGAGTGTTGAATCAACCTTGTGTATTTGAAATAAATCTAACTTGGTCATGGTATATAATTCTTTTTCTACATTGCTGGGTTTCACTTGTAAATATTTTGTGGATTTTTGCATTTGTGTTCATGCCACATGTTGATCTGTACCTGTTTTGTAACAGCCTATTTGGGTTTTGTTGTTAGGGGAATGCTGGCCTCATAGCATGAGTTAGGAAGACATTTAGGAAATTGGCAACCTTTCTTAAGGTTTAAGAAATTTCTTAAAGGTTTCCAACCTTAAATGTTTGGAATTCACCAGCAAACCCTTATAGGCCAAGCGCATTCTTTTTGGAAGATTATTATTCATCAGATTTCTTCAATAGATACAGCCTGATTAAGATGATCTATTTCTGCTTATGTAATGTTTGGTACTTTCTGTCCATTTGATATTTTATTAAGTTGGTAGGCAAGAGAGCTGTTCATAATATTTACCTATTAGCCTTTTAATATCCATGCAATCAGTAGTGATGACCCCTCTTCAATTTCTCATATTAGTAATTTGTGCCTTCTTTTTTCTTGGTTAGCTTGGTTAGACATTTTAATTTTTATTTGTCTTTTCAAAGAATCTGTTTGTTTTCTTAGATTTGTCTATTCATTTTCCATCTTCAATTTTGATTTCTGCTCTGCTTTAAAATTTATTTTCTCCTGCTTGTTTTAGGTTTATATTGCTTTCTTTTTCCACTTTCCTTGGTAGAATGTTCAATTACTGTTTTGAGATCTTTCTTCATTTTTTAAATGATGGGGATCAAACACATCAAACAAGTGCCCTTGTTTTCTAGTATGTGTGTTCAATGCTATGAATTTCTCTTTAAGCACTGTTTTCACTGTATCTCACTAATTTTGGTAGGCTTTGTTGGCATTTCCATTTAGTTAAAAAATTGATCTCTCATGAGACTTCTTTGTTTTCACTTTCTGAGTTGTGTTTTGTTTTCTGTTTTGCACTGCTAGGGATGGAACTCAGGGCCTCACATATGCTAGGCAAGTGCTCTACCACTAAGCTATACACCCAGCCCCTATGTGATATATAGAAAGGATTATGTTATTTGCAAGTAATTTTTGTCTGTTATCTGTTATTGACTTGTAATTTAAATCTATTGTAGTTTGATAACATTCTCTGTATGATTTTTATTCTTTTAAATTTATTAAAGTGGAGAAAAAAATAAATGTATTAAAGTATATTTTATGAGACATCTGAATATTCCATATGTGCTTGAGAAGAATGTGTATTCTGTTTTTGGTGGATGAAATATTTTATAAATCTCAATTACATCTAGTTGATAGATGGCAGTATTCAGTTGAACTATGTCCTTTAGGTACTGATAGATGTTGAAGTTTCTAACTATAATAGTGGATTTTTATATTTCTCCACACAGTTCATTTTTTAAAAATTTTATTATTAATATGTGCATACAAGGCTTGGGTTATTTCTCCCCCCTGCCCCCACCCCCTCCCTTACCACCCACTCCGCCCACTCCCTCTCCCCCCCACCCCCTCAATACCCAGCAGAAACTATTTTGCCCTTATCTCTAATTTTGTTGAAGAGAGAGTATAAGCCATAATAGGAAGGAACAAGGGTTTTTGATGGTTGAGATAAGAATAGCTATACAGGGAGTTGACTCACATTAATTTCCTGTGCGTGTGTGTTACCTTCTAGGTTACTTCTTTTTGATTTAACCTTTTCTCTAGTTCCTGGTCCCCTTTTCCTACTGGCCTCAGTTGCTTTTAAGGTATCTGCTTTAGTTTATCTGTGTTGAGGACAACAAATGCTAGCTAATTTTTTAGGTGTCTTACCTATCCACACCCCTCCCTTGTGTGCTCTCGCTTTTACCATGTTCTCAAAGTCCAATCCCCTTGTTGTGTTTGCCCTGGATTTAATGTCCACATATGAGGGAGAACATACGATTTTTGGTCTTTTGGGCCAGGCTGACCTCACTCAGAATGATGTTCTCCAATTCCATCCATTTACCAGTGAATGATAACATTTCGTTCTTCTTCATGGCTGCATAAAATTCCATTGTGTATAGATACCACATTTTCTTGATCCATTCGTCAGTGGTGGGGCATCTTGGCTGTTTCCATAACTTGGCTATTGTAAACAGTGCTGCAATAAACATGGGTGTGCAGGTGCCTCTAGAGTAACCTGTGTCACAGTCTTTTGGGTATATCCCCAAGAGCGGTATTGCTGGATCATATGGTAGATCAATGTTTAGCTTTTTAAGTAGCCTCCAAATTTTTTTCCAAGTGGTTGTACTAGTTTACATTCCCACCAACAGTGTAAGAGAGTTCCTTTTTCCCCGCATCCTCGCCAACACCTGTTGTTGGTGGTGTTGCTAATGATGGCTATTCTAACAGGATCTCCACACATTTCTAATAGGTTTTGCCTTGTATATTTTGATGCTCTGTTGTTAGTTGTATACACATTAAGGATTGTTATATCTTCTTGGAAAACTGATCCCTTTATTGTTATATAATGCCCCTCTTTATCCCTGATAATTTTCTTTTCTCCAAAGTGTGCTAAATGTGAAATTAATTCAGTTACTCCAGTTCTTTTCTTTTCTTTCTTTAATTCAAATCTAAAACTTTAAGTGATACACAGAAAATAAGAGTTATACATATTTATGGCATGCCATGTGATGTTTTGATATATATGTATATATTGTTTATGTTTAGATAGAGCTAAATATGTTTATCTCAAATGCTAATCATTTCTTTGTGGTGAACACACTAAAAATCCTTTCTTCTACCTTTTTGGAACGTGCAGTACGGTCTTATTATCTATAGTCACCCTCCTGTACATACAACAGCACACCGAAACTTCTTACTCCTATCCAACTAAGTACCCATTGATCAACCTCTCCCCAATTCTCCTTCCTCTCTACTCACTCCAGTCTCTGGTAACCACCATTGTATTCTCAGTTACTGTGAGACCAGGTTTTTATGCTCCACATGTAAGTGAGATTATGTGATACTGGTTTTTCTGTGCCTAGTTTATTTTACTTAACAATGATTCCATCCCTGTTGTTGTGAATCACAGAATTTCATTCATTTATGGCTGAATGGTACTCCATGGTGTGTATATCACATTTTCTCTCTATTCATCACTTGATGGACACATAGACATGTGAATGTGGATGTCTCTTTGACTTACTGATTTCGTTTCCTTCTGGTATACACCCAGTAGTGGTACAGCTCGGTCATATGGTAGTTCTATTTTTAATTTTTAGAGCAACCTCCATACTGTTTTCCATAATGGCTATGCCAATTTACATTCCCACCAAGAGTGTGCAAGGGTTGCCTTTTCTCCACATCCTCACCAGACTCATTTCATTTTGGCTTTTTATTAATAGCCATTCTTACTGTGGGAGGTGATTTCTCATTGTGGGTTTGATTTTCATTTCTACTTGTGCTTTTGTTTCCTGTGCTTTTGCAGTTTTGTCAAAAAAAAAAAAAATCCTTACCTGTTCAAATGTCCTAAGGCATTTCCTCCATATTTTCTTCTAGAAGTTTCATTTCCTCCATATTTTTTCTTCTAGTAGTTTCATCACTTCACTTCTTATATTTAAGTCTTTAATTCATTTTGAGTTGATTTTTGTAACTGATAGAGATAGTAGTCTAGTTTCATTCTTCTGCATATGATATGTAAATTTTCCCAACACCACTTATTGAAAAGAAAGTCCTTTCTCCAGTGTGTATTCTTAACACTTTTGTCAAAAATAAGTATATATGTGGGTTTACTTACAGGGTCTCTATTCTTTTCCATTGGCCTTTGCGTCTGTAATTTTGCTGGATGCAGAATTTTAGGTTGGGAAGGTTTTTGCTTTCTTTCACCACTTTAAATATTTTAGTTTATTCTTTTTGCTTCCATAGTTTCTGATAAGAAGATTCATATAATTCTTTTCCTTAATTCCTGTGCAAATAAGGTCACCCCAACCCCCAGCTTCTTTGAAGATTTTCTCTTGGCCTTTGGTTTTCTCCAGTCTGAATATAAGCCTAGGAGTTGATGGGAGAGGGGTGGTATTCATCCTGCTTGTTGTTCTCTGAGCTTCCTAGACCTGTGAATAGTGTCTCTCATGAATTTTGGAAAATTCTTGGCCATTGTATTTTTCAAATACTTCTGCTTCATTTTTTTCCTGGAATTACAGTCACACATATTTTACATTTTATGGATTTACCTTGAAATTTTTAAGTGTTTGTTTCCCCTTCCTTTCTTCACCTTCCTTCCCCCTCCCTCCCTCCTTCCCTCCCTTCCTTTCTTTTTTCCCCATTCAGTTTGGAAAGTTTCTATTAACTTATCTTCAAGCTCGCTGATTCTTTCCTTGGTTGTGTCTAGTATATTCATGAGCCCATGAAAGGTACACTTCATTTTTCTTCTAGCATGTTTGATGTCTAGCATATCCTTTTGTTATCTGTTAGTTTCCATCTCTGTGTTGGAGTTACCATCTGTTCTTGCATATTCTTCTTCCACTAGTACTTTTATCATATTACATAGTTTTCAATTCCATGTCTGATGATACCAAAATCTGTGCCATATCTGAATATGGTTATGACAATTGCTTTATCTCTTCAAACTGTGCTTTCCTTGACTTTTCATATGCTTATTGTTGCTTCTTTAAAGAAAGACAGGATAATAGGTTGTAGAAATAATCAGTAATTAGATTTTCAATATGAAGTTTTATACTAATTTGTTTAGGAGTTGGGGTATTTAATGCTTGCTATATCTGTAGGTTCCAGAGTCTTCAGTTTCCCCTAATGCCCTTTTAAAATTTTGTCTCACCTATTGGTTTTGGGTTTCCCTAAGAACTCTTTCTTAAATAGGGTCTGTGTCTTACAACTCTCTCAGTTGTCACATGCTATTGCACACATTATTGATTAGGTGCTAAATGTACATGAGAGTATAAGTTGTCTACAATTTTAGGATTAATCTCATTATTTTATTGGATCTCTCCTTTGGCTTTGTACTTCAGAAGTTTTCTTAGTCCCTCTGTTCCCTTTAGGTAGGACAGGAAGTCTAGAGGTGACTGAATTATCTAATAACTGCCTTTCCTTCAGATATATCAGGCTTTGATAAAGTTGTATAATCCTTGAAGAGCAGTCATTTGTTATAGAGAGTGCTCAGGTTGTGTTTCAAAATTATTTTCCTTCATTCTGCCCGAAAGAATTTTTTTCTTGAATCTTCACTGTGAGAATTTTGTGTTATTTCTCAAAGTAAAATCCTTAGAAGTATAGGGAATCTGTAAGTCTGGGGCCCCAGGGATTTTTAACTCTCAATCTAGTCCACATTTATCAAAAATATTTAAGTGTCCTGTATCCAAATTCAGGTCCTGACATTTAATTGCAAATATTACCTTGTATGAGTCACTTTACCTGTCAACCTCAAGTTGCCTTACCAGTAAAATAAAAATAATTCCAAACAAATATAGGTATGTCAATGGTGAATAAGAGGACAGATGTGAGGAAGTTTACCACAGAATCTGGCGTGTTTCTTTCAGGTATCTCATAAATACTAGCTTCCCTTTTCCGTTAAGGTACCGATGCTTAAAAATAAGGACTGTTATTAGTCCAGACCATTGCAAACATTTATCCTGGGAGCATAAAAAGTTCTTATAAAGTATCTGCCATTCTTGTAGTGCTGGAAAACTGCCTTGGGGAAAAAAAAAGCTGCTTCTGTAGGGACTGTCTTATTTTACAGAGCTTGAAAGGGATTCCATGGTTCATTTATTTTTCTCTTCTTCCAACCCCAAGTATGTGCTCCTTTTTAAAAATAATTCCCAGCCTACTACTGAAAAGGTCCATAAAAGCACATTTCTTTTTGTCTGGATCGGAATACAGGAACATCAGCCCCAGACACTAAGGACAGTCATTTTGCCACAGTGATAGGCTGTATGTCCTGAGGGGACAGTAGAAGAAGTTACTGAACCATTTAGAGAAAGGTATAGTCTGATCGTTCCCTTCACCCATCAAACCATATCTGGGGAATTGTGTTCTTTGTTGAGTATCATAATTTAAGGAGGACATTGACAGCATTAAAGCATGTCCAAATAGTAGTGACCAAGATGGTGGTGGGGACGTCTAGAAATCTAGAAACCTTGCTATATAGGACAGGTATTAACTCAGTTTATTGGATTTATTTGTATGATGTATCTTTCTATGTACTGTTTAAAAAGAATATTTTCTGTTCAGTGCCAAATATTTCATGATAGCTCTGATTTTACATTGTTTGTTCTAGTGTTCACTAGACATAACCCTTGCCTTCTTCCCAAGAAAGAGATACAGGCAAATGTTCCCTAGCTGAAGTGTACATAACTGACCAAAAGATCAATGGACTAAACTCCCTTGCTCTTATCCCTTGACCTTATCTCATGAAACCTCAAGGTGCCAAGTAAAGCTGAGCATCCCTTTCCAGTTAGTATTGGTTCCTGTCAGTCTCCCTGGAGCCTTTGCTTGAGCACTTGTGGTTTGTTCTATCATCCTGGGACACAGAAGTAAGGGGGTTGGGCAAAACCCAGAGATATGCTAAGTGGATTCTGAGCTATGGAATTTGGAGTGGACAACACATGTGAGCTTGAGGGTCACTATGAATCCCTAGCCCTTTCTCCCTGAAATATGTGTTGTTGCTATTCTTTCTGCAGAAGAGTTCGTGATCTTTTGTAATTTTCCTTCCCTGTTGATTCAGCAGTGCTAGTAACAGAAACTTTTAAGGAAAGTTTATTGACAGCAGAATCTGTGGATTTTCCTGCCATATATCTTGTACATTAGAGAACAGATGCCCTGTGTATTTCTGATAAAATTTGCCTTGTAGAGAATACATCTTTCTGTGGCTTGTGTGATTAAGATCTGTAAGGGATGGCATGTCCACTGCAGTCTTCTCCCTTCCCTTACTTAGTGCTGCCCTGGGGCAAAGGTGGAAGTGCCACTGTGCTTTATTGGTCTTTGGACTGCAGTTTCTTCTAGCTCACTTTAATTCAGAGAGGGAAGCCGATGGGAAAATAATGAGTTTAAAATAGAGCTTAGCTTTCTACAAAGATTTTTGAGGATCTGTGTGTTGGCCGAGAGCAGCTAGAATATAACTGTCACTGGGAGACACCAGTTAGTATTGATTACTTCTACTTTGTAGCCTTGTAACCTAAAATATTTTCACTCAGCTGAGTTTCATCACCTGTTAAATACCAAATTCAAAAGTTGGTTGTAAAAAGTAGTTGTCACAGCATACTTGTAAATATACTTACGAACTCTAAACCATACATATTGTGAATATTTCTGAGACAAGAATGGTGTATCACTTATGTCCACCTAGCCAGAATTTATATACCCCCTGGAACCTAGCACGGAGCCTAATACATAATAAATGACTGCTAGCTGAAATTTAAATGAATAAAGTTAAATCGAAACACTTGTAATGATTTTTTAAAAACTCATCAACTAGTCCTTTGTATTCAGCTAGAAGATCTCTTGGCCTCATTCAACTTTCAGATTGAAGAATAGAGAATAATGTAGCTCGTGGAACTGGGAAGATGATTGATTATATATGATAGATAAGCACTCTAGGAATTGTTTAATGTTCTAAAGAAAACAAAACAAGTAAGTGAATATGCAGTAATTGATGGAAAGGAAAAATTTTCCCCTGGGTCACACAGCTGTAAAGTGAATGTTATCAACACAAACTAGTGTCTGCCAGTGATCATTGCACACTAGCTGCCCTCAGACCTGCAGCCATCGACATATCCTCAAAAAACCTTTGTAGAAAGTTCAGTTCTGGTTTAAACTCATTGTTTTCTATGTGGGCTTAGAAGCTCTGTAGAATACACTGGTATCTGCTCAACATTGCTGGGTATAAACTTGAGGGAAGACTCTAGGGAACATGTTTATCTTGTGAGGGATCGAGGGCAGATGGTCATGGCACAACCTAGAGCTCACTTCCACCACAGATGACTGAAATGTTGGACTAAGTGATCCCAAGGAACTGCTGGAGTACAGTCTCTCTAGTAGTCTGAAAATGGTAATAATTTGATTTTTCAAGGCTCATGAATTGGCATCATTTGGAGTACATCTGTTATGGACCTTTGCATTTTGGAAGGAATTGAAAGAAAGTACTAAGTTCATTTTAAACATCTCAGTAAACTTGGTTTTTTTAATTTGTTTTTAAACTCTTCAATCTTGAAAAAGTTATTATTATAGTTGTTTTTTCCTCCCCTCATATAAATGTGGAACTCTGAATTTTTGGGATAATTTGTGTCTAGAATGTTTCAGTTTGGAGAAAATGAGATGGTGACATTACTACTTTCTCTCTCAAACCAATGACACTAATTGGGCTTTATGCCAGAGGCTGGAGCAGCAGATGTAACTGTGCTTTTGTGGTCTCTGTAGTGTAGACAAGGCTTCCAAGCCATGTGGAAGCTAAAGCTACCAAGGAAGCAGAGTAGGTCTCCTTCCAGATGTTCATCTTGCAGTTATTTTCAACATCAAATGTATAGATAAGTGCATAGATTGGTTTTTTTTACCATCCATGTACACATTCAGTGGATAAATTCCATTTCCATTTCTGGCAATCTGTCAGACAGCTCCCTTTAAAGTTATCTGGAGAAAATCTACCAAAAATGATTAAATTCATGATAGCTTTTATTCTTGGCTAATAGCTTGCCTCTCCTCTGGGGCTGAGCAGGCTCGAATTCTTATGTGAGTTTATACAGTATATGGTTTGTTGTCAAATATTTATCTCTGTCTAAAAATGAAATGTCCTGAAATACAATTTCTAACTGACTAAATCAATGAAAGAGAAATAACTTCTCATTTAGCCAATATTTAATAAATATTTTCATTAAAGGCTGAAATGTGAACTGCATCCTGATTTTTGTCATTTGAAATATAATTTGTGTGTTTAAGAATTTATGTGCACATCAAAGTTTGGACTTCATGTTCAGAAAGGAAAATTGATTTATAGGAGTAAACAATTGGAGAAGTATAGGCAATGCCAGAAATCAGTGTGAGTCAATTATTTAAGGCAAATGGGACCTTAATCACCAAAGCAATAGAGAAATAATCAAATTCAATTATACTCTAGATTTCCATGCTTTAATTTGTGGTCATTTCTTTGTCTTGTATTTTACAGAGGCTTTTGAAATTGTTGTTCGCCATGCCAAGAACTACACGAACGCCATGTTCAAGAACAACTACCCAAGCCTGACCCCTCAAGCTTTTGAGTTTGTGGGTGAATTTTTCACAGATGTGTCTCTCTACATCTTGGGTTCTGACATCAACGTAGATGATATGGTCAATGAATTGTTTGACAGCCTATTTCCAGTCATCTATACCCAGCTAATGAACCCAGGCCTGCCAGAGTCAGCCTTGGACATCAATGAGTGCCTCCGAGGAGCAAGACGTGACCTGAAAGTGTTTGGAAATTTTCCCAAGCTTATAATGACCCAGGTTTCCAAGTCACTACAAGTCACTAGAATCTTCCTTCAGGCCCTGAATCTTGGAATTGAAGTGATCAACACAACTGACCACCTGAAGTTCAGCAAGGACTGTGGCCGTATGCTCACCAGGATGTGGTACTGCTCTTACTGCCAGGGACTGATGATGGTTAAGCCATGTGGTGGCTATTGCAACGTGGTCATGCAAGGCTGCATGGCAGGTGTGGTGGAGATTGACAAGTACTGGAGAGAGTACATTCTGTCTCTTGAAGAACTAGTGAACGGCATGTACAGAATCTATGACATGGAGAATGTCCTCCTTGGTCTCTTTTCAACAATCCATGATTCCATCCAATATGTTCAGAAGAATGGAGGCAAGCTGACCACCACCGTGAGTACCAGGTCACAGTTTTCAGAGGAAAACTGGGGCCTTACTGGGGCCGGGTGGCCTGTCTAGCAGCAGGTGCAGATAGAGAGAAAAACAGAGAATAAAAAAAATAGAGAGTGGGCAAGGATGACTGATGAACTAAATGACCTCACAGAGCTCGGCAGCACCTTAAATCCACAGACTACAGTGTCATAAAACCTGGCTTTGAATTTTACCTCCACTCACTTTGTTGCTGTGGGACAGTGGAGAATAATTTTATCTTTATGAACTGCATTTTTCTGATTCATGAAATAGGGATAAAAAGATCTTCTTTGTAGGGAATAACATGTATTAAAGTACCTAGCATCTGTCCAGAAGATGTTAAGTCTTCCATGAATGTTACCTACTATTAGTTGTTGTCAGTTATCATAGTCTGCGCATGGTAATCCTGTGAAGTGAGAGATATCATCTCCATCTTATAAACAAGGGAACCGAACTCAGTGAAATTGCAGCTTGCCCCAGGGCATCCAGCTATGGTTAGTGGAAGACCCATGATTCAGAAGTTGACTTGGTATCCCTTTTATTTAGTTATCACTAGCTTTTCTGATTGTGATTTCACTCTTGGGCCCTTAATCATGTATATCACATTACCACGTTGAGTAGTGACTTCAAACAGAAAAGACCCAGCTAGTACCTACTAATTAAGCCTATTTATGGACATAAGCAAAGCAAAATATCTATGTTCCCCAACATATATATATATTTGTAACCTTAATTATACTAGTGTAAGACTGATGGGATTTATGACAGGAGAAAGGCAGTTGTGTAAGTGAGGCAGCAGTTTGCTTGGTTTCAGTGACACATTGTTTGTCACAGAACCACAGGAGGCAGCCAGCCACTGCTAATGTAACAGAACATACAGCCCAGAACTACCAGCTGGATCCCCTTAAGGTAATGACTGATTCCTGAATGCTGCAGCTTTGTAGAAGGAGGTGGCAGGATAGAAGAATACCATTGTTGAGTTCCTACCACATCTCAGGTGCTCCACTGGCCAGTATATGAAATATTATTTTATAGCAATCCATGAGATAGTCCTAATATCGCACCCATTCTGCTGGAAGTAAATGAAGCTTAGAAAGGTTAAGTGGCTTTCCCAAGATCTCAAAGCTAGTTAAGTGAGAAGAGCTGGGATTCAAACCTAGGCTTGGCTGGCCTGGTTGACACTTGCTTTTAGCTTTTATATGGCACAACTGCTTTGTACTCTAAGGCATTGCTTATCCAGAATGTGGAGAGCAGATCAGGCCAGTTAGCCTTGTCTTTAAATTCTAGAAGTACAAAGTGATGGGGTAATTGGTTTCTTTGGTGAGTTTAAACTAGGGAGGAGGACAGAAATGATGCAACCTTCTGCATGGCTACTTATGGAGCCGCTCTAATTGCCCCATTCACACTGTTAGCCATTTAAAACACATTTGCTGAGAAAATATTTCATAGTAAAATGAACAGAAATGTCCTAGCTAATGATGGTATTCTTCAGTGGCTAATTACTCCCTTGACTGCTTTATAATTCGAGGCCAGGTTCTGGGGCATTATGCATAAGTAAATTACATAGAACTAGAAAAATGAAATGTAAATGCGTTCATGTGTTCATTGACTAATACTGACCGAGGACCCCCTATGTGTCAAACACAAAGCAAGGGCATCAGGGGTGCAGAAATGTCTTTAGTAAGAGGAAAAATAAGAAGACAAAATTAAAGACAAGGTGCAGGAGTGTCTAAAGGTTGTCTGTGTTATTGGTTGGTTGACCATGACACAGTTGATCTTGAAATCATTAGCTTCCTCTAGTGCTTTTGAATACAGAAAGGTAAGGCAGGGAGCTAGTGAGAAATTAAATGTGCTGTTCTGATAAGGCTCTCACCATGCAGGATTACTTCATAGACATTTATTAAGCATCTGCTTTGTGCATGGAATTTTGTTAGGTGATGGGTGTTCAAAACTACTTAAGACATAGTTTTGAAGTCTCAAAAAAGTCACAGTCTAGTTGGTAGACAGACCTGTAACTGAATAAATTTCACCATAGTTAACACTTCACTATAATGTGAACATTGGAAGGGCTGTGAGAAATTAGCTAGTCCGATCCCATTGATTTAGCAATGAAGAAATAAAGTTGAGGGAGGCTTACCCAGCTATTTAATTAATGGAACAGCCGGAAGCAGACTCTAAGGTCATCTACTGCTAAATCTAATATTCTTTCTGCCATACCATTCTGTCCCCCAGTAGACCCTTGCAGACTTTCACTCTAAAAGCACCATTAGGGTTTTGCAAAGACATAGTGAACTTAAATTGGATAGCTATTTCAGACTTTCAAACCTGCTACATTTTAGGCGCATGCCAAGTGGATGGGGGGAGTACATTTTATGTCATTATCATTCAGAAGGAAAGTCCGTGGCTGTCAAAGGTGCTCGGTGATGCAGTCCCTTTCTCTTTTGACCATTAAGGGCCTGATTGCTCCCAGCTCCCAGCTGGTTATGAGAGCGTGAAGTTGGCCATCCCCCGACAATGCCTGAACTAAACCAGAAAGCATATGTAAACTCTGCCTTCTTCCTGTTTTATGATTGCTAAGTCTAAGTAATAGGTGTCAAATGGTGGGATGGGGGAGTCGTTGGCCAGGTGTGCTCCAGCCCATATTCTACACAGGCCAGAAAGGGGCAGGGCCATTGATTGGGGTGAGGGAAGTGAGGGCTGGGTAGATTACAGAATGCTGTTTGTGTTAACAAACCCACAGAATGCCCCAAAGCAAGAGCTGATTTGGAACTAAAGCATAAATAAGATTCTTCTGGAGCACTCCCATCTGGCTGTTGTGATGAAACAGAAAGCCCTGCCAGGTGGTCCTGTCTGAGGTTCAGTTGTGGTGAGAGACCTCTTCAAAATGTGCTTTTCCTAAGCTGTGCGGGAAGATTTTTAGCTAGCTATAAGTTGGGGGGTGGGTTCTGCGATAGGGACTTTCTCAGTTGTGTTTGTGGCTACTATCCACCTCAATATGCAGGTTGTTTTGGTCTTTAAAGTGAATGTGACACTGTTTGAGTTTTATAAGTATGGCATTAGTGTTTTAGTTTCTTCTAGGCTAGTTCTCAATCCCTCAGACTACCAAGTGAAGACATGCAGGCAAACGTTGGGCTGTTGTCCCTGGCAGGACCTCTTGAGGTAGTGGTAAGTGTCCGGATCCCACAGTTACTTGGGGGAATTTGTTAAACTGATTCCCAGAGTCCACCCCTGTACATTCTCATTCCATAACTCTGTGGAAAGTCCAGAGATCTTGTCATTTAAATAGTGTCCCAGTTGATTCTGATGCTCGCCTTGGACCAAATCCAGCCACTTTGTTTGGAAGATAAAGAAAGTAAGGCCCAGAGGTTGGAAGTGAATGGCCTAAACGCCACAGACACTTTTCAGCAAAGCTAGGTCAGGTTCTTCATCTCTAAAATGTGATTGACACGTGGAGATTAAGTGAAATGATAGGCAATCCCTAGTCCAGAATCGTTTCTCGTGCTATCATCCTAAGTGCCAGGTGGACAATGACTTTCTCTTACAGCTTTTTTGTTTTCTGCAGTGCTGGGGATCAAACCCATGACCCCTGCATGCTATGCATGTGTTCTACCATTGAGCCACAACTCCAGCTCTTTATTTTTAAATGTCATGATCTCCCCCTCCCTTCCATTCTCCCTCTTTCCCTTTCTCTGTCTCTGTCTCTGTCTCTCTCTCTCTCTCTCTCTCTCTCTCTCTCTCTCTCTTGTGTTTTTACTGCAGAGATATTGAATGAAATGCCAGTATGTGAAAATATATATGAAATATATGTGTGTACATGTGGGGAATGAGAGAAGAGAGAGGGAATGAGGGAGAGAAAATTTATATTGAAAAATCCAAGAACGTAATAATAATAGTAATGGACTGTGAGTAGATAAATTTGACTCTTAATATACATCTTGGCCCAAAGTGAGTTTTAAGTCTTTAACAGTATTTGGGTGAAAATACCACCAATAAATTTATTTTATTGAATTCCACATTTTATACCTTGAAGCAACCACAAATATGTAGTTTGCAATATGTATACTTTCAACATTGTTGTTACATCCAAATTGCTGACTACCAACAGCTATTTGTGATGCTGGGGATGGAACCCAGGGCCTTGCACATGCTAGGCATGTGCTCCAGCACCAAGCTACATCCCCAGCCCCCTATGCAGCTTCTTTTCAAAATTCAACTGTTTTTATTCTGAAATCCATTTTGATTGTCATTACCATATACCTATGTTAGACTACATGCACAGACATTGTACATTTCATGCATAATTTATCTATTTATTAAATGCATAATAATCAGTATACGCGATGTTTATTCCTCTCTCAGAAAGTTTTCCAAAACTTTCTGTGATTTCATTTACTTTCTTTACCCCTGCAAAGTAATTACTCACATTTCCTTACATGGCCATTTGCACTTGGACTTTCTATATTGATTCACTCCAGCATGTCTTTGTTTCAGTGCTTCCTCTCCACAATTCCATTACCTTGGCTTATGATAATACCTCACTGAATGTTGTGTAAAATTGCAGTCCACCCATTTCTCCCTTTATTTTCTTATTTATCTAGCATTTACTTGTGGAAGCACTCTGATGGATACTAAGGATCATAGGGAGTGTCTGGAAAGATTATAGTGAATGACTCTTGCTGCCTTCAGTGGTTATTTTGGCTAGTAGATGGTAGAATTAAGATCCAAGGCTGGATCTGTCTGACTCCAAAGCTCTTGCTCTTACTCTGTATGGCTCTTTCAAATTGTTCCACTCTCTCTTCAGGAGAATCTTCATTCCCCAAACCCAAGCTAAATAGGTTTTTATTATATTATTTAATGTCCTGTATTACTCCCTACTGTTTTTCCAGCTGCACAATCAGGTTTTGAATTCATTCTCCCTCTTTGGAGACTCTTGTTCTAGCATTTCCCGATGAAGTACTAAAAGGCATGAGATTTTTCATCTTCCTAACCCTTAAAGGCATAGAGTAGTTTCTAGGAGAAGGATTATTTGGGTAGGTGATAGGAAGATCCAGCACACATTCAGCTGGCTTTGCCTAGAGTCTCTGGGTACAGTGCCAGTGGCGAGGAATAGTTTATCTTCCAGTTGCAGTGTTGGGAATGGAATCTATCCATTGGACCAACAGATAGTTGTTTGGTTTTTGTGGTGTTGGGAATGGAAGTCGGTGCCTTATGTGTGCCAAGCAGGTACTCTACCACAAAGTTATACGCCTAATCCCCAACAGAAAGATGCATGTGCCTTTGATTCCGAATATCAAAAATACCTTCAGATCTTCATTACAGAATTTCCTTAGGTAGTAACATTGCCTACTGAGAAGCTAGCTAGGCTGGTATCCAAATGCATTCATTTCCTTTGCTAGGATTTCGGGAGATAACATCCGTAAAGTTGGTACTTATTTTATGTGAAGCTCTGGGGAAGATTCTCCTGTTGATCCTCAATAATAATTCGCTCTATCAAATTCTTATATTTTCCTGTTTGTGGGAGTGACTGTAACTCATCAGAATTTCCAAGATTATCTCTACTTTCCTCTCCACTTGTGAAGGCTTGGGTCATTTCTCAGGTGTCAAATTGTCAGTGGCTTTCTCCTCATGCTATCACTTAAGACTTTCATTTTTTAGTCTCAAAGATACCTTGTCTGAATTCATACAAGCTGTTTTCAGTACCAAGTGATCTGAAAGTGATAAAAAAAAATCCAGTAAGTGGTTCATTATTTCATTAGTGTCTGTAGCAGGTCAGCATCTAGAACTATGGTAAGGAAATTTACATGAGGTCCGGTTCTGGAAACACATGTTCCTAGGCCACCATCATTTTATCACTCCCAGTAAAAATAGCCTTGGTGATTTCCAACGGGGAAAAGACAGTATTTTAAACATAGGTGACCTATTTGTCAAAAAACTACAAAGGAAAAGTTGGCACCATGTTGCAGGCACAGAATGTTAATCTCAGGGCAAGTTTCAAAACCTGACTACACAAGAGAAGCTTTTCGATGTTTCATCCTGAAATGAAATACATTGTGGGTCATATTGGGAAATTAAGTGGGCTCTTCATGAATCTAGAATTGTTTGCTTTAGCCTTGGCAAGAAGAGACAGTGTGATTACAAGTTGTTTAAACGTTTCTAATTCTTTACAAATTAGTTTCAACTCTTTTCTGTGGCAGCAGGCTGATAAGGCAGGACTGCATCCTCAAAAACTGTGAAAGACCTGAGATTTTTACCTCAATTGCAAGCTGACAAGTCAGCCTGCTGACGTTTTATGGATGCTGGTAAAAGGTATGAGATTCCTGGACCAGAGATCAATGACTATTTATTTCTCACAGCAATAGCAGTAGCCAGAGTTATCAGCATTTGCATTAGATCCCCCAGCCACAGGTTAAGGCAAAGAAACCTGGGTGACTCCTGTACATGCAGTGACTTGCATTCCAGGAGAGGAACTTTAAGCTTAGGGAACTCAAATCTCTTGATTTTTTTTCTCTGCTTTTTTTTTCTGAAAGGAGACACTGTATCTTCCAGGGCTGTTCATTGTACAAAGAAGCTTGAAAAAGGTAACTGGAAACAAAGAGTAGTGAGTGCCTCTTGTAAGACATGCAGAAGCACAAGAGATCCATGGAGAATTGTCTCCCACCTTTAGGTGGCTCAGGAATCTCAATGCTTTTGGAGGATCAAGCAAGAAAATGAGAAGTGAGAAACCAATTGGCTCATCTCTGATGGGTTGGCCAAAAGGCAGGGCCTCATGCTACCTGTTGGAGCATAGCAGAAGACACATGCAAAGAACAGTAGCAGTTTTGTTAGCTGTAGAAAGAATACAAAGACTGCATCAAAGAGGTACCTGGTTGCGGCCTCTTAAGAGGAGTAAACTCTGGGTGTTTGGGCTATCTTTTCCTTTCTTGCTCTTTCAGGATATGGAGCTGGAAGTTTTGTATTGCTAAGTGACTTGGCAGAGGAAGTTTTCTCTTTTACAATGCTTAAAAGGTGGCAGATGTGATAACCACAGGTAGTAACTAGATGCTTATCCATGTCTTCTGGGAGTGACAGGAAGGACTGATTTGTCCTCAGACTATATTCAGAAAGGTTAGAAAGTCAGGGCTATTTGCCCAAGAGTGCAGAAGTCAAGGAACACCTCCCTGTGACCTGATGTTCTGAGAACCCGTGTGCTCCCAGGGAGTCCAAAGTGCCTTTTTAAAGTGTAGACTGGCCAGGAAATCAGAATATGGTGAAAGTAGCCTCCTACATTATGAGGACAGAAAAGGCCTCTGGATACTTACTACCTTCATCGCAAAAGCTGCAGTGCTCCAAAAACCATGGAGTCAGATACACAGTGTGATTCCTCTGTGGTTTCCTTTCCCCACTTGGAAGAAAGTTACTCTTGGCAAGTGTAGTGCCCGTTACCACTCACAGTGGTGCCACTGGTAATGTTGGCTCACTAACTGCTTACACCTATGCATTTTACTACCTTGCTCAGGTATCCAGCAGAAAATATTTTCAACCTTGGACCGTTTTTTATTTTGCAGTACTTGGGGTTGAACTCTGAGCTTACTGCTTGCTTGGTATGCAAGCACAAACTTAGCCATGCCTCCAGCCCTTTTTGCTCTGGTTATTTTTGATATAGAATCTTCTTTTTTGCCTGGGCCAGCCTGGACTGTGATCCTCCTATTTACACTTCCTGCTATAGCTGGGATGACAGGCGTGCACTATAGCTCCCACCTATTGGCCGAGATGGAGTCTTCTGAACTTTTTGCCTGGGCTGGCTTTGATCCTCCCGATCTCAGCCTCCTGATGAATCTCCCTGTCCCTACCTTAAAAACAGAAAACACATTTTGAATATCACAGAAGCAGTTTTTAAAGAAGAGGTAGCAATTTCTTCAAGAGAAGGGACAATTTTTATATTTGCAGTAACAGTTTCACAAAAAGACAAGATGTAGGAATTCTGGGCAAATGTCTTCCAGTGTAAAAGAAAATACAAATTTCATCATTATTAGCAGTCTGGATTTGCTAAGTGCTGAGTGTTGTGCACTGTACTGTGCCTTCCAGTGTACCGTTCCTTTCCTTGTTGGGGGCAATGTAAAACAAATAACCCTTGTCTTGGTGAAAGTACAGATTTCTTAATGTCCTTTAAAAATGTCCCTTTGGAAATATGTAATCCAGCAACACTATTTTCTTACTTCGCATGGGGCCTGGAGGAGGAGAAGGCTGATGCTGCCTCCTCATTACCCAATTCAAGTCCTTTCTGAAGAATATTCAGAAAGTGAATTAATTTTTCCTTTTCATTCCACTCAGAATGTCTAAAACAGATAAAGTAGGAAACAAAGTCATTATGTTTGGGCACTGCCTATTATCATTTATTGACTTGAGAGTCTAGCTAAGCCTTTCTGCTTTTTGCGATAATTAATTTTGTTCCTAAATGTAGGAAAGAATGATTGTAATCAGTATGTTTGTACTTTCAGCCACAAATAGAGCCCATCAAAGATGTGCAGTACAAATAAACCTCATAAAATATGCAACCCAAGCCCTGCTTAGAAGTTTATGTGCTAGCTTTTTTCTCAAAGAAAAATTTTATATTTATATATATGATATTTAAAGTCATTCTTGGTATTCTTATATAGTTAATAGATGAATCCCACTTTTTAAGCCTCAACTTAGGGTGTGAATTATTCTTATCATTAAATCTCAGATATCAAAGTAAGGAGGCTTTGATTTGGTACAGAAATCAACATGGCAACAGATACACATTTCTCAGTCCTGAGTGTGGGTTTCTCTTATTCTTCCAGAAAATTATGAATGATTACATCTAAGAGGTTCTGTTTCACAGGACAAAACCTAAGAGCATAATGTCGGTGAGCTCTTGGAAAGCATTTGCTCTTTTACTCTAGCTGCCTCAAAGTCCACCTTTTCTCCTGTTTCAGAATGGTACCCCACTCTGTGTCTCTTCATTCAGGCCCTGCACCCCATTTAGACAGATGGTATTTGGTCATGGTTCAGGCATTCCAGGAAGCCTGTTTCTGCTTCTGCTAGTTCTCTAATGTGTTTGCCCTCTTGAGAAACAAAGCCATTTCACTTGCAAAATTATTTATTGCCAGAAAACTCTTAAAAATGGAGGTCTAATATGATACAGCTGTAGAGCGAACTATCTAAGTATTTTCTGACCTTTATGAAATCATCATAAGGTATAAAGAAGATCCATTCAGAAATCAGAATTTTGATAAAAGATCTCTGCTTTCTACTTTCACAGGCTAGTGACCTTGAAAAAGCAACTTCTCTGTGTCTGTTCCCTGGTCTGTACAATGAGGAGGAGGAAATGATGGCAATAGTGACTATTACTAAGCACTTGCTATGCACCTTACACAGTTGTAAGCACTTTACATGGATGAACTCATTTAATGTTTACAGCAATCCTAATGAAAAGGAGATGAGCATTATCACAATTTTATGCTTGACTTGGAAGTACGTGCCAGCTACCAGGCTGCTTCAGCTGCTGTGCATGGCAGGAACTCCTGAGGTGTATCTCTTGCCCAGGACCAGAACAGGTCTTAGAATGTATGGCAGGAGCCTGGCTTTGGACGCAAGCTGACTCAGTTGGTGAGAAATTGCTCCAGGTCTTCCATTCTTGCCAACTCTCTCAGTTACTATTCCTCCTGTTTTCTGCATATGGCAGAAACTTCCAATGGGCTTAGCATTTCCCCGTCATACTTGTATTAGTTCATCCTAATTAGATTTTTAAATCTGCTTGGAGTCTAGGCCTCCCCCAGGATCAGTGCCTATTTAATTTACCCTTTTTTAAAAAAAACCATTCTTGATAAGTTTAGTTTAAAAGATACTGTAAGAGATATATAACACTTACATTTTCTCCCTTTCAGACCAGAAATCCAAAAAAAACGGTGAAATACCAAGTTCTGTGGCTTTCCTATTTTTGCACTAAACTCAAAATGATGGGTTTTTTTGAACATAGGAGTTCCTTATTAACTGAGTTTCTGATTTACTCAACTGCTTTTTCCCATTAAATTCTTAATGCAAAATGAATGGGTTCTGGACTGCAGCAACCTCCTAGCAGATTTTTTTTTAATTGTGAGTAGTTTAAATCATCTTTGAGCAGTCTCTTCACGGGTCTTTTAGACATAAAAGTACTTTAGACAAAAAAGCAAGAAACTAAATTAGTGTTCTTACTCTGATTGAGATAGAGCAACAATCATGACAAATGAATGTGCTCAAACTTGACAGAAGCTATAGACTGTTAGATTTCCTACTGGAAAAGGACGTTAAACAATCCCCAGATCACAGAGGGTGAAAGAACACACACTGGCAGCCACATTTCCCTCACACATCTGTGTTGTTCAAGCTTTAAAGTCTATTTCCTCCCCCACCATTTTTCCTGAATCCATAATACATTGATTTTGAAAAATTAACTCATGACTCAAAATGCTGTGTTCTGAAAGGCCCCGTTCAGAATGGTTTCAGCTCTCGTTATCATTGACTACGTGAGGTACCAAGAATAATAAGTTACAACAAACATTCATTTTTAATAGCACCATAGAAATTTTTAAGAGCAAAGTTTTCCATAGGGAAAGCTGAGTCAATATTCCGTGTAGGAATGGGTCAGCTTGGCATTGCAAAGAGCAAGAAGAATAAGAAAAGATTGTGTGATACGGGAGGAAGAACGTGAGCTTCAGGACGACTGTGAGTCTCTGCTTCTGTGAGTGTGAAGCCATTCCTTATCTTAGTGGCCCTGTACATGTTGCATAATCTCCAGGATCCTTAATTGCTTCACCTATAGAAAGGGGATGGAAATGGCAACCTCCATATGGTGTATTATGTACTCATGTATGTAAATGGAAAAATGAGACCTGTTGAAACTATTCTAGGAATGGGGGGAGGGGAGATAAAGGAAAATGATGGAGGGGGTGAGTTCAACTATGATATATTGTAAGAACTTTGATAAATTCACAATGTACCCCCAGTACAATAATAATAAAAAATAAAAAACTGTAAAAAAAAGTAAAGACATAGATTCTTGAAAAAATGGCAACCTTGTAGAACTACTATGAAAATTAGTAACAATACTAACACACTTGCTATTGCTGGGAGAAATCTTACAGCATTTTCATTTACTATGAGGCAAAGCAGTCTTTTCCCCCTAGGTCTTCCCTCACATGAGGGTGCTTATCTTTGGGGTCCTATCATCAGCAGCATCATCATTGGTAAATATTTACTGAACTCCTAGGACAAAGGTCTTATGCTAGGAGCTAGCAACACAAATATCAGGAAGCTGTTTCAGGAAGTCAAACCAGTTGGGCTGCTTGGGTGTTAGGATGGGATGGCTCTTCAGGTGAGGCTGCTTGGTCAGGTTCTCCATACTTCTCTTATGGACTTGAAGTTCCTACTAGTCTACATTAGAGCTTGCTCTGTCTTTGAATAAGCATATACAGCCTGTATGGCTGTAGGCCTCTCCCTCCATTTGCCCAACCCTTGCAAGGAGGATCGATGTTGTTTCCCTAGATACTCAAGTAGATTGATTCTGAGCCAGGCAGAGACTGAGTTGAACAAACAAGTTTCTTAGCTACTCACAGTGGTCTTCACAGAAGACTAATGAACAAAGGGCAGTGTGATCTATCTGGATTCCCAATGGGAATTTTTTAGCATTCATCTTCTTTTGCCCTGGTTTAGTGCTGAAATCCTTGGGAGTAGAGGGAGGACTCAAGCTGTGTTTATGGCTCCTTTGTTTTGGAGTGTAAATTGTGCGGTATAATGCTAAATTGCTTTTGCTGGGTACCACTGTTAAATGATGATTAAATTTAGTTTGGTATAAAAGCAAATGGATGTCTATTACATATCTTTGGGATAAATTAATGATATCCTATTGTTTGGAATATTAACCTTTTATTTGATCTCTGAAGTTTCCTGTCTCTTTTTATCTATCCCACCTACTTACAGTCTTCCTGCCTTTATAGTAAATGGCAACTGTCTTTGTCACTCTTGGGATGTGGGTTATCATTGTAGTCTTTGGCAGAAAAAAATGGAGAATGCAAGGAGGAAGAAGTTCAGAAAAGTACAGGGCCACTAAGATAAGGAATGGCTTCACACTCACAGAAGCAGAGACTCACAGTCGTCCTGAAGCTCACGTTCTTCCTCCCATATCACACAATCTTTTCTTATTCTTCTCGCTCTTTGCAATGCCAAGCTGACCCATTCCTACACATGTATGTACCACACCTTGTTTATCCATCATCAGTTGGTGGGAATTTTTGTATTTTCTACTTCTTAGTTATTACAAATAGTGTTACTGTAAACATTTGTGCAGAAATGTTTGTGTGAACATGTGTTTTCATTTCTCTTGGGAATATACATAGGAGTAGAATTGTGGGATATATGATAACTTTATACTTATCTTTTAGAGAGCTGCCAAACTGTTTTCCAAAGTTGGTGAACCATTTCACTTTTCTACCAAAAATGTGTGAGGGTTCCAATTCCTCCACATCCTCACCAACATAGTTCTTAGCTATCTTTTTTTATTATAGCTATCTAGGGGGCTTGAAATGGTATTTTACTCTGGCTTTAATTTGTGTTTCCACAAGGAATAGTGATGTTGAGCAATTTTCTTGTGCTTATTCTCCTGACTGTCTTTAGTAAAAGATATATTCAGATCTACTTCTAATTTTTAAGCTGGGCTGTTTGTCATTTCACTGTTAAATTATAAGAAACATTACATATTCTGACCTATTCTAGGTAGATTAAAGCTCTTATCAGATACATGTATTTTATTCCATACTCTGGGATGTCTTTTCACTTTCCCTGGTAATGTCCTTTTAAACACAAGAGTATATCATTTTGACAAAATCCAGGTTGTCTATTTCTTTATGCATCATGTCTAAGAAACTATCTCAATCCAAGGCCATAAACATTTACATCTGTGATTGTTTCTTTGTTGAGAGTTCAACTCTCACTACATTAGCCTAGGCTGGCCTTGAGCTTGCTGTGTAGCCCAGGCTATCCTTAAATTTGAGATTCTCTTGCCTCAGCCTCCCAAGTGCTGGGATTACAGGCTTGTATCACCACACTCCATTATATCTATGATTAATTCTAAGATATTTTTGATAGATTTGTTTTCATCCATTTTGAGTTAATTTTTGAATGTAGTATGAGTAAGGGTACAACTTCATTCTTTCACATGTGAATATCCTATTGTCCCAGCTCTGTTTGTTGAAAAGACTGCCCCACTGAATGGTCTTGGTACCTTTGTCAACAGTCAGTTGACCATAAATTCATAGGGTTTATTTCTGGACTCTCAGTTCTATTTTACTGGCCTGTGTATCTGTCATTATGCAAGTGTTGCACTATTTTGAATACTATGACTTTGTAGTAAGTTTTGAAAATGGGAAATGTGAATCCTCCTACCTTTTCCTTTGTTTCAAGACCTTTTTGGGTATTTGGGGTCCCTTGCAATTCCAAATGAGTTTTATGAACGGTTTGTCAGTTTCTGCAGAGAAGTCAACTGGGATTTTGGTAAGAATTGCATTAAATCTGTAGATCATTTAGGGAATATTGCCATTTTGACAATATTGTCATCCAGTATATGAACTTGGAATGTCTCTAGATATTTGATTCTTTAATTATTTAGCTCTTCAATTTCTTTCAATGATGCTTTATACTTTTAAGTATATGAGCTTTGCATTTATTTTGTTAACTTTTTCCCTAAATATTATCATCTTGTTCATGTTACTGTAGAATAAATTGATTTATCACTTCCATTTTGCTTGTTCACTACTAGAGTATAGAAATATAGAGAATAGAGTTGATTTTTTTATTGATCTTATACCCAGAAACACTGCTGAAGTTATTGTAAGTTTTAATAGCTGTGTGTGTGTGTTTTCTATACACAAGATCATGTCATCTGCAAATATAGATAGTTGCATCTTCCTTTCTAATCTGAAAGCCTGCCTTCTTTCCTTTCTCCTTCCCTCTCTCCCTCCCTCCTTCCTCCCTCCCTCCTCCCCTCCCTCCCTCCTCCCCTCCCTCCCTCTATCATTTTTTCCTTCCTTTTTATTATTCTTTTTTCTTCTCAATGCCCTGGCTTGCTAAACAGAACTTGCAGGAATAGATATTTCTGTCTTTTTCCTGACCACAGGGAAAAAATCTTCAGTCTTTCTCCATTAAATGAAATGTTAGCTGTGGTTTTTTTGTAAAGGTTCTTTGTCAGGTTGAGGAAGTTCTTAGTGTTGATTTTTTCTATTATCAAAGCATGTGGGATTTTTATCAAATTCCTCTTCTGAAACTAATGAGATAAAGATGTGTCTTTTATCCTATTAAAATAGTATATTACATTGATGACTAAATGTTAAATCAACCTGGCATTCCTGGAATAAATCTCAATAGGTCCACAGTGTATGATGTTTTTAATATGTTATGGGATGAAGTTTGCTAGGATTTTGTGGAGGATCTTTGTATCTAACCTCATAAGAAATGATGGCCAATAGTTTTCTTGTGGTCTTCATCTTCTTTGGATTTCAGGGTAATACTGACCTCATAAAATGAATTGAGATGAATTCCCTCCTCTTCTATTGTTTAGAAGTTTGATAAGGATTGGTATTAGCTCTTGTTCAAGTATTTGGTAGAATTTGCCAGTAAGGTCAGCTGGTCCTAGGATTTTCTTGTGTTTTGACCGGAGTCTCTATTTATTACTGGAGTCTCCATTTATTACTCTAATCCATTGATTATCGATAAGGCAGGATTTATACCATTTTACTGTTTCTTTTCTAAATCTCCAGTGTCTTCCTCCCTCTACCTTTGCTGCTTTCTTTTCCATTGCATAAATATTTTCTACCACTTTAATTCCTTTAAAGTTTTTTAATTAATTATATTTTTTAGTCATTTTCTTGGTGGTTGTATTTGAGCAGCTAGTGCACATCTCTTGTTTTGGTGGTGATGGAGTTTCAATTCAGGGCTTCATGCTTCCTGGGCAGGCACTCTTCTGCATGAGCCACATGTCCATCCCCTTTTGCTCTGGTTGTCTTGGAGATACGGTCTCGCTTTTTCCCAGGCCACTTTGGACAAGATTCTCCTATTTTTAGGCTTCCCACCATAGCTGGTATGGCAGGCACATGCCACCATGCCCAGCTTTTTTCCACTGAGATGGGGGGGTTCATGAACTTTTTTGCCCAGATGTCCTTGAACCGAAGATCCTTCTGATCTCAGCCTCCCAAGTAGCTAGGATTACAATTGTGAGTCACAGTGCCAAGATCATCACACATCTTAATTTATGGCTAGCTACTGATGATTTATGCTAACTAATCCCAATGAGATACATATGTATATGTTACTCCTTGGATTCTCCTCATATGCCCTGTCCACTCTCTTTGCGAAATTATTGTTTTCCCAGGGTTTGAAAATGATCTTTCTTTCTGAGAAAAGGTCTGGGGTAGTCTTTTCTACTATCAGTTCTGCCAGCTGATTCTGCGTCTTGTTTTACACCATCCACTTCTTTTCTACTTGTCTTTATGAGGTTCTAATATCCTCTTGCCCTACAGTTCAATGTACTTTGACCTCATTGTACTTCACTGTAATGTCCAGATTGGTACCACCCAATAGAAGCAAACCTCATATGTAATTTCAGCTTTTCTGGGGGGCCACATTTAAAATTGAGAAGAAATTCGTAAAATTAATGGTATTTTTATTTAATCCAGTATGTTCAAAAATTGCCATTTTGTTGTGTAATCAATATTATAAACTATTAGTGAGGTATTTTGAATCATCTCAACTGGGACTCAAAATGTGTTCAGTGGCCACACAAGGCAGATAGAACAGTGAAGATATGTGGGAATATATTCACAAGGCACTGCTCTTATCAGTGTATCTGAATTTCCTCATAGAAGCGATCATGTCATTCCCCTCTCCCAGGAAGGTCACTTTCTATAAATATAGCTGTCCTTTTAGCTACACTGCTGAGAAGTACTCATAAGCCAAAATGGAGCAACTCAAAACATAGTGTGGTCTCTCTGATGTACAACTGCTGTCCAGAACACATTTTCAGGCATTCAAAAATTTGAGGGATGGAGATATATTTTAGTAGTATGGCACTTACCTACAGTGTGCCCTGTTCTCAGCGCTGCAAAAAATTTCATTTGAGATGGGCATGTTGGCACACACCTGTAATCCTGAGGTAGGAGGATCACAAGTTTGAGGCTAGCCTGTGCTACACAGAAAGACCCTGTCTTGCTGGGTGTGGTGACTCATACCTATAATCCTAGCTACTCCGGAGGTAGAGATCAGGGGATCTCAGTTCAAGACCAGCCTGGGAAAAAAAGACTATCTCAACCAATAAAAAGCTGGGTGTAGTGATGTGTACCTGTCATCCCAGCTAAATAGGAGGATTGTGATCCTCCCAGCCTGGGTATAAATACTAGACCCTACCTAAAAAAGAACTAAAGCAAAAAAGGCTGAGGGTGTGACTCAAGTAGTAGAGCACCTGCCTGGCAAGCACAAGGCCCTGAGTTCAAACCCCAGTAGTACCAAAAAAGACCCTGTCTCAAAATTATTTTATGAGAACTAGTTAATTAATCTCAGTTAATTATAACAGTTTTATCTCCACACAAAATGCAGGGTAGAAATTAAAAACTTCTTTCAGATTTGAAATGTGGACTCTTAATTCCAAAGATTTGAGACGGGTTCCTCCAAAGGATTAAACTAAAGGATCAGGCAAGGAGTAAAGGAATCTGAGCCATGTTGGGGGTGCAGGCTCTCCATACCCTGCTGTCTCCTGAGCGGTGTGTGTTTTTCTTTTTGTGGCTGTAGATTAGGTGATGAGATGAGTGGAGCCATTTGTGTATCTGCCCTGGTCTCTCCCTCTATCATTTTCCCTGATTAGATTCATCATAAGGATGGTTAAAAGTTTCTCATCACTTGAAAAATTCGTTAGTATCACCTGACCTTTGCTTTTTAAGAAGAGTTATCACTTCTTATTCTACCCAACTCCCTCATTTTCTTAATCACTCAACTCCATGCCAGCACTAGTGAGATTGTGCAAATGAGCTAATCTAGACCTCTGACTTTGTCAGGTTAGCATGCTGTTGGCTTCCTCTTCCATTCCTCTAATGTTGATTTCCATCCATTACTGTCTGGCTTTGACAGTAGCTAGCTGAGGATTCAAGTTCCCTTTTTGCTAGTTCCATGAGCCTGCCATTCAAACTCTGTGCAGAGGCTTTTTTCTTCTTGCCCAGCATGTGTGATTGGACTCCTGGTCTCATGTTTCCTAGATCTTTATCTGGGTTCCTGAACCTCACAGCCTGATTTGCACAGCCACCAGGCTTCTGTGAATCTGAATTACCTGCCAGTTTCTCCTTTCCTTCTTTAACAAACTTCTCTTAATTCAGCCTCTATTCTTCCCCATTTAGATTAGTAGCCAGAACACCCCCTCCCCCTTGCCCAATCTAACCAACTCTCCTGGACCCTGTCCTTGGATTTTGAAGGGACAGCACAGAGGAAGAACAAAACACTCATTGAATATAACTTGAAAGGCGACACACAACTTTCAAGAAGCAGCAAATGGAGACATCTATTTGGGGAGCTTTATTCTGCAGAATGAAAGAGGCCATTGGATAAAAAAGAAAACAATTCTATCAGCCCAGCAGCTAGAAAGTCTTAACATACACAGGGCAGACATTTCCTTGTTTTATCTTTTCAAGCCAGAATAGAGAGACTTAGTTGGTCAAATGTGGGAAACAAGTCAGCAATGTAGAAGTGAGAGTTAGAACATGGCAAAGTAAGCAAATGAGTAAAGACATTCACTTTCCTGTTGTAAAGTCAGGGAAAACAAGTACTAAGTGGTATTTTGTAGCATCTGTGAGTTCTGGATCAAAGGAAAAAATCTGTAAATACTTGAAGATGTTTGCTTTGTACTATTTGGCTAATTAGCTGAATGCAAATTCAACTTACAGGTGAGAGTGAAACACTTCAGTATATAACTATAGACAAACAATATAGCTTGAAACATGCCCACATGTCCAAGAGAAGACACTGACCATAGAACCTGAAACTTTGTGCTTGGGATTGGCCCCATGGCATCTTTGTAAAGTGAGGTTCTGCTGTGTCAGAGAAGCTATAGGAAGTAGTCTCCAAAATCACAAAATTCCTTTAATGATCTGCTCCTAAATTGGAATCCTGATCTTGGGTTAGGATCTTGGTTTCTGTTTTCAAAAACCTTTTCCCCATCTCTGATCCTGCAAGGTATTCTCTTCTCTTACATATGTCCTGTAGATGGTATAAAAATTTGATTATCTTCAAATAATTTTTCTTCATTTTATATTTAGCATCAGGAATTTGGAAAGACCCTTAAAGATCTAGTCTTGTCAAGACTAGATCACTTTGAAAATGAGAGAACTGTGGCATATGATTTTTTCTAAGCTGCATGTTCGTTATTAATGTAAAGTCTGTTCAAGTTATATGTCATTCCCAGATGATTACTTATTCATTAATTTCTCAGATTTGTCCAGTGCTTATTGTGTGCAGAGGGTGGGGAAGATAGATGTGCCCCTCCTGCGTTTGCCTGGAGACTCAAGAAAGCTTCTGGGCAGCATTCTCAGGCTGGTCCCCATGGGCCACAGAAGCCTTCGGGGTGCCTGAGCATATGACTTGAGGCAAAGGTTGCCAAAGATGAACCAGCTAAGGTCAAACCAGGGCTAAAACCTCTGACTTCTGACAATCAGGACAGTATTCTTTTTAATGCACTATCCACGTACGTGATATGATATGACTGTGTGTCTAAAGGTTTGGTTTTAGAACTATTCTGTCTTCTTCTACCTCTAAATAATCAAACTAGCATCTAAAGCTGCTTCTTGATTTTCTTTGCTTTTTGATTGTAGGATTCCCAGAAATCACAATAGATGCATCATTAGTATAGATTACAATACAGACTATTATGAGTATTTTTATTTGAAGAAGAGAAATAAAATAGAGGATGAAATTTCATGCCAAGTTATTTTTGGATCTGTGTTTTTATAAGTTGCCTGAGAAGTTCTTTATGAGGAAGGAATCAAAGCTAAATATGCAGTTGAGATGAGGAGAACCTCAGAAATGTAGCTCACTGTAGAAATAGCGAATAGAAACTGTCAGTCTTGTTTCTCCCTGTTTAGATTCTTGCACAAGTCTAAACAAATCAATGTGTGTGTGTAAAAGCGTTGTTCGAAATGGGTTCCAGTTATAGCCAATTAAAGGTCAGCATATATAATTTACATGAAATGGATAGGCAGGAACAAAAGATATCTGTTGGGCCATGAGGAATGATTCTGTTTTATTTGCAGATGAGTACTATAAATGTTATTGAAAACACAAGATGGAAATCATTGTCGTTTTATAAGACATTTTTTTCTGGGTTTGGTCTCTGAGCCTAGTTCGTTCTGTTGTTTGCATGCATGCCATGGTCATTAGGACAATTGAATTATAGAGTGACCTACACTGTTAGTCTGCTAGGCTGCTTGATTGAAATTATCTTTATAATGGAAATCAGAGAACACTTTTAACCTTGTTAGAGCACCACTGTACCGTTGATTAATATATAAAGCAAGTCATAAATTTCACAGTGAGCTATTTATTTCCAGGCAATCTTGTGAAAGCAGTTTAGGCTGTATTACAGAAACTTTCTTCATACCTTTGTCAGGCTTATACCAATGATACTGATTATTTCTAGGACTTTCAAAGTGTCAGTGGTAATTAATCTAATGCCTCAAAATATGGGTAGAAAAAATTTAAATGTTATTTCTTAAATGTTTGACAATGTATATGGAGAGTCTTTAGTTACCTAGTAAATTTCAGAGAGCTGATGTCATTTGATAAGGTTTTCTCCAGTAGCAAATGCTTGGCTAAGTGGCAGGAGCCAGTATTATCAAGGTTACAGCTTCATGCATGTATTCAATGGTAATTTGTTGAGTATTTTGGCTGCATTCTGTGCTGGCTGCGTGAAATGGATAGCGAGATGAAAAGAGCCAGTACCTGCCCTCCATAGAGCACAGTGTGGTGAGGGATGCAGTCACAGAAACAAAGGTTAGCCTATGCAATCCGTGAGCACAGTAAGGGGTATCATTTAGCCCTCCTTGGGAAGGTCAAAGAAGGTGTTCTGAGGCAGTCTCTCTGAATGAAAGCTCTTTTAAACACTGGAGGGCCAGGCGAGGGGAGAGACTGTGGGCAACAGATGACTGATGTCAAGGAACACCAGAGACTTGGGCTTGGAGACGGAGGAATAATATAGGGAAGAGGGTCTTTCTTTCTCTGGTTCAGAACTCATCCAAGGGTCCGGGCACATGTCTCTGGCAGTACCAGTCTACCCAGACCTTACATCAAAACCGGCGAGAAAGAACTCTATGAGATTGCCTTTCCCTAAGCCCCACTTTGGCAGTAGGAAGGCCCCACAGTGGCTGCAGGGGTCAGGCCCCCCCACCCTGGGCAGCCACCTGTGTACTTGGGAGGTTTAGAAGCGGGAGCTTGTACATCTGGGACAGCCTAGACTAGTTCCAGAAAAGAAAAGGAGGGGAAAAATGGGTCCTGTTTCTGAAGAAAACTCTTTCTATAAAATTGTGCCCTTGCTTTTAGACTGCTATTAGAGGAGTGTAGAAGTAATGAAGAGACCTAAGCATCATTAATAATTTTTCTACTTGAGTTTTATGAGTACTCGTTTTTTTAAAAGCCTTCATGAAGTCACTGGTAGGAATGTTAATACACATGTCAGCATATTGCTCTTTAAGACTCAGGTTATAGTTAATCGTAAATTACACACAGATAGCTAATTGCTAGCTTCCCCAGTACAATGCACTTATTGTCTCAAACTGGATCCATAACTTTAAAAGTCAAGCTATAGTCAGTCTTTGTTTGGGAGAAAACATTGCTAAGCCAAAGGACCTGCACGGACATGGTGCCAAGAGGGCCGGCCACTAGGCTGCATTGGCAGGCTTCGCATTAGTGGGAACGGATAGTTAGTTAAACTCATTGAGTTGGGAAGAGTGTGTGTGTGTGTGTGTGTGTGTGTGTGTGTGCGCGCGCGCGCACACATGTAGATCAAACCCAGGGCGCTACCACTAAGCCACATCCCCAGCCCTGGGGATAGTTTTAAATAAACTCATTGTAACAGCAGAGATTCATATAATGACTTCTGGCTCACATCCAAGAATAAAATATCTTAGAAGGTAATTATGTTTCTTATTTAAATTCCTCCTCTTTTGTCTCCTCCTCCTTCTTCCCTTCACTTTTTTTCCCTTCCCTTCTCCTCCTCCCTCTCCTTCAAGAAAA
This sequence comes from Castor canadensis, assembly GCF_047511655.1. NCBI lineage: Eukaryota > Metazoa > Chordata > Mammalia > Rodentia > Castoridae > Castor > Castor canadensis. The sequence continues at coordinate 21,654,727 of NC_133405.1, forward strand.
ATGCACTAGTGAGAACAGATTGAAATTTCATTTTAAGGGAAAACCTACTACAGGGTGTTTTGTCTCCACAGGAACATCTTTAGCTTGTCTAGGAAGTGAAACCAAAGTGCCACATTGGCCACCAGCATCAAGTATGGCTGTTTGCATGTGGGGACAACTGGAGCCAGCCTTGCTCCTTTCCTTTGCCTTTAGGCTAGGTTGCAGGACTCAAAGTGGAAACTCAATAAAACTTTGAGAAGCAAATAAATAGAACCTAGAAGGTGTGTTTCCCTGGGGGTGGGGAGGCACCATATGTCAGTTTCATGTTTTTAATCAAAAGGCCAAGGCTTCATCTAGATTGTAGTAATAACTATTTGCTTTCCAGAGATTTTCATTGAAATGACAAATGTCTTTCCTTTAACTATTTCTCATGCATAAAAAATCCAGGACAAAATGAAATGCTCTTAAGCATTTCTTATAAGACAATTTCCTTTATGACATACCATGATTATCTAACCTGGTAGTTACAACATCTGGTTACCTGGGAATTCACTGGCACCAGGCTGTGGGTGTAGTGGTACCGCTTTGAAGAAGGTGTAACCCAGTCCCATTCTTTCACCAATAAGGAAACTGAGAACCAAACCAGTAAGGAGAGATGCATGTAGAGAACAGGTATCCTGAGATGACCATGGTAAGAAAGAGTCACAAATAAGAAAATGAAGGATATTAAGCACCCTGGTCACTTTTTAAAGATTCATGTAAGGTTAGGGGGTAGGAGAGGACAAGCGTGTAGTAAAGAGGGAGGGAGATGGAACTGCTATTAATTGTGTGATTTTTAGGTACCAAGCTTCATTCTAGCCACTTTATCTAAATCTTTCATTGAACCCTCTCCACAACCACATAAAGCAAAACTTATTTCCCCCATTTTACAGATGAGGAAACTCAGCTTAGATGAGTAAATATTTTCTTTCCCTTTGAGACATATCAGGAGACCTGAGATCAAATATCCATCTTCCAGGAACTCAAGTCAAATGACTTGCCTCCTGGTCCATGTCACCAAGTGTATAAGCTGGGGACAAAATTCTTAAGTATACACATGCCGACAGTGAAGACAATGAATGCACAGAGCAGGGCAAATCAGGAGATAGGAATGCTATGTCTGGAGGGAGCTTCTGGTTAGAACAGTACATGGGTGCCCAGCACAGTGGATAGTACTCCAGGTCACCCAGATACAGAATGCCTTCCTTGGATAAATGGGAGACAGCAGAAAGATTTAGGAGCATGGGAGCGGGTAGGGAGGAGGGGAGAAGGTATGTTTGAATAAGTAGGATAATCAAGAGTAAGAAGGTCTATAGTTAGAAGAGTGACTGCCTGATGAGAGGGGTCCCATAAGAAGAGGATGGGAGAGTTGCTACATTGGGTAGATAAGTGACTAGTGAAGTAAATGAGTAGGCGACAGCAGAAAGACTCCAAGGAATTCTTCACAGCCTTATTTGCTCTCTGGACATTTGCATGAGGCATATTTTATGGCTTGATCCAGACAACGAATGCTAACTCCATGTAGCCATTGCTTCCTTGCCTGTCTTTATTACCATCGTTTAGTTATTTGCTTTTTTAATGTTTATGGTGACTCATTAATTTGGATTCCCTATCTTGGAGCTGATATTTGAAGCAGTATCCTAAGGGGGCCCTACCCAGTGGCCTTTTGCAGAGGAGTTGTAACCGGAATGTTAGTGTGTTCTTTTGTTACTATGCTGCAATCAAATCAAAACAATCCATTTCTGATTAATGTATGTTATTAGCTGTGGCAGGATGGCAAGGCATGAGGCAGATACTGTTTTGTATATTAGAGAAACCTAGATAAGCAAACAGAGAGTGAAGAGATTGCCTTTATTAGAAAAGCTATCTTTTGTGGTATTTCTTCATACCAAGCAATGAGTTTTTAATAAACCTGAGTAGATAGAGCACTCATGTGTCCAGTCTTGCTCCTACTCTTCGGCTGCAGATATATGAGATGCTAGCGAGAGGCCTGCTGATTTGTCAGTTAATCCAAAAGTGCTAGCTAATCGTCATCTTGTCTTCCCCTGTAACTCTATTGGACTTCTGCTGTCGGAGCTGCCTGTTCTCCACAGCAGCATCACTGATGGTAGTACCTGTGCCCTTGCTGTAAAGGGTGAGAACCTCATTCTGTTTCTCTTCCTCTTCATAAAAGACTGGAGGCTGACTCCTTGGAAAAGTTATTAACACTAGCTATGTGCAGCCAAGTGTTGCTTTTCCTCCCTTTCTTCTTCAGCTATATTCACAGCAACTCATTTCTTTCTCACAATTGGCCCTCGTCTGGACCTATGTCTTTTGAGTCCTTCCTCTTGCTCCCTGTAAATCTGCTCCAAAATGAAATGATTTGATTTTTCTTGAAGCGGAACAATAGATTTCAGATATCCCTAATCCAAATGGGATTGTGCAACTGCCATACAAACCGTAGAACCATCACAATTGTGTCTACCAACATTTTCTAATAGAAGACACTCGTGGGGTGCAAGTGACCCCTGCATGGGAAGAAAGTGTTACAGTAGTAACACTGTTTTGCTGAAAACACCTTTCCTCTTTGAAACAAACTTGCTTTGAAAATCCTCTGTGTTATAAAGAGGCTAAATGATTTGGCCAAGGTGAATCAATAGCAGCACTGAGATTATTTTGTTTGCAGTATTCTGAGCACCACTTGAAATCAGTGGGAGACTTTCTGTGACTTTAAACTCAGATTTTCTGTTGGCCCCAGCTACCCAAGGTCATGCGGTCTATCTGATCTCATGGTGCCTGTCAGGAGCCCTCTGAGTGGCTCTATTTTATATCACATTATTTGTCACATCAAAGTACTCAGCTATGAAGCACAAAGTTCTTACCCAAGTCTTACTCAACTTTGTTATGTCTGCTGAAATATCTCCAGAGAAAAATCGGCAGGATGATGGGGAAAAGGAAACGTCGTCTACTTTCAAAAGGAAGTAGCTTCTACCCCTGGCATCAGTCTTGCTCTTAGGTCCACAGGATTGTAAGATGCCAGAGTTAAAGGTGGCTTTTTAAAAATCTAGCCCCCTTCATTCTATAATTGAGTAAACTGAGGCCTGGAGAGAAGAAGGGAGCTTATCAAAGACATGTAATCTCAGTTTCAGGGCTAAAATATAGCCTTGAGTATTCATAACCCTAATTCAGTGCCACAGAAAGAATGATAAATGGCTTTTAGAGTTCAAATCTAGGGCTCCTAGTATACATTTTAAGTAAAGTTGTTGTTACTCTTCACTATAAATAAAAATAGGCCCCACTTTTTAACCCTCATGTCCAACTGGAGATTCAGGCAGTGTAAGTGTTACTTGAGAATATTCATTGTTAAGGGAAAAGAAGAGAAAACATTTGGCCAAGACTGTGTCTTTCTTAGTCGCTTCTTATTCCATCTTCTTAAAGATCAGTTTCTTAAGTAAGTTGGCCTTTAGCTAGTTGAATCTGTGATTACCAGTTGCTCCCAAAGGATTTGCTCAAGCAGGGCCTAGCAGCAAGTACCTTAGACTTTGTAGTTCTAGGTCCTGGTTTCAAGACCAGGACCCTGCTTTTTTCTTCGTTTTTATTAGTGTATATTAATTGTACAAAAGAGTTCCATTGTGATATTTCCATACATGCATATGATGTACTTTGATCAAATTCACCCCCTCTATTACTTTTTCTTATACCCCCCCAGCCCACTTTTTAAAGACAATTTTAATAGGTTTCATTATACTATTTTCATACATTTGTATGAAGTACTTTGACCATATTCACCCTCCTTTACCTCCTTTCATTCTTCTCATCTCTGTTGGTTCCCACCCTCAAATGGTCCCTCTCACCCCATTTTACACAAATGTCATTCACTATTTTCAAGTCTAGATTCCACATATGAGACAGACATACAATGAATACTTGTCTTTCTCAGTCTGCCTTATTTTACTTAACGTGATGATTCCCTGTTCCATCCATTTTCCTGAAAATGACATGATGTTATACTTTTGGCTGAATAATACTCCATTGTGTGTGTGTGTAATCTCACATTTTCTTTATCCATCCATCAGTAGGTGGATATAGCTAGGTGGATCCCGTGGTTGGGCTAGTGGAAATCATGCTTTCTTAAACATAGATGTGCAGGTGTCTGTGTTGTGTGCAGACTTACATTGCCAAGGCTAGTTTGGTCCTTTACTAGTTGTGTGGTGCTGGGCAAGAGCTTAACCTCTTAGAACTTTCCTTGGTAAAAATGCATTATAGGGATGGTAACAAAACTCCTCTCTGATAGTATAATGTAGACAGGTGCTTCGTGCAGAATAAAGGGTCGTGTTCAACCAAAGTGCTCACTATGAAAATGCTTGCCATACATCTTTCATGAAACTAGTCTGAAATGCCATGAGTTCTAGGGTAGTCTGGGAAGCAACAGAACAGCTGTCTCTTAATTATTTACCCTGAAGATGGGTAAAGGGAGTACAGATGACACAAAACAGACCCTCGGCTAGATTCCATCTGTGTGTGGGTTGGAAAACAGTGTGTTTGGAGAAGCTTCTCAAAATGGTTTGCTGAGAGTGAAATCTAGCTGAGGGAGAATTCTAGAAGTGGGTGATGTACAAGTCTCTGCCCTTCTCTGAGCCTCAGTTCTCTACTAGGGAAGGGGGACTTGCCCTAACTTCATCACATTGTCTCTGCCAGCTCTGATAGCCATGTGTCTGTGAGTCTAGACACAGAGAAGGCAGCAGGGAAAAGCCAATTTTAGATCATTCCCCAAGTTTTATAGGGTAGCTGGAGTTGTGCAAATACTAGAAAACAGTCACAAGCTGCCAATGTATCACCTCACTTAGTAGAACAGGCAAAGATAGAAGTCAATCGTGGATATTTGAAGCCATGACCGACATTTAGGGAGCTGACCGAAAGAAGAAACTGGAGAGGAGAGCGACATAACATCTGTAGACAGGAAGAGCTGAGACGATAGCAATGTCCAACGCTGCTGTCACGGAGGGAAATGTGCAAGTTGAGTCTCTTTGTGCTACCTCTGTTCAGAGGTCACAACTCCTCTCAATTCACCTGATTTTTTTTCTTTCCTTTCAATCATGACCTTTTCCAAATTCATCTCAGAAGTATTTCTGAGCCATTTTGATTATAACTTCTGCTAAAACCAATCAGCAGAAGTGGAGCGGTCAGATCAGCAGAGACTCAAGGTGTTGGTCAGAGAGGATGTCTTCATTTAGATGGACTGTGGCTAATCGCATTGGCTGACATTAAAGTCTGAACAATGTCACAACAGTGCTGCTGCCTACCACTTGCATTGCCTCCCATATAGTTTTAGGAATGGTGCCTGGTTGAATAGTAGGTTTTTTACTCTTTGGCTAAGAAATGGATTGTGAAAATGACATATGCTATATTGTAATAAGTTCCCTGTGTTAATCCAATTAGTCCTCTTTCAGCTGGTAAGAACTTAATGGCAGTGAGTAAAATAAGATCCAAAATTGGACCTCCTGGTATCCTGTGCTATGTGGTGTTATCCTGCACTTTGAGTCTTCTTTATTTTTTTTTTCTTGCTCTACTGGGTAGGGGGACATTGTGGCATTTACAAAGGTACAATGTAAAATGTATATCATACTTGAATTCACCCCTCCACTGCTGTCCTTTAACCTCGCCCCCATTCCTGGAACAGTTTCAACAGGTCTCATTTTTGCATTTACATACATGTATACACATTTTTGCATCGAATTCACATTCCCACACCCTTTCCCTGCCACCTCCCCCCTCCCACTGGTAACAATACCCCGCCTCTGGGCAGGACCTGTTCTGCCTTCCTATTCTCCAATTTTGTAGAAGAAAAAAGAAAAACATGACATTTTTGCTTGTTTGTGATAGAAGTAGCTACACAGGGATTTGCTTGTGATAGTTCCATGTATTATAACCCCAATTGGTTCATCTTCTCTAATTATCTACATTCGACTTTAGTCCCTTTCTTATGGTGGTTTCAGCTGGTTTAAGAACTCTGTATTCATTCTTATATAGACAGTGTATTGGGAAGGCAGGGACAATACTATATGGGATCTGGGGTTTTGTGATAGGGTGGTATGTAATATTGCATGGTAATCAGCTCTGGTTTTATTAATTCATTTCTAGAAGCTATATCTTAAATCAGACTTAGGTCTTAATTGTACACAGCAAGTAAGAACGAACACATGAATAGCAACAAGCTGAAAAATGAAGTACATGTGCACATTAGTGTCAGATAAGCGACACACTATAAAGGGGCTCACGGATTGTATCCATGTGCATAAAAACATTATTTTATTGTTGAGTTATAAGAGTTCTTCATATACTGAGAAAACTAGATCCTTATCAGATACACGGTTTGAGAGTACTATCTCCCTCTCTGTAGGCTGTCTTTTCATTTTCTTAATAGTGTCCTTCGAAGCATGAAAATGCTTTTGTCTTTGGTTGCTTAAGCACTCAGTGCCATGTTTAAGTAAACACTGCCATAATCTGTGAACACAAAAATTTACATCTATGTTTTCATCTAAGAGTTTTATAGATATACTTAGCCATTTAAGCAAATGTAGCAATTTTCGGTCTTTATCCGCTTTGAGTTAATTTTTGTGTGTAATGTGTATCAGTTAGCTTTTCATTGCATTTCCAGATACCCAAAAGAACAACTTACAGGGAGGAATTACTTATTTTGGCTCATGGTTTTAGCCAGTCGTGGTGGGAGATCAGAGCAGCTCACATCATGGCCACCAGGAAGGAGAGAGAATGCCAGAGAGAGGTCATCTCCCCTTAGTTAATCCTTTCTTGAAACACCCTCACAGACAGACCCAAAGGTTTTCTTTGCTGTTCTCCTATGTGCTTCTCAAGCCAATCAAGTTGACACTCAGGATTAACAATCACATAGTGTAATGTAGGGTCCAAAATCACCATTATATTTCTGTATTCAGCCTGCAACTATTTTGTTGAGGGTTTTTGAACCTATCTTCATAAGTGATACTGGTCTACAGTTTTCTTGAGGTATCTTTTTCTAATTTTGGAATCATGGTAATACTTGCCTCATAAAATGAATCGGAAAGTGTTCCACTTCCTCTATTTTTGGAAGAGTTTATGAAGGATTGGTATTAATTCTTTAAATGTTTGGTAAAATTAATCAGTGAAACCATCTGGTCCTGGGGTTTTTTTCTTAGAAATTCAGTCTACTTATTTATAAGTCTATTTGTTTTCTATTTTTAATTAGGTCTTTCTAGGAATTTGTCCATTTCATCTAAGTTATCTACTTTCTTGGTGCAAAGTTGTTCATAGTATTCCCATATAATTGTTTTATGTCTTTCAAGTCATTAGTAGTGTCCTCTCATTCCTTACTTTATTAGTTGAGTCTTTTTTTTTCTTTATCAGTTTAAATGTCTACCAATTTTGTTGATTTTCTTTAAAGAATCAACTAAGTTTCATTCACATTCTCTAATGTTTTTCTGTTTCTATTTCTGTTATATTGACTAATCTTTATTATTTCCTTCTACTTTTTTGGGTTTACCTTGCTGTTCTTTTTTGTAGTTTCAGATTGAACTGAAACTATCAGACAGAACTGAAAAACTACTGATCTGACATCTTCTTTCTTTTCAATATAGGCTCTTAGAGTCATAAATTTCCCTTTAAGAACTGTTTTCGCTGAATCCTATAACTTTTGATGTACTGTATTTTCATTCCTTTTTGTAGTACTTTTCTAATTTCCCTTGAAATTTCATCTATGACCTGTTGGTTATTTAAGATTGTATATATTTAATTTCCACATGTTTGTGAATTTCTGCTGTTATTTTCTAATTTCATTCCGTTCTGGCTAGAAAACCTAATTTGTGTGGTTTTAAACATTTTCAATTCACTGAGACTTGTTTTCTGGCCTAACATGCTCACATGTCAAAAATGTCCCACATGCACTTGATGAATATGTTCTATGGGGCTGGGATGTAGCTCAGTGGCAGAGCGCTTGGCTAGCATGTGTGAGACCCTGAGTTCGATCCCAGCATCAAAAAAGAAAAGCCAAAAAAAAGATATGTTCTACTATTGTTGTATGGAGTATGCTATAGATATTTGCCTAGGACTAGGAGGAAGACTAGGAGTTGTATGGGGACCAAATAAGGATCGTATAAGTGAACTTAAGATACTTTTTTACCCTAAAGACTTTGGAAGCTAATGTGTAGTTTCAAACTGAGCAATGGGATTGTTGTTTCAGTGTCTCTAGCATCTACAACCCATAGTAGGTGATGAATTAATTATTTTTATAAGTAATGTTTTATTTATTCATAAATAGTTAAATTTATAAATTATTTTCAGATTTTTCTGGGCATTAGTGTAAGGCATAAATTACGATCTCAGGATCCTTTCATGCTTCTTTTTTGGCAGTACTGAGGTTTGAACTCAGATCCTTTTGGTTGCGAGGCAGGCACTCCTCCACTTGAGCCATACTCCCAGTCCTCTTTTACCTTAGGTATTTTTCTTAGGTAGGCCCTCATGTTTTTGCCTGGGCTGGTTTTAGACTGTGATCTTTCCAAGTATTTGAGATTACATATGTGAGCCACTGTGTCCAACTTACACTTTTAAAATCTACACAAAAACTATATTTACATGAGTTATAGCTATTGTTATTTTTATTAGAAATGTAAAGAAGATTTAAAAATACTTATTTACTAATTCATTTAAAATTACTGATAATAATAAAGTCATGAGATGCTCACATGAATTTCTCTAAAAAATTAGATGTTTTCAAAAACAAAATAGTTTGGTGAGAAAAGTTGCATCGTTTTATATTTTTGTAAGTGTCGTTTAATTTCTGACTTAATAGTAGACAGCTAGATTCTCATATCTGTTTCTGCACTCAATCTTACTTGATTTAGGAAAATTTGGCCTTACGCAGATATATAGTAGGTAAGGAACAGTGTTTCAATACCCTTTTCAGATAGTTGAGGATATTTCTCTCTAATAGTACTTGAAAATATGGCAAGTAGTAATTTCTTAACGGTTGGCTATAATATAGAAGCTATAAACATATCCATTAAGTCTTCACTTTCCGTTATATAAAAATATGCCTTATACCGTTCATGAAATTTTAGCTCGTATACAATTTTTCTATCATGATGCATTGGTTATTTGAAAAATATTGGTCACTGAGTTATCCTGACCTGCCAAATATGAACATACTTCATTAATGCAACCTTAAAACCTCATATTCACATGTATCACAACTGGAAATCAGAAAAGCCTGTAAGTATTAGAAAACTGCCAAGCTTCATAATGGAAGATATGAGGAATTTTTCTCCACAAATTACACATTTTGCTTGAATGTGAAAATTTTATCATTGGCTAAAAATACTGGTAGTGTTTTCTTTGAATTAGCAGGCTTATTTGTTCCTTTCTGAAAAAAGTGTCCGTCAGTATTCAAGTTTGAAGACGGTTTGTCAGTCTTCCAGGTACAGTGTTTCATGAAAAACAATCTAGTCCATAACACGAGTCAGTCACACATGTGACCTTCCTCTCCATGACCATTTTACTTACGTATGTAGCAGAAGGACTTTGTGCACACTTCCCACTTCATCACACTTAATTTTAAAAAGACGTGGAGTCAAGGGTCATGATTTAATAAAATTAGTTTCTACTGCTTCTTCAAGTGCACTCTTAAGTGAAGCTGGCTTTTTCAAAAGTGTGTTGGCAGTGAAACACTAGTGACTGGTGTTGCAATTTGGTATCACTACCCTGACTTACGATAAGGTGTTGGCAATTTACCCCCCCCCAGTTGATTCTGCACCATCACTGAAAACATCACCACAGTTGTTTGAGGAAAACTATGCATTTTAACCATGTTATTAAACACTTTGAATATTTCGGCACTACTGGTGATCCCCCCACCACAAGCTTTCACGTTATAGTTCTTCTTTGATAATTAACTAGTACTGATACTAGGTGAATGTGAGCAAAACAGCACCTTGGGTCTTTGTAGATGAAAACGAACTTGCTGAACTAAAGGTTTAGCTGCAGACATAAAAGTGAGTCAATATGTCCTCTACAGACTGTGCTTTTTCCTTACAAATGGCACTCAACAGTGTCAACACCACAGTGGTTTATTAGTTCTTCCACTATTGTGTGTACTCCAGCTAAGGTAATGCAATGAATTATCCTATAGTATATTTCAGTGGCTTTTTCACTTCTATTTGGAAAAGCTGTAACAAACACTTTTGACTTTTAAAGAGCTCATAACATTTACTTTAAATATTGAATTCCATTTTCTCAAAACTCTGAATGATTGATTTCAAGATAACTCTGCAACTTAGCTTACACTATAATACTATTCAAAAATGCTCTGTAGCACCACACACAGGAAGATATTTGTACCTTTGTACCTGTAACATCAAGAAAAAGGTAGCTTTTGTCTTTTTTTTTTTTTTGTCAAACCCAGGGATGCATGCACTGTACCACTGAGCTATATTCCTAGCCCTTATCATAATTTTCTTTCTTAATTACAGCTGTCATCTGCAGAGTAGATTCCTCTCTTCTATGAGTCAGAAAACTCTATAATATGCCAGTTTCATGCCTTCCCAGCATCTTTAGTCTAGACCTTGTAGCTGTGGGTTGTGCAACAGAATCTTCATTTTTGAAGCCAACCATTCCTTCTTAAATACTGGAAAAATATGTTGCAAATAAATTTTATTTTGTGGTATAATAGAATAAAAACCTATCTATAATAATGAGTTATAGATACATTTTAAAATATATATTTCAAAAATAAGGTATTATTGTAAAAAAAACACCACAAAGTATATGTACTCCTTTATATTTTTACATAGACAAAATATTATTTCAGAATAATTCTTTGCAGTGCTGGGAATCAAACTGAGGGCTTTGTGCGTACTAGGTAGGTGCTTTGCCATAAAACTTTGTCTCCAGCCTAAAATAATAATGTATTAAATGATGAGAGCCAGGTTTGCTGATACACACCTGTAATCCTAGCACTTGGGAGACTGAGGCAAGAATATCATGAGTTCAAGGCCAGCCTAGGCTACATAATGAGACCCTCTTTCAAAACAAAATGATAATGAGGCTACAAGGATTATTATAGTTTTAACTTACGTAGCCAGCAAAAGTACTAAGTTCGGAGTGTAAACTAAATTAACCTCTGTGAATGCATGTATCTCCTACCTTAGAACATTCTGGAATACATATAAGTATGTTTCAGAGCAGTGATGTCATTTTTCATTGGAGGAAAATTCCTCGGTATATTTGTGAGAGAAAAAGAGTGAAAAGAGAAAATCAAGTCGTCATATTACTATAAAAATAGATTTGACCCTAGGACTTCCTGAGTGGGTTGAAGAGAACTATAAGATGGTGGAGGTAAAAACTGGAGTTTGGGAGACCAATTAAGAGGCTGTTGAGATGGTATTGTAGCAGTGGTTCTCCATCTTGAGTGTGCATCAGGCTATCCTGGAGTGCTAGTTAAAGCACAAATGGACAGGCCCCACTCCGGGGGTTTCTGATTTCATGTGTCTAAGTTCAAGGCTCACAAATTTGCGTTCTAACAAGTACTCAAGTGAGTGTTGATGCTGCTTGCTTTAGTACCACAAGTTTGCAAACCATTAAGTGCAGGCCTTGCTACTTATCTCAGATCTTACCCCAAATCTACTCAATATGAATCTATGAGTAAGATTCTTAGATGGTTTAGATACACATTAAAGTTTGAGAAGCACACTAGATCTGAAGATAGAGAAAGGTGTACAAACCTAAAAGTTAGTTATAAGAGACAAAAAGTAAGGGTTAATATCTGGATATAGGGAAGTGAAGGAGAAAGAAAAATCACCAGAAGTGATTGGTTTCTTCTGACTTGAGCACCGAGACAGGAAACACACAAGTAGTGAGTAGATTTGGGAGAATGGTATTTGAATTCAATCTTGAATTTATGGACTACAAAAGTTGTCTTAGTCCCCACATTATCAGCCCTGTGTAATTAAACAACAATGTCTTGGGCTCCTGGCACTGGGAAAAGATTGATATTGCATAAAAAGTGTTAGGCACATTTGCAGGATTCTGTTTTCATCTCAGACTCCATTCGTGGTATATATGTTAGTTAAAAAGCAAATATCTTCTATAGAAGGAGCATTTAAAACCTGTCTCCCATTCCCACAGCATTCAGACACAAGCACGTGGGTTAGAGATCCAGGGTTACCTGCAGAAATCATATACTACCTATCAACAAATTCAACTTTGAAGAATAGAGGAAGATACCCTAGCTATCCCAGAGCAGAACAGACTAGACTGGAGGACTGTCAGACTTGGGCAAAACCTATGTGGTGCCTTTTACAGTGGGGACCCATTCTCATCAAATCCCTTCACTGTCTTTTAAAGTCCCCAGTTAAAGAATTCCTCTCAACACTATCACCAATAGCTACCTATGTGTCTGACCAGCAGAGCCTAGATTATAACACATTAAAGCAGGAAACAGAAGGTAAGTAGTCTCTGCTTACACAACAAATTAGTTGGATTTCTATATGGGTGGAAGAGGTATTACACTTTCAACCATTTTTTAAATTTGATCCTCATATTGTAGCAAGGTTCAGCAGGCATTGCTATTACCTCCATTTTACAGATGAGGAAGCTGAGTTTCAAGGAAATTAAATGTCTTATCTAGAGTTATTGAAATGGTAGAGGATAACCTGTGACTGGAACCCAGGTAGTCTGATTTCAGATTGTGTGCTCTTTTCACTGTAGTAAGGTTATGGACTTCAATTTAACAGCAAACTGATCTGTGGGAGTTTAGTTCTCCCCCTTCTGCTTTTTAGAATCCAATTTCGAGAGATGACGTGGATGAAATGTTCAAATAATAGCACCTGATTTCTTGAAACAGCTTGATTCATAATACATTACAGATTATTAGTGAGCTTTTATTTTAATGGTCAAGCAATTAATAATGAGTCACAGCAAAATGTCTGTAGAGTGAAAGAAAAAAAAAATGGTTAGATTGTCACCAGGCCTGTTCATTATCCTCTCAGCTTTATAACCAGATCAATCATTAGTTAATTAATAATGATGTGCTTCCTGAAGTACAAGGTTATAAATTAATGTAATGCTCATATGCACACTTTCTGTAGGAAAAATGCATGAAAATGCCTGCCATGCCCATCTCATTGTAAGAAAATGCATGTAATAATTACAAGCATATAATAAGAATGGTTTGCTTAGCCAAACGTCTGTTCATTTCTGTTAATCAGTATTCATTTGAGCTACTTCCATGCAGTTTGTGGAAGCAGTGCAATCAGTTGAGTAGTGTGGCAGATTTAAATCAGTAATAAAAGCCCTGGGGAAATTAACAAGACAAAACATTAACCACAGACTAAACATTAACATATATTAGCATTTTTATTATACCTGTAGAATTGCTAAATGGGCATAGTTACTACTATTAAAAAGTTTATGTTGTACATCATACAATTTCAATGTATATTTTGTTTTAAAACTTTTAAGATTTAATTAAACAAAATTATACAACAATATAATAGCTGATTCACTAGAATGAATTTCATTATTTTATTTTAACTGGAAACATTTGTAATTCCCATGCCCAGCCCAAGGTACCCCAAAACAAATGCCACAGGTAATATTCATCCAAAGTAGGCCAAGAGATTAGAGTTCCTATTTAAATTTTGTAAGCGTAGAGCAAGATTTACTTATTTAGGGTTCTGATGAGTCTATCGAAAATCAAAGACCAAATTTATAGCAATTTATACCAAGTATTTAGCAACATTTTTCAGAAAACACTCTTTGTGACCACAGTTACCAGCTGGGATCTAGCAGCAAACTTATTCCATGATTCAATGAAACTGAAAAAGCCCTCAAGAGCTCCTAGAGTCTTGGTGGGCTCACGTGCAGCTCCTGAGAGAGGAGTTGTGCTGATCTCTGAGTACACCTCAGAGGTACAGCTCGCATCCCCTCAAACACTGTCACATATGCAAGGGAAATAGCATATCCGTGGCTCTTCTAGTGCCATAGACATTGTCTGAAGAGTTCTTCAGTTTCTGCTTCTGCTTCTTCCTCTCCTTTTCCTTCTTCTCCCACCTCCCTCCTCTTTCCCCTTCAATTAAGTTAAAATGCATAGACTTGGGCACCCATCATACCTCTTACGTTACATATTTCCTGAGAAAGAAAATATGGAGCATGTTGTTCATCCAGAGGAAAATAGGTCCCTTAGGGTTGGTTGACTAGGAGAGAGCCAGAGATACATATAAATGTCATAGTGGCACGCACACACCCTCCAATTTTCTAACCTTTTATGCTGTTGTGGCTAAATGCTTGAATCTGTTGGGTTTTCGTAACCATAGGTTTGGCTTGGAATCTACATTTTGGGGAAAACTATGAAGGAAGGATATACTTAGGTCAGACATTTAAACTAGACCTGGGTTTAAATTGTAGGAATTACAGAAGATCTGTAGCTGACCCAAGAATCTGAATTCAAGAGCAAGGTTCCAGGGACATCCTGCAGACAGCAAGCAGCAGATGGAACCCTATTGGGAGCTGCCTGTCCTGTAGAATTTGACATCCAGTCAAGTTTTAGTGTGGTTGCTAGTTGAGTCTTACCTGGCCCAAGGAGTGAGTAGTGGTGGAGCCACTCATTCCTCTATTGGCTTACAGCTACTAGAAGCACTGCTGGACCCCTAGGTTAGAATTGGATGTCAGTTTTCTGTTTGTCTTGAATACCTTTTAGCCTTTCTTTGTGGTATGCTTTTGCAGGTATTATTAATCCCAGTTTGGAGGTGCGGATTAATATCTGCCCCATATGTCGCAGAGGGATGGCGTAGCACCCACTAGAGAGAGAGAGAATGGATGTAGAAGTTTTTTAAAGAACAATGGAGTGGCACATTGTTTTCCAAGTGTAAGGTACTGATATTGTTGAGAAGCTTACACTATAAGCTGTCTTTCTCTGAAGTGAGAGTGCATAGTCCACCCTCAGTTATTCGTATGTGTGTTATATGCTTGGGAAGTGGTTGGAACTTAACTCTCCAGTCCAGTGGGGCAGCCCCTAGCCTGAAGGTTTTTTTTGTTTTGTTTTGCTTTGTTTTATGTCACTTGAGGGTTACTACAACCAACAGTGAATGTGAGGGGATGCTAATAATTAATGTGGTTAGATTTTATGCATTTCTTGACATATCAGTTAATGGGTGCAGGTATGAATTGCATCACACCAAATGCTTCACATGATTTAAAAATCTTTAGTAATGATGAGATTCAGAACATACACCCCAAAATGCACTTTGACATTTGAGAAAACAGCAAAAGCAAGTAGGTCACTCTCAAATTCTCCTGCCCCTTTTGCCCTGAAGCAGGCCATAAAAGCAGCTGACTGTCACTTGAAGCACATCATAGGCTACCCAGGTGGTAGGTGCCACTATATGCCTGGAGAAAAGAAATGCCCTCATCTCTGAAGACACAGAGATGTTACAGAGAAGTTACAGAGAAGAGCCTTAGCACACAGGACTTGTTATATTTGTTCCAATACGTTATCATCAGACCATAACTCCTTCATCCAATCATAGTTCTCTACCAAGATGCACATCTTCATCAAAGTTAACTTAAAAATACAGATTTCCTGTGTCTTTGTGCCTTCTTTTCTGTCATATAAAACTTACATTAAACATATGTGTATGATTTTCTCTTGTTAATCTGTCTTATATTATAGGAGCTTCAGCCATGAAACTAGCAATGGGTAAAGAAAATAACCCCCCATGGTAACATGCTCCACTAGGAAAGTTATTTTCACCTTGTTTTTTCTAAGAGTGCATAGACTAAAGTACGACACTTCAATTGTCTTTTTATCCTGTGCATAGAGCTAGATTTGTAGGTGGAATGAAACCGCAGCACCAGGTCAAAATGAAGTACTGGGGCCTGGAGTACTACCAGCTACTCATGAGGTAAAGATAAGAAGATTGCAGTATGAGGTCATCCCTGGCAAAAGTTAGCAAGACCAGGCACGGTAGTGCACTTATGTAATCCTGGTTACTTCAGGAGGCAGAGGTAGGAGGATCGTGGTCTGAGGCCAACCAGGACAAAAACATGAGATCCCATCTGAAAAACATGAAAAGTAAGAGGACTGGATGCTCAACTCAAGTGGTAGAGCATTTGCTTAGCAAGCTCAAGGTCCTGAGTTCAATCTCCAGTACCACTACCAAAAAAAAAAAAAAAAAGGAACTGCTGTAAGTAGGGTCATACGTAGATGAACCTAAAGGATGTTGTGATTACATTAAGTAAAATAAGCCAAGCACAGAAAGGTAAATATTCCCTGAGCTCACTCATATGTGAAAACTAAAAAGTTGATCTCAAGGAAGTTGAGATGGTGGTTACCCTAGAGCTTGTAAAGGGTTGGAGCAAGGGGAGCTAGGGAGAGCTTGAGTAACAGGTACAAAAACACAGGAGGAGTACGTTCATACATGTAGCACAGTAGGGTGAGTATAGTCAATAATTTATTGTATATTTCAAAATAGATACACAAGAAGATTTTGAATGTTTCCAACACAAAGAAATGATATAAATGTTTGAGGTGGTGGATATGCTAGTTATCCTGATCTGATAGTTGCATATTGTATACATATGTTGAAATATCACATTTACCCTGTGAATATGTACAATTATTATGTGTTAAGTAAAAAACAATAAAGAAGTGGGATTGTAAGCCAGGTCTCCTGATGCCCAGCCTACTGGTCCCCAGTAGTGTATTTGCCTCATGTATGCACAAGGACAATGTCTCTGGAACCTGGTGGAAAGGAATGGTGCTAGGGTTGCCAGAATGACTTGCTGTTTGGGATACAGTTGGAAGCCCTGGCTTCTTAAGTTTCAGACTTTGACACCCCAGAACACTACTGCTTTCCCTGCCATAGTGTCTGGCCCATGAATAAAGGCACCATTAGGAATCACGGTTTGTGGAAAACCAAAAGGTTTTATATTCTAGGCCTTTTGATAGAGACACTCACCTATCTAATAAGTTCACTCCAACTAACCAAATTTAAAGGTGGTAACATTCTTGATTAGGGACATTAGTCAGTGAAAGGAAATTGGTTTGTACTTAGTTAAGAGCCTGAGACTCCTGGGCAGGCTACTGATTTCTAAAAGGCTACTTGGAGGCTGGCTTCTTTAGCAAGTGCAGCTGAAGAATGAGACCCAGGTCTCACAGTATCACCTGGTCCATCTCAAGTGGGAAATTGAAAGGACTTCTTTAATGTGAGTGCTGCATCTCTTTGTAAATTGTGTTTTCTTTTAGTGCCCACTTCTCAAAACAAGGCCATAATACTCACCTCTAGCTCACACAGTGTGAGGTGAAAGATGTGGGGAGATGCATTTGACAAATGCTTTATATAGGAGAAGAATTTGCTTCGTGGTAGATTTGTAGAAGAAAATATAGCCTGTCTGGTAAAATGTGGCACATTTCAGATGGGAGAGTGGGTACTGGCAGGACACCATTCTTGGCCCCTTCCCCCACACAGAGCCTTGGGAAGTCTGCTTGATAATGCCACATTGGGTGGCTTGGAAAGAAAGGTCACACTGTCTACATTCTCATTTGTTCTTAACTTTCCTACTTTTGCCTCCACTGCACCCCTTTCCACTAGGTAGGGGGGCAAATACTTTAAAGTCTTTCTGTGGCCCAATTAGTATTCACTGAAACAAAGGGCTGACTTTCAATGGGGAGGGAGATTTCACAGCTGTGGCTTGCAGCTAGACAAGTTACTGTGAACGATGTGTGGAAGATTTTATTTTGGTGCTGCATTTGGAACAGGTGTAGGTCAAGAGAATGTCCTGTGCACCTGAATGTGCTAAGATGATCCTGGTGAAATAGGCCCTCACACAGAATAATAAATAGATATGTATGGACTAAAATCAAGGTTTTATTCCGTGAAATTTCACCTGCAGTTTAACAAAGAAGACATGTACATTTCCACAGACATGAAGTGAGAGTGCATAGTCCACCCTCAGTTATTCGTATGTGTGTTATATGCTTGGGAAGTGATTGGAACTTAACTCTCCAGTCCAGTGGGGCAGCCCCTAGCCTGAAGCACCCTATCAGACTGCTCCCAGAATGCAAATTCTTTATTTGAAGTTCATATTAACCCGAGTCAAACAGCATTATAGAAGTACCTGCGAAAATTTCAGGATCTTACATTCCAGAGCTAGTGGACTATTTTCAAGGCTCTGCAACTCTCGTTTCATTTCCTTTAGGATAAACTATAGCTAGTCTGAATATCAAGCTAGCTGCTATCTTTCACAAAGGGAGGTGATTGTAGTGCTGATTCTAGGTATTTTCTAATTCAAGATTTATTCTTATGGAAAGCCTTCCAGAGCTACACAAATTAAATGCCATTTATGCCTTTATATAGAGATAGATAAGTTAGGAAATGCTTTCAGGGCCATCTTGAGAAATCCAGAAGCTGGGATGACCACACAGAGCCCGTGGACTATCAGTAGAGTGGCGTGTTGTGCAGGCCCTGATAATTGGAGAGTTTTTTTTTTTCATTTTTCTTTTATTATTCATATGTGCATACAAGGCTTGGTTCATTTCTCCCCCCTGCCCCCACCCCCTCCCTTACCACCCACTCCGCCCCCTCCCCCTCCCCCCCTCAATACCCAGCAGAAACTATTTTGCCCTTATCTCTAATTTTGTTGTAGAGAGAGTATAAGCAATAATAGGAAGGAACAAGGGGTTTTGCTGGTTGAGATAAGGATAGCTATACAGGGCATTGACTCACATTGATTTCCTGTGCGTGGGTGTTACCTTCTAGGTTAATTCTTTTTGATCTAACCTTTTCTCTAGTTCCTGGTCCCCTTTTCCTATTGGCCTCAGTTGCTTTAAGGTATCTGCTTTAGTTTCTCTGCATTAAGGGCAACAAATGCTTAATTTCAGCTCAATCAACCCACCTAACCAAGCCTAACAGCATACAAACTCCAGTGTGTTTGTGAAGGTACATGGTGACAAAGATACAACATTTGTCCTCACAAGATAGTTCTAATATTTTTCCTAAACTTTACAATCTATATATTTACCTAGGTTATGTTGGCTGGCTATGTAATTGAACAGTGGAACTTTTTTGTGCAAAACAGAATATAAGCAAGTGGAAATGAAGCACTGTCCTCTAGGGAGGCAATGTTGAATAAGATTTGCAGTCAGACAAATGGGTTCAAAGTCGGGCAAGTGAATCCACTGCCTGTTTACCTTAGAAAAGTCACTTAACCTCCTTAAGCCTCAAGTTTCTCATCTATAAAATGGATAATTTGTAATATTAAACATAGTTCCTGGCACAGGGGAGATATATAAAAAAATTAATATCAGGACTGGTAGAGTGGCTCAAGTGGTAGAGCACCTGCCTAGTAAGACTGAGGCCTGGAGTTTAAACCCCAGTACCACAAAAAAAAAAAAAGAAAGTTAATATAATGATACTTCATACTTCTTTGTATAGAAGTTCATTTAGGCTTTCATATGAACATGAAAAAAATCTACAAATAACTTAACCGAAGAAATCAATTAGAATGGAACTAAGCAAGACAACTGGTGCCATTTTGTTTTAAAAAATCATTGCTACATAATGTGAAAGAGGTGTGCAATGAATATATTTGAATGGATGAATGAGAAGAATTGGGAGGGGGAGGGAGAAAGGCTGGCTGACTTGAGTGCTTATATTCTTTAATCCTCTCAGTCCTGGGCTTATTCACTGATCTATGATTCACAGCTGATGACACTGGCTATTGATTGCTGGACTTGGCTACTTCCCTTGGGGATTTTTAGGAACGCCAGCTGAGCAACTACGCTGATATTTTTTAGAATACCTCAGCTTGAGTCTTACAAGGAAGTATTCATTAGGATGGGGAGCATTCTGTGTGTTCAAGGCTGTTTTTCTACTAACAGGCTACTCAACACCCTCCCCACCCCCATCTACTATATCAATTCTTCCTAAACTTCATAATTCCCTTTTGTGAACTTCCTCATACATAGAAACACCAAGTGCCATTGAAAAGGATCGATAGAGTGAGGCCCATGTAAAGGGTCTTCTCAATGTTCGTTTCAAAAGGTATTTTTAATTAGGAAATCTCTGAATAGGCTGGGCCACAATGGGACTTCCCCCCTCACCAGTCTTTAGCCTTCCTTTCTGCCAATGGTTCTTTGCTCTGTCACCTTTTTTGACTCTATTAATAGCTTTGTTCTACTCTTGGGGAGGAAATTGAAATGAATTTCAGAATTTGTTTCTACAATTGTATCTGCATAAGTATTATGTAATTATATTGCATTTCTTTTTTTCAGATTGGCAAGCTATGTGCCCATTCTCAACAACGCCAATATAGATCTGCTTATTATCCTGAAGATCTGTTTATTGACAAGAAAGTATTAAAAGTTGCTCATGTAGAACATGAAGAAACCTTATCCAGCCGAAGAAGGTGAGAAGGTTTTTGGGGTTTTTTTTCTCCTCTCTATTTCAGCATAGAATTAGCAATTGTGTTTTAAGGTAAAAAAAATCATTGGAGTAAAGTTTCTTAAATACATGTTCTTCTGAGTGGAGTGTTTAATTAAATTCTGCCATTTGTCAATCTTAAAGAAAAAAGACATTATATTATATCTAAGCTATATTTGAATGTAAGCTTTCCATATGTAATTATCTTATACAACAAAATAGGGTAGAATAGACTTCCCTATTCTAGGTCATTTACTGATTAAACAGAATATTTTGGCGTACAATCAGATCTTACAGTTTAGTGACTTTGGTTTTTGGTTTTCCCATCGCTTACAGTGAGTCAGCATTAAAGTCCATAGACAGAAGCTAGAAAGACACACTTGTGTATACACACACACGACACATTTTACACACCTTAAAATGAAAAAATGTAGTATCTGGCTCATATTTCTTAAAGCAACAGTCTAGTTACAAATTCTTACTCCTGTATTTTCCCTCCCCCCATCCAAGTTCCTTCCAGCCCTAGTCTGGTTTCTTGCGTACAATTAAAGGGTAGAATGCATACGGGAGGCCCACCACAGCCCTAAGAATACTGAATTACCCAAAAGGATTCCGCATGTAGCCAGCCCCAGCACTGGCTCAGGAATAGCTAGGCATGAATTCTTCTTGTTGACTTTGAGGGGATTGAGAAGATTGGCCTACAGATAGAAAATTAAGAGGTTAAATAAGTAACAGCTCAGATTTGGGCAAAATCATTCCTTTCTTCTCAGTTTACTACCAGAGGTTTTGAAATGATAATCCTTAGTCTTGTATGGTACAGTTCAGGATGAAAGAGGGCAGTAATGTAGCTTGAGAAAGTATGCCCCAAAGAAGCCTTTCAGAAGTTTCCTTGTTAATTTCCAACTTAATGAAATTCTAGTTTCCCTATAGTGGCCCTTTTAAAGTATAATTCAAAGGCTCTGGGAGTTGCAGAGACCTTCTCAGGATATCTGTGAGATATTCCTTTGGCTAACAAGATACCTGTGATTCTAGAGTTTGTTCATATATTTCAACCAAAACAACATATTTCAATAGATAAAATACCAAAATCAGTAGGAGAATCGACCTCTCTCCTATCAAGCAAGACAGTAAAGATAGCTTACAAAAATGAAAAGTAGCTGGGTGCTGGTGGCTCCTGCTTGTAATCCTAGCTACTCAGGAGACAGTGATCAGGAGGATCACCATTCAAAGCCGGCCCAGGCAAATAGTTTGCAAGGCCCTATCTCGAAAAATACCCAACATAGTAAAAGGGCTAGTGGAATGGCTCAAGGTATAGACCCTGAGCTCAAACCCCAGTACTGAAAAAAAAAAAAGAAAAGTAATGTTACTTTTGTCACTAATTTTTTCATTAAAATGTTATTTTTATGAAATAACATTTAATGAAACTCATTAGCATGTAATGAGTCTATAATTGTTAGTTTTTCTGAATTTTTTTTTTTTGATGTGACAGTGGGGTTTGAACTCGGGGCTTTGCACTGGCAAAGCAGGTGCTCTACCACTTGAACCACATCTCCAGTCCATTTTGCTCTGGTTATTTTGGAGATGGGGTTTCATGAACTATTCACCAGGCCTGGCTTTGAACAGCAATCCTCCCAATCTCAGCCTCCCAAGTAGAGCTAGAATCATAGGCATGAGCCACCAGTGCCCGGCTCTGTTAGTGTTAAATTCATACATCTTAATACCTTAAACTGAAGTTTTGTTTGATCCTCAATAATTTTTAAGAGTGTAAAGGGGTGTGATAGTTATGTACTTCTATGTAACAAATTAATTCCAAACAGTTATTTAAAACAAGCATCTCACAGTTTTTGTGTGTCAGAAATAAGGGAATGGCTTAGCCAGGAAATACTCAGTCTGAAGCAATTTCAGTCACGATGTTGCCTGGGGCTGCAGTGATTTCTGTCTTGTTTTTGAGGTGCTGGGGGTTAACCCAGGGCCTCCTGCATGCTAAGCACATACTTCTCACTGAGCTCAGGCCTGCAGTTTTGACTGATGCCTGACCATCCGCTTCCAGAGTGGCTCACTTACAGGTTCAGCAGGTTAGTGTAGCTTGTTGGAAGGAGGTCTCATTCCTCACCACATGGATCTCATCAGTCTATTCACAGCAGGGCAGTTGGCTTCCCCAAAATAAATGATCCGTGGAAGAGAGCAAAGAGGAAGCTGTAACATTTCAGTCTTGGAAGTGCCACACCAGAATTCTGGCATACTTGATTTGCTAGAAGCAAGCATTAATCTCAAACACTCAAGGAGAGGAAGTTAAGCTCCACCTCTTGATAGGAGGAGGATCACAGAATTTGTTGACATATTTTAAAGCCACTACAGGCTACCTGACACTAAAATGTTCGAGAAACATTTTTTTCTGCAGCTATGGGGAGATGTTTTCGTCTGTATCTGGGAAGGCAGATTTAGGTTTACATCAAGACCCTCGTTAGCTTGTGCCTGTGTGTTGTCCATTGTTCTCTAGTGCTGTCACTCTTGGCCTGAACCATGTGAGGAGTTAACTTCAGTTCTTACAGGGTATTGACCTTTAACTAGTGGAAACCCCTTCCATACTTGAGTGAAGTGAATTTTATATGTCTGTGTTTGTTTATTCACCTCAATATTAATTTATTAAACACCCATTAGTGCTAGACTATACACTGGGCAGTGAAAATACCAAGAAACAATCTCTGATTCCCAGCTCAGTCTAACGGGAAATACCCTTAAATACAAGTAATTCTAAAAGTGTTGTATGAGTGCTAAAGCAAAAGAAATATTCAGAGTACAGAGGCAGCCTATGCAGAAAGACAGGCCTCTGCCCAGGAGAGTTCTAGTAGAGGCTTCATGAGGAAGTGGTATGTGAATTTGTAACAGAATCACATGTGGAGCTTTTTCAAAATAAACACAAAAACCCAGTCCCATTTTGAAATTACTGTCAATATGTATACTTTCTGGGCATATATTCAAAGAATGTAAGTCAGCATGCAATAGAGACACCTGCATACCCATGTTTACAGCAGCGCTATTCATGATAACCAAACTATGGAATCAGCCTAGGTGCCCATCAGCTGATAAATGGGTATAAATATGTATACACACAATGGAGTATCATTCACTGTAAAAAAAAGAATGAAATTATGTTGTCTGCAGGAAAATGGGTAGAACTTGAAACCGTCATGTTAAGCAAAATAAGCCAGACTAAGAAAGACACACTGCATGTTCTCTCTCATATACGGAGTCTAGACATTTAAAAAAATGAGTGACATGAGTGTAAAACAGGGGTAACTGGGCTGGGAACCAGGGGAGAAGGGGAAAGGCAAAAGGAGAGCACGAAGGTGGGGTGAGTATGATCAAGGTGCTTTGTACACATGCATAAAAATAGAATAATGCAATCTGTAAAAGATTGTTTTAAAAGAGGGAGGAGAGGATAAGAAAGAGTAACAGGATGAATTTGATGAAAATACATTATATGCATGTCTGAAATTAATCATAGCAACATCCCTTGTGCAATTAATATATATTAATAAAGTTTTAATTTTTAAAAATTAAAAATTTAAAAAGAAGCTACTGCAGCAACTTTACACACATTTATGAATAGGAGATTTATCAAGGTCCTGCTGCCATGGCGTCTATCTTGGGCTCTAACCCATTCCCTTTCACCTTACCAGGGAGGGACTCTATGGCACTAATCTTCCAGGGAAGGAAGAAATGGACAAAGAAAGTTTTTTCTGAGCATCCAGATATGGCACTTTGTTTTTTGAACTCATAGCTAATTCAAAAATAAAAGGAAGGATAATAAGAAAAGTCAACAAGACCTATAGACTTGAGTAACTTGGCAGTTGGGCAGGGCTCCTCTGGGTGTTGGGACCATGAGGCTGGACCACGATGTTTCTCCTCTTTTTGGAAAACTGAAGCATTAAAGTCTGAGATGGAGCCGTCCTTTCTGAGTTCTCTGGCAGAAGCAAACAAAATAACAGGAGCATGTCTGTCTTGAGTTTACCTCCTCAAATAGGCGCTATAAACTCTCTTACAAGGGGAGAAGTGGGGATTAAAATGATCTCTTGCTAAATGCTCTGCCCCACAATCTGATGTTATTAGGAGGGCTTGTTTTGGTAGAGTGTCAGTGGCTCTATAAATTTCTCAGTATGTTTGGCACAGCATTTCACAATGCCCAGAAAAATACATGTATGCCCCCAACCCACACCCAAGCTCCATCCTCAGAGTTAAAGATACGGTGATTGGAAAGGGACCCTGTTGCAGTAGTCAATCTGTGGAGGCTGTGAGGAAGCTGTCTGAATCTGATAATGAGTTGAAAAGCCTTTTGCTTTATTAAAATAACAACACACAAAGAAATGTTGCATTCCTTTGCTAGCATTTAGAAGTCATCTGTTTGTTTTGTCTGCCCCCAACTGGGTAGTTTGCAACACACAACTAATCTTAGAAATAGCTCAGTTCAACTTAAAGGGGATTTTCTACTGAACTGGTGGTCTGTGTATGGGACTGACGGTTCCTTAAGGGATAAGTATTGAAAATATTTTGAACAGTGAGGGTAGAACAAGATGCACAAGTAGTACAATCAAAACAGAAGCAGTCAGATCTACACAGCCCATTCCATCTCCAATATTTCCAGTACATTTGGGTTGCCAGCCTCTCCCTCCTTTGTTCTCCAATCCCCTTGTGATTCTGTTTAACTTGCCATTTTTATATCACAAATAGCGTTTGGTAGAATGCCTACAGTTCAGTAGCCCATCCTGTATCTATATGCCAAGCTTGTGGCCCAACTACAAACCTGTGATAAAGTCATGGTTCCTCAACCCATGTGAAATTATATCTGTGTGTTCTTGCCCTCTGCTTCCTGTACTTCCCTCCTCTCCTTCCCCTCTGATTTCATCTAAAGGGGCAATGGTTTAAGTGACACTAGTAAGTGACCTAGAAAGAAAAGAACAAAAGCTGATCTCAGCTCCCTGGTCCCAAATCAGTGCTTATGCAGACTACTGCTCTAGGTTTGGCTAGGCAGCTTTGGAAGCTCAGTGGTGCCTTCTGTCCTCTGAACAATACAACAAAGTATGTTCTGAGTGAATCAATGAGTTTTGGGTCTGGTACAAGTCATTCTGCCCTAAATAGGACTGTAACTTCAATTTGGTCAACATCCTCTATATGCTCAGCATTGTATAAGGGTGAGTCTCTGATGAGCCAAGGAGCTTCTACTCTAGTCAGGTAAACAGACACACCATATTGGGGGTGGGTGCCAAAAAAGAGCTATGTACAAAAGAGTGGCCGCCTCACAGATGGGAAAGTTAGCAGCCCTCCTGGGACAGTCAACAAAGGTTTCTTGGAAAGGGTAACTTTTGAGCCCAGCCTGAGAGGTAAGAATAAATTCAACAGATGGATGAGGGAAAAGGGTGTTCCAGGCAAAGGGAACAGAATGAGGGAAAATACGCTAACCTCTGGAATGACAAAAAGTTGTAGTTTGAGGTCAAACTGTGAAAGGCTCCCCCCAGCAGAATTAGGCATAATCTTGCATCATTCCAAGTTTAGTTATTTTAGTTTATGTACTTATCTGAGTTTTCGGGTTTTTTTTTTAAATAATGAGCTCATATTACTTTACATTAAGAAAAAAAGAACCCTAGTAATCAGAAAAAAGGTTCAAAATCTGCAGTCAGGGATGAAAGGCTGTTTTACTTGCAGTGGTTTCCAATTAGCACTGCTTTGATGCCTGCTCAAGCAAATCACTGCAAGAAAGCAAAGGCAGTCCCCTCCCCCACAACCAAAGAAGTGACTGCCCCTCCAGGATGATGGAAGCCTTCCAGGGAACATCATGGCACCCAGTAGCAGTTTTTTGAAATGGCTTATACATGCAAAGGAGCCCCCATCCTTTAGTTCCACCTTTAACGCACTGTTTCCTGAGCAAACGGCCATAAACAAATGGTGAGTTTGTCCTGTGGCAATGCTATGTTTCTGTAGCAATGCTGTGTTTGACATGAGTGTATTAGAATAAAGTGGAATGGCATCAAGAAACATTCCTATCGATGAAATTGTTTTTCCCATCTCGGACAACTAATTGTCCAAACTTTCTGGAAACAATTCATTTGAAGAAACTGCCTTAGTTCGTAGGTAGAGATTCGTCTGTTGTCTGCCATGGGCTACTTGCACAAAGGAAAAAAATATGGAATGAGTCATACATGGGAAATTAATATGTCACTTAATTTAATTTCAAGTG
Organism: Castor canadensis; assembly: GCF_047511655.1. Lineage (NCBI taxonomy): Eukaryota > Metazoa > Chordata > Mammalia > Rodentia > Castoridae > Castor > Castor canadensis. Next base: position 21,681,424 of record NC_133405.1, read on the forward strand.
TCTTGCTTTAAGAGAGAAATAGAAATATTCAGTTCATCTCCTTTGAAAAGTAGAAGCGGGGATGGGTACAAATCTTTATTTTTAAAAAGGTAGAAGTGAAATGCATTTAGTTCCTATGCTGGAACAAGTTTAGGAAGGAATGACAGAAGAGACAAAGAAGAGGAAAAATGAGAGAGGCACAGTAAACTCAGTAGGAGGTAAACTACTCCTGTCACACTCTGCTGCCACAGTGTCAGGAGATATTATCACCTGTTGTCACTGTCCTTTGAAAAGCTCATTGACTCTAACAGTTTACAAAGTCTTTTTTTCTACCCTCTAAAATAGTATGTCTGGATTTATCTTCAAAGGTCAAAGTTTCTTTTGGAAACCAAAGTTTCTTTTCCCACAGTAATGCAGAGAAGGTTTTGCATAAGGCATTGGCCTGCACCAAAACACTGGGCTTCTGTGATATTGGCTAGATGGCTAGTTATGCTGGAGCCCTGCTCTTAGTTCTCAAAAAGGTGGGTACTGCTTTGTCCACAAGGCCTGGGAAGTCTTTAAGAGCTAGCTTTTTTTTGTTGTTTTTTTTGGTGAAACTGTGAATGGAACTGAGGGCCTTGTGCAGGCTAGGCAGGTGCTGTACCACTGAGCCATGTCCCCAGCCTCTATTTTATTATTCTGAGTTTCCTTTCTAATCAAATCCACCTTGATTTTAGGTGGCTTTTAATGGGGACAATATACACTGAGAAGCAGAGAGAACTCAGTGAACAAGCCTGTCAAAAAGAATAGGGTTCACCCATTATCTTGTATAATTAAAATACACTAATAAATATTTTTAAGAGATAAGTTTCTAGGAAATAAGTGTAAAACTTTACTTTAGAGAAAGGTCTATAAGGAAATATACCCAGATATTAACAGAAATTATTTCTGGCTAGTGAGGCTATGAATTTTTCTTTTTCTTCTTCTTTTATTTTCTAAGTTCTCCATAATGAGCATATATTTTTTTACAATGAGAAAGAAAATAAAAAAAAATTTAAGAGATGAAGAGATAGACTTAACCACTGTTTATAGCTATCAAAGTGCTAAAGTTGCAATTCTCACAAATTTCTCTTCTCATTGCTCACCTGTGTTTATTTTACGTGCATTTTCCCCAGCCCTCCTGTCTCCTTCCATTCTTCTAAGGGGCATACCTCTCCCCCAGCAGACGAGCTCTCTCGGAGACACATTCCTCAACTCTTCTCTGTCCTGTTCTTGGAGGAGCAGAGGTGACACTTTTTGAAATATAATCCAAATGCCATACAATTCATTGATTTAGAGTTTATAGTTCTTTCATTTTGAGTATATTCACAGATACATATAGCCATCATCACAGTAGATTTAAAACATTTTCATTACCTCAAGAGGAATTCTTGAACCCTTTAGTTATTGCCCCTTTCCCACCCCCATCCCCCCCAGCCCTAAGCAACCAGGGATCTACTTTGTGTCTCTACAGATTTGCCTCTTTTGGACATTGCACGTAAATGGAATCATATGATAAGTAGTCTTTCATGACTGGCTTTTTTCACTTATCACAGTGTTTTCACAGATCAGTCATGTTACAGTGTGTATCAGAACTTCATTCCTTTTAAAGGCTGAAGAATATTCAGTTGTTTATATACATCACATTTTGTTTATTCATCAGTAGGCAGACATTTGTCCTGTTCTGTCTTTTAGCTATTGTTATTAGAGCTTCTATGAGCATGTACTTGTCAGAGTACCTATTTTGTCTCTCTTTTTTTGGTGGTACTGGGGTTTGAACTCAGAGCTTCACCTTTACTGCGCAATGTTCACCACTTGAGCCACATCTTCAACCCTTTCTGCTTCATGTATTTTTCTCTTTCTTTTTGCAGTACTGGGGTTTGAGCTCAGGGCCTCAAGCTTGCTAGGCAGGTGCTCTTACCACTTGAGCCATGCCTCTAGTCCAGCAGATTCTCGAAAATGGTTACCATTGTGGAGGGATGAGTCTGTGCTTATGTGTGTAGGTACCCTGTTAAATACCTTACATGCATTGTGTCGTTGAATCATCCTTGTGAAACAACTTTGTGAATTAGTTGCTATCAGTCTCTTCCTTTTACAAGTGAGGAAACTAAAGTGCAGAGAACTTTAGAATTCACCTAAGGGTTCTCTTCTGGGTGAGAGAGTAGCTGGCATTTGAAACTCAGCTGGGTCACACTTTAAAATCAAGTGTTTTTAACTATTACTCATAAAATGTTTCGAAGTGCTGTTCTGAGAGCCCAACCATAATTATCACATAGTTGCTAAATGAAACTGTTCTGAATTCAAAATTGCTAATTTAGAGGTAAATTTCTAAAACACAGTCTTCTATATTCATCCTATATGACAGACATGATAAATACTCCGAAGTAGGATGACCTCTTACTACAAGTTCTCTTGTTCAAGTTTCAAAGAGTTCCCCTAAGTTCTAGAATGTGATGACCCAGACTGTGTTACGTTATCCACATTCTTTGTGCTTGTTGCAGATTTTTATCGTGACCCTTCCATTCTAAAGTGGGAGGTCTTCTGCTCCCACTTAGGCATTTAGATGGAACTTCATCTGAATCTTCTTCAACTTCTTCTTTATAATCAGCTAAGAAAACTGCAAGCGTTGGGAGACAGGGAGAAACTTAGGGTGCTTTTATCTTCAGCTTCTAGGGAAATCAAATTGGAAGGTCTTGCTATGGGTTCTATTTTTCTTGCCGTGTGTTGTATTAGTGAGAGTGGGTGTGGAGGCAGGAGGAAGCCTAAGGGAAACTCTTTCATTAAAAAGGCCATCATTTCCCATAGACTAATGGCCACATTCCATTTCCTCATGGAGTGGGGGGAATTACTCAGCCTCAGCCTTTAGTCTTTCAATTGCCACTCTTGGGAACTATATTATTACCTTATAAAACAGAGCATCTCTCCTATTAGCTGTTAATTGAACCCATCTTTTTCCTCTGTGAGAAACTGTGATGTTGAGTTTTATTTTCAGAGCATGTATTGAATCTTTCTCTTTGGAGATTGACGGTGCCCAGACACCAGGAGTAGGCTATGAGGGGCATGTGGGCACCACAGGAAGCAGCTATTGGACTATCAGGCATTATATATGTCCCAATAACCTTTCTTGAGTTGTTCTGTCCATCACACTGGCTTTCCTGTGACCTGATCCTTTGTGAACATGTGCTGAGAGCTAGTGTTTCTCCTCTCTTTCTCTCTCTCTCATCATTGAAATGAATAATTTTATGGTAACAAAATGGAAAATAGCAAGACGATCCTTTCTACCTGTCTTCCTCTTTTAGCCAGATCTGAGAACAACCACCAGAAAGCATTTTTGGGCTTAGGACTTACACCATTGTCCAAATGATTTTTTTTTGTGGTGCTGGGGTTTGAACTAAAGGCCTCATGCTTGGTAGGCTCTACAACTTAAGCCACTCTGCCAGTCCTCCAAATGAGATGCAAGTCTCTAGTGTGTTCAGAGGCCTGTTCATCAACCCAGATCACTCTTAATCTGGAGATAGTATTGAATAATCACTTCTCTGCCAGAAAATTCCCTGACCAGAGTCTCCAAAAATTTTGTGTAGACTTAAGGTAGACATGGATGTGAAGAACACTGTAACTTTCTATTAGGCATATTGCTTTAGAAAATAAAGTATATTTTTGTTTGTTTACCCTCGAACATCTATTACATAGATATTTAAACCTTTCTTCATAAACATGTTCACTTCTCACTTCTCTCCAGTCCATGATGTTTTACTTTGTGTATACATACATGTACATCTGAAGCAAGATAATAGGCAAGAAATTTTGCTAGTATTTATGGCTGTATGTTTATACACATGTACATATCTAATGTGTTCTATCTCACACACATACACAGTCACTTCTCTTATTATAAACAGCATAAAAGCCAAAGCAAATAAATAATCAAATATAATAGAACCCGCTCCCTTTCCCTCCCCCTCACAGGAAACACAATAGACAAAGAACAAAGAACCCTTCCTCCTCTAGCAGATATGAGTTCCTGTGACTATATTATCAGGAGAGTTTCATAGAGCTTATAACGTTCTGAGAACCCTGTGATTCTGATCTGCAACCATTAGCCAGAGCCTATATAGAAAGGGGCCATCTCTAGGGTAATAGCATTGTAAATTACAATCAATGCACTCAATTACACTCAGAAACCAAAAGATATGTAATGCTCCAATGTGCCTCGTAATCAGCACCTTTGAGAATGTAGGTAACAGCATTCTGAACAAAAAATGGAAGGTGCTGAACGTGTTAGAAAATGGATGTTGGAATTAAATCATCCTCTGATAGGAACAGCCCCTTATATGGCAGGCAACCTTTTTTTCCCCCTAATATCATTTTATTGATTTTTTTTAAAAAACTAACTTGTGGCCTTGTAGCCAAGAATGTCTTTAAAAAATCATTTATTGCTCTAATCAGCCTGGCAGAGCTCTTCTGTCATGCTGGTAAGGAAATTAAACTTTTCTCATACTGCGTTTACTTGCCTCTTATGTGCAGATGTTTTGTTTTTTCTTTCAGGGAACTAATTCAGAAGTTGAAATCTTTCATCAGCTTCTATAGTGCTTTGCCTGGCTACATTTGCAGCCATAGCCCTGTGGCGGAAAATGACACCCTGTGCTGGAATGGACAAGAACTGGTGGAGAGGTAATGGTTTGTGAAAGTTAGTCATGGTGGCGTTTGAGGAATAGTCATCATATATTCATCGAAGGTTAATTAAATCACCTGCCTCCATTAATATCCCAAGAAACGTTCTATACAAAACGTACTCGTGAGCATTCATCCAGATGCCATGCCTACCTTCTGGCTCTCATAGAATTTATATACTTTGAAGCACATGGAGAACTGTGTGTTCAGGGACATTTAAAATGTCTAAAGAACATAAAGCTAACTCTTTTTTTGTTTTTGGCTTCTTTCATCTCATTATGGGGCCTTTGTTTATTTCATTTGAAGAAACCATAGTCACAGAGTTACCATTTATTGAGAGTTAACTGTGTATGATGCACCATGCTAAATGCATTGTATGTTGTATTAACTCTTTATTTTTACAACAATCCCATGAACTGAATCCTGTTATTTTCCCCCATTGTATAGCAGAAGATGATGGAAAAAAGAAAGGGGAGGAAAAGAGGAGTGCCATGTCACCAAGCAGTTTTATTGATCATTACTGATCATTTGCGTATCTGTTAATATAATCTATGCTAACTGTCAACGTCTGTGAGGGTTTGCTCATCGCTGACAAGAAATAACATATATTTATTTATTCAGCGACTATTTACTGAACACCTTCTAAGTGCTGGGCATGTTCCCTGTCCTCACGGAGTTTTCATTCTAGTGGGCAGATGGGATTCCTAACCTCCATTGCTTTGCATGTTTGAGGAATAGCTTGCAATTAAGAAATTAAATCAAGAGAGCAGAATGTTTAAGAAACCATGTGGAGTGAACATGTTTTTAAAAATGTTTGTGCAAGCAGTAGCATGTTGAAGGGAATACAGAAGAGACCTGAAATTGAGTACTGAGTCTTTTGCTAATTAGTTCCTTAACCTAAGGTAAGCAATTTAACCTCCCTAGGCCTTGGTTTCCCTACTTTAAAAATGAGATGGTTGGATCAGAGCCTCTCTGACTGATAGCCTGTGTGTTTTATTTACCATTCATTCATACCTTCAGCATTTATGTTTTGAGATATTACATGTTAAGCACAAAGATGCTAGGGATACAGACTTTGAAGAGCTTACATTCTAACAGGCCCCAATGCGAGCACTTAAGATGCTCAGTTGATTAGCGATGCAATGAATGGACGTTACATTGGACAGAGCCTCTGAAGGCTCTGGAGTCAGATGAACTTCACTTTGCATCTCAGTTCTGCTACTTACTGTGTGTGACCTTGAGTGAGTCATTTAACCTGTAAAGTCTGAAGGTCCTCTCCTGTAAGCGAGGGGCTTCTAAGAAGGCTGTCATAACTATTAAGTGAGGGCATAGATACAAAGCCCCTAGCTGACTGGCATGTGCTGAAATTCATGCTACACCTCTTGTCTAACTGTGCTCTTCCCAACACAAGATAAAGCGCATGCCTGAAAACAGCTTATTTCTCATCTAAGCTATTTTACTAGCCTAAGACAATGAGACTGAGGTTGCGTGCCAACCAGGATGATGGCTGAACTTGCATAGAGATGGAGTTCCCTGTAGCAAATGTGAACAAAGCCTACCCCACCCTGGAGAAATAGCATGTTTTGGTCATCCTAAAAACATGGGAGTACTAAGAAGAATCATGAAAATGTACTTACCTATTACAGTTTTTTAATTGTCAGAGAAAAGCAGTTGGTATTTGACTTCATAAAAAGTGGATGCTTTAAAACAGGTGTTATAAACACTATGTAGCTTAGGAAAGAAACCATCGCAGGTCACATGTGTGGTTTTTGCATAAGCTCATCTGCTGTGTTAATATGGTGGAAACTGAATGATCTCTGAATACACATTTGTTCTAAGTGGCATATCTTCTAACCATGGCCTCTTAGTAAAAAGGAAATTTTAATACACAATATATTTTGTTTGCTACTGTGTTCATTTGTTAATTCACTTGTTTAGCAAATAGTTGAACACTTACTATGTATCAAGCAGTAATACTAACTTCTTCATCATTGTAATTATTTAAAGCAAGCAAATCCCCATTGAATATATCTTCTGTTGTTTAAGGAAAAAACAATCAGAAGATGTAGCTTTAGTTAATTCAGAAGAATATCTTCCCAGACCTATGTGTTTTGAATTAGTGGAATTTTTATTGAATTTTGGTCATCTCAGCTACTTCATGGCCAGAATACTTTTGTGATGGACATTACCTTGGAACCAAAACTGTTCTTTTTGATCAAATGGTATAATCCAAAGCCTGCTGAATTTGAGTAAATCCAAAAGCTAGCCAAATGCATGTTTATACCATTAAAAGAACTCTGTTGACTGAAAAACAATTTTGGTGGTACTGGCAATGGGAGCCAGGACCTCTTGTGCACTACTGTTTTACCACCAAGCTACACCTCCAGCTCCCGTTAATTGAATGTTTTTAATTTTAATTTGCTTCTTTTAACTACCTTACGGTATTAAACAAAATAATAGAATAATTAATATGGAGATAAGGTTTTATTCCAAACTCTCATTTTGACTTCTGAATGATCTATTTTTTCAAAACTACTTTTGTTGTTGATACATACTATCCAGAAAAGAAAGGAGGGAAGAAGAAGGAAGGGAAGGAGGGAGAGAGGGGAAGAAATCAAACGTATTTGCCGACAGAATAAGGGTAATATAACCCAGGAAGCCACTTCTCTTTGCTTAGTAACCTTGAGTTATAATTAACCTGTACTTGTATTACTGATCTAATACAATGATGAGACTAGGGAATAGTGCCACACTAGTATTTTTAAAAAAATTCCTTAGGAATATACTTAATAATGTGAAGTTCTTTAGCCCGAGGACATGTGTGCCCTCTACGTGTATCATTTATAAAGATTAGCTTTTCTCATGGCTCATCTACAGTTAAAACGTCTTTCCAGAGCTTTTCATTTAATTTAGTCTTAAGTAACAGTAGTCACTTCATAGTGTCAAATGAGTTATAACTTTGTTATCTTTATAGGTTGTGTTCTTTTAAATTATTTTACTTTTAGCCAATAAAACATACAAAAATCCAGAATTCTGACAGGGAATGTTACTTGTCATTGGAGATACTTGATCAAAATGAAAATACAGATGATGACAAAAATATTGAAAAATATCCATGTCAACTGGGTTATCAGAGCTATTATCCTATTATGTAGATACACGCCACTCAGCTTTTAGAGAGTTAAACAATCCAGTACATTGTCTGTCTGAATAAGATCATATTTCACATCCTTTCAATTTTATATCTCTTATGAATGCAATCAGTTGAAAGGAGGAACAGAGAAAGCTTTCACAGATCTAGTCTCAGGGAGTATACCTCTTATACCTACCATTTTTGGCTTCCAGAATTTCCCTTAGAAATCTTCATATTGGCAAACCTTGCCCATGTGAGCTATCTTCTTTCATGCGAACTACCATGTATCCTACAGGTAAAGACTTTCTACAATTGCCAAAGGCAGAAAATCTTACGACGTTTGCCTTTGTAGAACTACAGAGAATTTCAATTAGGGAGGCCCTGTGACCAAGAGAAAAATAAAGGAACCCACAGAAATATATTAACCCTGTGTATAACAATAGGTATCTGTAAGCTTTGACTACACTCACCTTGATAATACCTATATAAAGAGTGAACATTTAAAGCCAGACATAGTATTGTATGCCTGTAATCCCAGCACTCAAGAGACTGAGCTACATAGGTGTATTGTGAGTTTGAGGATGACCTGGATTACGTAGTAAATTCCAGGCCCACCTGAGCTGTATAGTGAGATCCTGTCTCAAAAACCAACCAACCAAATTAATAAATAAATAGATGCAACAGACAAACTATTTAACTTGAGAGGAAAAACATTACTGTTTTGTCTTCACTTTAACATGCGGCAATTCAGCTCATTCGGTACACTATACTTACTATATACTAGGCCCTCTGGGCTCTCCAATGATAAGTAGAGTCCAGCTCCTGCCCCTGTTGGGGAGTTGACAACCTAGAGAGAAGAAAATCAATGTTCTTTCCCACTAGGCCAGGGAGAGCTCCCCTTAGAGGAACACAATAGAGGCTCCATCCATTTGTCTTGTGTGTGTGTATGTGTGCAAGTGTCTCTGTGACTGTGTATTTTATTGCAGTAAAAGTCACGTAACATAAAATTAACCATCTTAAGGTACACAATTGAGTGGCCTTTAGTAATTCACAACGTTGTACAGTCTCTATCCAATTCCAAGACATTTTCATTACTCCAAAAGGAAACCTTGTGCCTATTAGTGTTCTCTCCTTGTTCGCTCTTGCCCCAGCCCCTGGCAGCCAGCAATTTGCTTTCCATCTCTACGCAAATGGCATCATTCATTTAGTATGATATTTTTGAGGTTTATCCAAGTTGTAGTATATATTGGTACTTTATTCCTTTTTATAGCCAAGTAATATTTCATTGGATATATATAGCACCTTTTGCTTATTCATTCATCAGTTTTCTATTCATATTTATGTGAATCCTGAGCAACCACTTCTCTATCAGACCTCTGCCATTATTTCTGGATTCATCTTGGCTCACTCTTAACCTTGAGGACAGGAGAGCCAACTACTCAGGCCTCCCATTCCCATCATCCTTAGCCAGGACTTAAGTGGTAGCCTGTCCACCACCTAGCCTCATCTTATATTCCTTGCCAGTCATTGTCCCCTGAGTCTTTTCTTCTCAGCCATGTGTATAGTCAGCTGGCCTCTTCTACAGTTAGCATACCTCCTAGGGACTTACCAACTGTATGTTGACAGCTCCTTAAACTTTGCTTTGTAATCAGCCCTAGCTGCTCTTGCTGCTCTTTGTTATGTTGCTGAGCAGGATGGGCCTGACTCCAGGTGTCAGCTCCAGGATAGTGCTGCTATTTTCTGGGTGATGATTCTTCAGAGAATCATCTACTGTGTCTACTGTGAATCTGCATTCATGTTGCATGTTCTCATGATGACTCAGAGACTCCCACTTGCATCTGGCATTAGAGAGTAAACTCCCTGAGATCTGCAGAGGGCTAATTGTAGTAAATGTGCCTTTTCTCCAACCTAGGCAATCTTACCTGTCATTTCCGCAGAGAAATTACATCCGCACATGCACTGACCGGACAAGTCATGGAATGTTTATAATACCTTTCCAGGATTTCCCTGCACAACTGGAAAGGCAGAAGTGGGAATATGAAAAGCTATTATTTTAGTTTTCAAAAAGTTTTGTTCTTGTCTCAAAATCTTATGGATGTTTCAGAAAAGTGGAATAAGAAGACTGTTTTTCTCTCTTTCCTGCTAATTAAAGGATAGACTGTGGCATATCAGCAAGTGGGAGTGAATGAGTGAAACTTAATACTGACATGTGCAAATTAATTTTTAAAAATTAAGTGGACAAAATAGTTTCTTTTCCCCCCTGTGACCTAGAAAAGACAAGGGAGAATACTTAATTCTGTTTTCATAGTACAGTTATTTTAGAACACTGTGTTATGAGGACTTTGAGGTGGGGGCACATTTCTAGCACTAGGAAGACTTTCACTGGCCTACATAGCAAGAGGAAAGGCCTTCAGAGTCTTCAATCTGATGGTGAAAGGCTAAGTAAAGACCTGCATGCCAGAGCGCGTACATACTCAGACACACTCGGGTCAGTGGAATGCCACAGTAGCGCCCATGCCCCATGCTAAAATGGGCTGTTTATTATTTGCTGTTTGGGCTTATTTTTAGATGTATAGGGTGGCTTTCTCCACAGGGCTCAAGGCAGTGTACAAATAATTTTAAATATAGGATAGCCAATGAAAGCAACAATGGTGTGGGGGGTTGCTGGGGTGTGAATCCATGGTAGAGCATTTGCCTAGCATGGGTCCATCCCATGAACCAGAAAACAAAACAACAAAAGCAATAGTGGGAAAGCAAATCTGTAAGATAAACTACAGAGCCACAAGGAAGGGGGTACAAAAGAAAAGAAGCATTGGATAATGGTTACAACGTTCACAGACTTGAGTCAGGTGTTCAAGTCATTTGATTCACAGCTTACTTAGGCACAAGTCAGACTAAACCCATGCTGAAGCCGGTCAGTAGCTCTTCTCAGCATTTCCTGTGGTGCTTGTTTAGAGTGAGAAACTGAGGTACAGTGTTTGACTCCCCAGTGCTCTTTTCTTATGGCTGCTTCATTCTTTGTTCCCTGTTCTGCAGGAAGCTCTGCTTATGAAATGCTGGGAGGAGGGAGAGTGAGATAAATAAGCCTTAGGTGTTTGTTTTATCACTGGCTATCTCCACAGTTCTTGGTCCCCCTCGGACGTTTTTTATTTCATCTCCACTTTAATGTTCCTGGAAGCAGAAGCATGATACTCCATTCTTAGCCTCACTGCATGCCCTAGAATGAAAGTATTGCAGTGTCAGGTTGCTTCCTAGTGTGGAGTTTGTATATTCCATCTTACCTTGGATAAGTCAAGATTGCTCATGGAAAAGCTTTGAAGGAGAAATGGATTATGTAGAAAAATGGCTTAATTTGGTATAGCATGAAATATTAATGGTGGCTAAGGATTTTTCTTAAATCCTGGTAAGGCAAGACAGTTAATTCTGGGAATACTCTCATGCAATAATCCATCTAAGGGCTTAGAGTACTGTTCCTCATAAATTTATCTTAAAATAGTCCTTAGTGACACCTATTTATTAGGACCTACTTCATGGCAATACAATGACATTTATCCCTTAAGATTATGGTATCACATGCAGTAGCGTTACCTTCAGAACTGAGTGAGAAAAGCGCAGCTTATCCTGGTGACTGATTGCTTAATACAGTGTGCCACGTTCAGAATGAGCTGTACTTGGTCAACTGTCAATGTCCTAAGTAGCAGGAAGAGACATTTTCATGGCTCAGCATTGATGTGTATAGACTACCTGTTGAAGACTGGATGGCTTATTACTTTAAGAAAACTGTGTCCTGTTAATACACAATGCTAGCCCTTCCTGGACTCAATTGGATCATTCTGTTATACAAAGAACATTTGAGGGCCTTCAAGGCAGATCCCACCCAGCATATCTATCTGTACCCTCAACAAGTACATATCCTCTTTGCAATGTAATTCTGATGGTTGGGAAAGGCTTGTTCCCTCTTGCCATCACTGTTCCATGCATCACAGCTCTATTTTTGCCCGGAGGGCTTAGGAGATGGGACCGTGAAGAGAAATAACTGCTTTAAGAAATTATTAAATTAATATACTAGAGGTTCTATGCCTCAAGTATGATTGCCTCCTTCAAGGCAATGTAGGCACTTTATTAGGTCATAGATTGATTTCTTTGACACTGCCAATCCTCTGAATAATTTTTCTGCTTCTTCTTTAGAAGAAGACTTGCAGAATTATAACTGGTCCTTGCAGTGTGCAGGTTTTTTGTTTTCAGCCAGCTGATGATCGGTGGTGCAGGCTGAGGATTACAATGAGAAGACCCTGAGAGTTTAGGAAACATGAGCTGGGTAATCAAAGCATATTGGGAAGAGTGCCATCTTTAGAATGATCCAGATGGAGATTTTGATGCTAGTTCATACACTAACTTGAGTGCTTTGGGCAGGTCATTTAACATCAAATTTTGTTGCCTTATTTGTAAGGTACGGTGATGATGCCCACTCTACAAGACCTTCGTGAAGATGTGTTTTGGCTTGTAGGCACTGAGTAATGACACCTGTTGTTGATTATCATCACCACTTAGAGTATAGTTAAGCAGGCCCAGTAAATGTCCAGAATAAGGATGAAGAAATGTAGACCATTCTTCTTCCTCTAAAGGTAAACTGGATTTTTAAAAAATACCTCAGAATCTTTGAAACCAAACTTTTGAATGGGTTGGCTTATCAAGCAGGCTTGTACCATTTGGGGTCCATTTTGGGTAAAATGATGAAATAATGGGGCTTTTTACTTCTTACAACTCTTAAACTAGCTTTAGATGGGGTTTCCAAAGAGGAGTTCCTGGAATGTTTTGAGTGGTATCAGCATCATTAATGGACATAACACCTTTTAGGCTATATTCATCCCAGCAGATATATACAAATTAGAAATCTGTCATAACTTTATAGTCACCCCTCAGAGAGCATGGAGAATGATTGAGGCAAGGCTATGGGTGTGGTAAGTCTTCTGACTGTTTCCTGATAAGGTAGATGGTAAGTTTCCTTTGCTGATAGCAGTGTCACTCCATCTGACCTTCATAAACAGTAACACCTTTGAAACATTTTTCTATTTACTGTGACTCAACAGGGTTATTCTTGGTAGTCACTCATTGAGCATCAAAGAAAATGGACTCTTGAGACTTGGAGTGTGAAGGTCAGAGGGTACATTTTAGGCAAACCTCTTTCTTAAGAGGCCCCTGCCAGTGACTCTGCTCTTAGACTCTGTCTGTTTATTGTGGTTGTTGTAGTTGTGATTGTGCAGTTGTGGTGGTGGTTTTTCTTCTCTTCAAGCTGCAGCAACTGCTTGGCAGGTGCTACTTCATTACTGCTGCTGGCCCAGGTTCTTGCCCTGAGATACAAGCTTTTGGTGGCTCCTGTGAAAGAAAAGGTTTTCTGTGATGATTTTTACTGACAGAAGTATATCCATACAGTTGGGGTTAGCAGGAAGCACGTAGAAGGGCATTTTAAAGTTGCATGGTACCATAAGGCAGCATGGCAGAATGTTTAAGTACACAGCTTTGAAGTCAGTAAGCCTGGGCTTGAATTCCTGCTCTTTGTTTCTCTGAGCTTCAGGTTCCCTATCTGTGAAATGGAATTGATAACTTCTCCCATAACAGATTGTTAAGAAAATTCAGAGATTGTGTGATGCAGGGTGCAATACCTAGAATACAGTAGGTCTTCAAAAATGGTGGCTATTATTGTTTATTAATACTGCTAGTCTAGAAGCCTTTTGAGGCTGGGGGTGTGGCTTAGTGGTAAAGCACTTCCCTAGCATGTGTGAAGCCCTGGGTTCCATCACCAGCACTGCAAAAAGAGAGCCTATAAAAACTGGAAAATAGAGCTCCCTTTGATAACTCATGTCTAAATTCTTCAGGAACAGCCTTACCCACTTCCTCACATTTTTATCTTATCTCTTCTCCCTCTGCAAAAACATCAGAACCCCTGTCCTTGGTCCTGGTTTGTGCGAACTGTGAGAATTTGGGTCGAATGAGGATTGAGTGAGAGTTAGTTGCATCTAAGGGTATGCACTGGACTGGCCTTCTTACTTCAATATCTTGTTTCATATTAAAGACATTTAAATATATTCCTCCTAGAATTTCTTCATAGTGATTAACCCAGGTAATACTCCTAAATCACATTAGAAACCAGAATGAGTCTAGCTGCAGGTCATGTCTAGTTGTGTAACACTCTGAAGTCCTTTTCGTCACCCTAGAGTTAATCTTTGCGGAAAAGGAGAGAGATCATTAAAATCAGCTGTGATTTCCTAATTTTTCAAGCCAATGAATTTTATTCTTTTCAGTGAGGATGGCTTTGATCCTTGGGTTTGTCTCCTTTATAGTGTAGCTTCATTTCCTTGTGAAGGAAATTTTAATTTGTAGCTCAACTGTCACAGAAGCTTCCTACTTTTTGCCTCCTGATATCTTAGCAATCCACATGGCCAGATGGATCTTAAAAAGCACCCCCAATGAACTCTACCTTGCTTTGAGCCCCTTGTTTGCCCATTTCACCAATTTCCTCCTTGCTTCTGGGCACACCCCTGGGTCAAGTCTCTGTTCACCATAGGGCCACAGTAATGTGCTCCAACTCAGGGTGGTGACACAGCAGTTTGGGAAACATGTAGGGGATTTTGCTGTACAAGAGCACATGCTGAAAGCTAATTTTCAACACTATTAGGGAGGCCTAAAACAAGGGTCACCCTAGAAAGGGCTAGAAAGAAAAGCTGTTAGGTTGGCTCACCCCTACCTATACTCAACTCAATGTCCTCTCTTCTGAGGACCCTGAATCATCCTACTCCATGCCCGAGTCTCCCAGTACTTTCCTTCTAGCGTATCTCCAGTTACCCTGAACTGAGATCTTTCACATATCTGTTTCTAATCAAGTACTGTGTCTTCTATCTGTCTATCTCATTGCTTAGGGGTACCTAAGCATGTTTACTGAATTCAAAGGGTGAACCAACAGACTTGTGGATAACAGACATAAGGAGAGAGATCATTAAAATCAGGCTTCCATGTGCCTGTGTAAGTTTCTTAAACTCTCAGTGCTTTGTTTTTCCACTAGAAAAAAGGTGAAAGTAATGCCTCCTCTGCCTATCTTAGAGGGTTGTGTGAGCCTCCAATAAGAAAATGCATATGAAATATCTTCGGAAATTATAAAGCACTCTACATTTACTGATTTTAGTATAGGAGAGCAGATCAGATGTGAGAGAAGTTCTACTGTGAGTAAATGGAGCTGTGTACTAGATAATGGATACAGCATTACTGAATTCGCTCTGTAAACACGGACTCTTTAGCGGACTCCTGAGATGCTCTCTCTCTGCATCTCCCCAGAAATAATACTTTTCTTCTTTAAAGCAATCCACCTGTCCTCACAAGTTCTGTTTTTAAACAACTCAGCCTATGGTGTCAAATAAACCAATTGGGTCTGGATAAGGAAATACTTTGAGAGAGATTGGTGGCATCAGTTTAAATTAATGGAAAGTCTGAGTGACAGACCACTTTAAAATAAATGCACTTTTATTACTTTCAAAACATATAACAACAGTGCTGGGAACTGAACTTGGAGAAAGACAGCGTGTATCAGAGAATTGAAACAAACAAACAAGAATCATTGATAATGATGGTATTGCTGAATGACTGTTCTGCCAAAGACCATCATCTGCAGACTGCTTAACACTCCCCCATGAAGCTTATTTATTTAAGAAACTCTTTTTTTCCCTCCATAGACATGAAGAAAGTCTCATCAAAAAATCCTTCTCCATGGCGTCTCGATACACCAGCTTTCCCAACCCCCAGTAGATAGCATCTAGCAGCAGTGTTGTGTACTCTGGTTATAAAAAATAATACTCTTGAACAGCAAACACCTTCTGGCCCTATAGTGATCTTCATGTTCCAGTTTGCCTGGAACTTTCCATTTTCACACAGAAAGGCCTAAGTCCCAGGAAATCTCTCCATCCCAGGCAAACTTGGGACAATTGGTCACCTGTTGGCACCTACTGATAGCTACTAAGTATGGAAAACAGATGCAGTTGTGGGAGCTTTGCTTTGGAGGACTGGAGGAGACTGGGGGAAGCTGTAGCCATCCATTCTGTTGGTTTATCTGCCTTCACTTTTTAATAATTTCTTTTGCCTTTTCCTCCTAGAAGCATTCCGAGCACTACTTTTGGCCCCCACATCCTGTCTAAGTAGGCAGTAAAACTTCACAAAACAGCACTGAATCAGTAGAGGTGGTTAATGATAACAGTAGCTAGCCTTTTTATCATGCTTACCATGTGCCAGGAACTGTGCCAGGTATCTTGTGAGCGTTAAGTTAATTCTCACCACAGCCTTTTAGGTAGACATTGTCATTACCCCCATTTTCCAATTTTACTGATGAGATTAAGTAAATTACCAGAGGCCACAACACTAGTGAGACAAATGGGATTCAAATCCAGCCATCCTTACCCGCTTTACCCACTGTCTGTCAAATGCTTGGCTTGTCTCTGTTGGGGCTCAGAATTCTTCTATCTTTGTCCTATTGTTGACAGGAATCCTGGCCTAAGTTTGCTTTAATTGTTAATCCACCAGTCCCAGAATTAGTGTTCCATCCAGCTTTTTCCTGGTCAGTGCTGCTAAATCCTGTCCTTTCCTCCCAGGTCTATGCCCACAAGAGCAAGACCTTTCCCATCTCTCCCAGCATGCTTCTGTGCTCTCGTGTCCTCTGAAGAGTGTAAGGTAGCATCCTCTGGGAAAAGGAGATCTTTGCCTTAGAGCTACTCTAGCCCCTTGCTCGAGGATGGCCTTCACTTGTGTTTGAGGTTGGCCCTCCATTTGGCCTCCTCTACACACATGGCTCTGCATCCTCTGTGGAGCTTTGCACCCTGTGCAAAAAAAGAACCCTTCAGCCCTAGGGTGAGAGTCCAATCTGGGTCCTAGCTCTCCTAGGAGCTTACTTGATCTTGGATGAGTCACTATCCTTTAGCCTTTTATTTATAAAATGAAGGAATTTGACAAAAACGACCCCTAAATCTCTTTCTGTTTCTCTCAGGCTGTGAGATCCTGTGATAAAGATTTGTTTTTTGGTGAGGAGGGAGAGTCTGAAAGGGGGAAGAATGCCATAAAGTTACCTTAATGACTTTGAATTTTCAGTTCTATTATTGATGGCTTCCCAAATAGACCAAAGGAGCCCTAGGATCTAATCAGTCTCACTAGGACAGGGAAGCAGGTACATTGGCTGTTTTAGACGTTGTCAGAGTCATTATCAGTTTCTGATATTGGAGAGTTTGGGGCGAGATTCACATAATAAAATATTAAAGAAAATGTCTCCCCTGTAGCACCATATAGCTTCAGTGGGGCTTCTGAACAAAAGAAATGGAATTCAGTGTCTGTTGCTCCAAATGATATTTGACACAACTGCCCAGAATGAAAATGAGAAGCCCTCTAACCACAGAGATATGTCAGTGACGGGAGAGACGCATCTAGAGGAGTGCCAGTGACTGGAAGGCAGGTAAGAGCCAAGGAATACATAGTGGCTGAGAAAACCAGAGGGAGGAAGACAAATATCACTCTTCCTAAGACCCTCGAGGCTAGAGAGATTGGGTAGTTTTTGACCTAGTTGTCCTTGTGTGTGTTGCTGTGAGTTTTTAGTAAGTATTTATGTAGCAGTTTATATTTTACCAAGTGCTTTACAGTCACTTTTATTTAGCTTAGTGAAGTTTTCCTGGAATCCCGGGTACTTTATGATCAGGAGAGTCATTTCTTGTTTGCTTAGCACCTCCGCACGTACAGCCTCACACAATAGGCCACTTGTTCCAACAGGAGAGCAGGTGCAAAGAGTCGAGTGGCTGAGGTCACCTGCAGCTACTGGGACAGTTGGAGTGGGGGTGGTTTACACTTCAGTTCACCTCTCCTTCCCTTTGTTATTCTTTAGCTTTATTTTATTGCTGACAGTGAGAGAGTGGCAGTGCCAAGTGTGGACCTGCTGAGGGCAGAACTGTCCTGGTATTGGGCCATGGGCTCTTTCCCTGTGCTAGTGTCTCTGCCCATTTCCAGCATTGCCACTCTTCCAACAGGCAAAGATTTACTCAGCGTGTTTCCTTTCGCTACTTCAGGGCTCAGACTGCAGCCTTGGTTCTGTGGCTCCAGAACTGATTTTAAAAGAAGACAACAGAAGTTAGCAGTTCCACTTCCTGTAGACAAGACCTTTCAGTGTTCTTGAGCAAGGCTGACCCACAATAACCTTATTCTCGCTAGTCCCGTCTTCCTCTCATCAGGCACACCAGCTCTCAATCCCAGCATTCCAGATGGTGGGATGTAGACTGGTGTGTCTTTCAATGGGTCGTGAAGTACAAGTTCGAGTATCCCTAATCTGAAAATACCAAATCCTAAAGGCTCCAAAATCAGAAACCTTTTGAATAACAACATGATGGCATAACTGGAAAACTGCACACCTGACCACAGTCAAAATGTAGCTGTGCTTAAAAATACTGTATACCTTTAGGCAAATTAACCGCGTATATAAAGTATATATGAAATATATGTGAATATTGTGTTTAGACATGAGTCTTGTCCCCAGGATATCTCATTATGTATAAGCAAATATTCTTAAATCAGAAAAAGCCCAAAGCACTTCCAGACGCAAGCATTTTGGACAAGAGATCGTCAACGTGTAGTAGAGCTGCACATGCTGAATCACAGGTTTGCAGTGGGAATCCAGTTGCTAATGTCAAAATTAGGATCTGGTCCATGAAGCCCAGACTAGAATGAATGGGCCAGAACATTGGAAAATTCAGTTCCTTCAGCTCCCAGGATTTGGTGACTGAGCACAGGGTTATATAGATGCTAATAGGTAAGTGTCAAATAGAGCACACTTGCTGCCTACTGGCTCTTACTGATGGGAGACAGCAAATTCTTTCTGTGGCCTAAAAATGTTGGAACTCAGCCCTCACCACTAGATTTGAAGTCCTCTGCATCTTGTTGCCTTGACCTAGAGCAAAAGTAATGCATTTGTCAAACTCTTCACAACAGTAAAGTCTCATTAATTCAGAGACAGAAATGGACAATTGATACTATTGGAAAAGGGTTTCTAAGGCAAATCAATTTTGCTAGCAGTTGTGGATCTTGGGTGAGTCCCTGGGGTGATTGGTCCATGGAGATGGACCTGAGACAGGAATGAGTGGGACTTGGGCCATGGGAACTCACCTAGCTAGCTGGTCCAAATGGGATGTGTCTTACCACTTGAGTGATGACTTCAGTGAGGCATAGGGAAGGAACTTTGTCATTCTCTACATAGCCATTCGTTTCTAACGTGGGGTGATTTGGTGAGCAGGATACAATAGCAGGGTTATGTAGCATGTTACAGTCTAAAAGTCCAGTATACAGCAGGCCCTCAGTCACTGGCTCCAGACTTGGGAGAGTAGGCTGACAAGGACTAGTCGAGAGTATGTGGGTGTCTGTCATATAAGCTCAGTTTTGGGGAGGCCCCTCTATCTCAGGCCAGTTTAGTAGACATTTATTGAGTGCCTACTGTGTGCCAGGCACCAGAGAAAGCAGTAAACCCAGAGATGAATGCAAATGAGAAAAGTAGGACAAAGTTCATGTCATACAGCCCAGAGAGACATGAAACATCACTAGGCAAGAGGAAGTCATGCTTTGAACACATGGGGCTCATTCCAAAAATGTGAAAGAGTAGCTTTGAGAAACAAAGCTAATTCCAGGGCCTGGGGCTTGACAGGTGAGTCAGCTAACACCTTTCTGCCTTTACCACCATTGGCTCAAGAAGTGGGTAGACCTAATCCTGCAGGTGGAAGGTTTTGAGACCTGGAAGTGAGTGTGACTAAGAGGAGCTAATAGCAAAACAGTGGCAGGAATGCTTAACTTTGAAAGTATTGCAACAGAACCAATTGCTATGAAAACAGTGTACATTGCTTGGGATCATTGGCAGTTTGCTCACCGAAGTTCCTCAGGAAACCTAAAACAACACCAAGAAGTCTTTACTTTATGCTACTACATTACTCAAAATGCAACAGGAGAATCCATAGTCCTGTTTTCCCCAAAACTGGTCTTGAGTCAGTGAAACGTGATTGTAGGTTGACTTTAAGGGCCCTATTCTTCATTTTGTAGAGCATAGCCCAAAGAATAGGTAAGTTTGGCCAGGCATAGTGGTGCATGCCTATAACCCAGCACTAGGGAGGTGGAGGCAGAAGATGGCAAGTTCCAGGCCAGCCTGGGTTACATAATGAGACCTGGATGTTTGTTGTGGACCCTGAAGGGACCTGAGAGAGAGATTTGAAAGAATACGTGGGTATTTTCAATAGCTATCTAATTGATTGCTTGCGACAGTTATGCAAAGTGGGAGCAGAGGAAGCCATTTCCACTCTGGCCTCCACTCGTACTTTACCTAGAACCATAGTTAGGACAGCACAAACTCCAGTTTCTTAAGTTCTCTCAGGTGGGGATGAAGCTTCTCCTAACTACTGATTGATTGCCAGGTTCATAAGTCTTGGAACAGGGTGTCCTGTGTAGTCCAGGTTGGCCTGAAACTGCCTATGTAGTCCAAGCTGGCCTTGGATTTATGATGCTCCTGCCTTAGCTTTCCAGGTGCTTAGATTACAGGTGTGTACCACCACACCTGACTAGGAAGTTCTTTTCAAGCAACAGTCATTGAACACCTACTGCATGTTAGGCACTGTGTTTGGACTTTTCACATAATAATCTTAATAGTAATGGTAATATTAATAACAGCCCTCATATAGAATTTCCTGTGTTCTGAGCATTTTGAGGGAGGAGGTGGTACAGGGGTTTGAAGTCAGGGGCTCGTGCTTGCTAGGCAGGTGCTCCGGCACTTGGACTATAACACCAGCCCTCTGGGCACTTTCATAAGCATGTTGCCTGTGATCTCAACTAACAACATTTACTATGTCGATGAATGCTCAAAACAATGCACATGGCATTCTTCCAATTTTAAAAGTGAGGAAACTCAAGCCCAGCCAGGTTTCATTACTTGGAACCCGCTTTTGAATCTGTATCTCTCATTCCAAGGCCAGAGCTCTTTGCATGACACGACTGAGCCCCAAAAATGTATTATGAGACTGGTGGTGTGGCTCAAGTAGTAGAGGCCCTGAGTTCAGTTTCCAATACTGCAGAAAAAGTGTATTGTGTACTTGTGGTTTCAGGAAACTGTGTGTACCAAACCAAATTTAACCTCTTAAAATATAATGCTTTATTGTTATTTTAAACCCAAGTTACTTTCATGCAGTGAAAGTTGTTGTTGAGGTATGTATCCATTTCCCTGTTCCCTTGTTCCTGACTGTTCTGTTCATGGGGAGTTCCAGCTCCATTCATGCCACACTAACAGAGATGCCAGTCGTAACACGAATGGCTATTGCTTCACCTCTCTGGACCTCAGTGTGCCCATCTATAAGAGGAGGACATGGAACTAAATGACTTCGAAGGGATGTTTTTCTGTGTAAAAGTCTAACTTTAAAACAAACAAGAAAAATTAACTTAAAAACAGGTATGGATCATTCCTGCTTGGAACTTTAGTGGGACAGGAAAAACCTGTGTCATCATCTTGTAAGTTAGAATGAGTTTGGCATGATTGTACACTCCTCGCCCTGTTACTCCCCTGCCCGTGGTTATTGAGCTTTGTCTTATATATTTTGACTTCTCTGTTTTTGCAAGAGTTAAACATGGTCAGATCCCTCTCCTCCTTTGTATGCTTCCTTCAAAGACACTTAAGAGAGAAGTCTGTGCCGGCCACTCCTGCCTGCCCTGTTCCACTGTCCTCATATCAGTTCTCACCAACTTGCCCACACACTGATCTTTCAGTTCTCCCAAGAATCCCTTGTACTGGTATTTCCTTTTTCTCTGCTTCCCCCAAGGCTCCTCTGTATAATTTGCTTCTTCGGAGTAACATACAGTTGATGCCATGTCAGGCATTTTCTCTCTTCCTTCCCTTCTCTGCTCTCACAGCTAGAAGCTCTCGTGGATGGTATCAACATCTCACTCTGTCCTTGCTGGTTGGAAAATATTCTTTGCTTCTCTGGGTTTAAATGACTTGTTGATTGTATTACAAGACCAGTCTTTTCTAAGCTCTCCCCACAGTGAGCTTTAAAACTAGGCTAAAAATGAATTCTAATGTAATTAGTCCCTTATATTGGTAGTATCTGCTAAATGAGATATAAATGGGATTCCCCCCCATTTCTTTGCTAGCTTTTACTTTTCCTTTACCAAAATCTATTTATAATTTCTGAAAGGAAAGGCTATTATTTGAAAACACCGGTGTTTCTTGGAGTACAATGGATGTATAGTTGTTTCTAGAACTTCCCAGGTTAAAACTTGCCCTGAATTAGTACTTTCGTGCCAGCAATTATGAAAAGCATTTCTCTTTAAATATACACGTAAGTAAACAAGAAGCAAATCTCAGGTATTTTAATCTTTGCTTTATTTTTCTGTGTATTTATGTAAATTAAGACTGCATCTCAGATAGAAAAAGGAACATTTTCTTAGAGCCTCTTAAAAAGATCGTTTTCCCACCCTGTGTTCTAGTTGTTTTTTAAAGCTATTTAAATTACCCCATTTTTCCACAGTGCTTATTGTGGCCAGAGGATTTTCCAAGTAAACAGTCTGACAAATCATTGGTTGGACTAGGAGCACCTGCAGTGCCACAGCCTTTCCATAAGATGGCGCTCTGAGAATGTGCCATCTATTTTTCCACCTCTATAACCAGCCAGCAATTGAAACTTTTGTGAAATCAAATATTTATGGTAGGGAGCTAGTCGTTCTAAGACCCGCCATTGTTCTAATGCCTAGGGGAAGAAGGAAAGTGAATTTTCTAGCAGTTCCCTTGGCTTAAATCAGTACTAGGAGTTTTAAAATTCAGCAAGGTACGGTTGAGAAACCTGTAAAGTAGGGGATTTCTTCTAAATGTGATACTGTGGTACTAGCCATGGAAAAGTCCCTTGCTGGGGTTCAGTTTCTTCATCCACACAGCGAGTGGATTGGACCAGCTATCTGTAAGTGCGCTTCCACATGCACTGTTCTACGTTTGGATCCATTGATTTCTTACCACGCCACCCTCGCTGCCTCTGCCAGCACAAAACTAGGAAGAAAAGCTTGCCCATTTTCCGCTTGCTTGACTCTATTCCTTTCCTACAAGTGCTCTCTTTGCTTCAACTGTCCCAAGACAAGCATGCCCAGATGTCCTGTTTTAATTAGGTTCCTTTTCTCTTTATGGCTTTTGCACAGGTTTCCCCCTCCCTTCCACCCCACTCCCTAACCAATCTGCCTGAAAGGAGGGAGCATGTCCCCCTTTTCACTGCACAAATAGGGTTTTCTTAGTATTATGGCAGTCGTTTGTGTGTGTGTGTGTGTGTGTGTGTGAACTGAACTGGATCGGGGAAGAAGACACCGCACGGAATGACTAAAGGGAACGCTTCTAACATCACACATAACTGGTCGGGTTGTGGAAGTAGGCACTTCTGTTCATTTATTTCCTTCCTCCCCTGGCCAGTATTCATTGCTAGAAGCATGTCTGAGCTTCAGAAGGGAGGGAGTATGCAGAGAGGACAATTAATTAAATTACAGATGAGTATTACTAAGCAGATAACCCACCGTTAAAATCTCCCATGGCTAATGAGTGTCCCCACTCCTGACCCCCTCTGGGCAGTCTGGATGAGAGCAGTTGTGACTAGGATGGCTCATCCTCATTCAAGGCCTGTCACAAACCGTGTGCATCAGCAGTACTGAGGGAACTATGGAAATGAAATGCTGAATGAATTAATTAACTCGAAACTGCGGAGACACCCCTCACCGATCCCCCGTGGGCTCCAAGCTCAGAGCGTGCACATTGCATGAAATTCCCCGAGGACACAGCACATGTGTCTTTTGGCTGTAGCCTAAGTGACAAGGCAGGAAGGCATTGTGCACCGCACTCTCCGAATGTCTTCTCCCACTGTCCTCAGAGGTTTAAAATGTTCAGAACTCCTTTGGTGTTTGTCCAGTACCATGATGGTGGCGGTAGTGGCACATTACTTATTTCTCAAACTTCACTGAGTGACATACCATTGTACATTGGAGAGAAGAAACTCCACGCACAAGTCCTCCACAAGAGCTTTTAAAGGGCAAGCCCAGGAATCTGCTGAGCAGGCCAAAAGAACAGATTTGGTAGGCAAGTAGCTCCTCATTGTCTCCTGTCATGGAGCGATGGAGCAGTGTGATGAAGAAGTGCTACCAGGTATCTCTAAGGAGAATCAGCATTGTGGCTAAGAACATAAGTCACTGGAGCTGGACTGTCAAGGTTCAAACTGCAGCTCTGCTACAGATGGGTTTTGTGTTCTTAGGCAAGTGACTTAATTTCTCTGGGCCTTAGTTTCTTCATCTGTGTAAAAGGGCTGATGGTAGCTAGAAAGGTTAGTAAGATGTTACATGCTTTCTTTTCTTCAGTGCTTGGAGCAGTATATCATGAGATACTTTGGGTGACGCACAACGGAACTAACCCAGCCTCTGCTTTCATAGAGCTCCCAGACCTCAAAGACTGGCAAATGGAGCAGAAATAAAGGGAGAACTGGCAACGCAGGGTACACCTAGACATGAGGACAGTGGGGTCGGGCTCACTCTGTGTGGTTTAGAGGGACCCGCATTTCCCACCAGGCGAGGACTTTAGGTATCTACAGGGAAGGGTAGCAAGAATTTGAATAACTTTTCTTTTCTTTTCTTTTTTTTTTTTTTTTGGCCTTTCTGAGAGAGGGTGCTACTAATTGTGTACATTTTGTTGGTTTGCGTTTTGCTTTTGTGATCTGTTTCCTTGAAGTGCTGGGGCTGCAACCCAGGGTCTTGCACATGCCAGGCAAGCGCTCTACTACCTAGCCAAACCCCCAGCCCCAAATACACATTCTTACTCATATTCTCACTGATCCAAGTTACTTCATGGAAGAGGAAATGACTGTGCTTTACCTAACAAACTTTCATTGGTGACCACATGAGTTAGCCTCACTTTCACTTTTTAACTTTTCTTTTGTTTTGTTTTTTTCATTTGCCTTTAAAGAAAAATACCTTGTTGGGGATCTAACGTGCAGCATGGTAACTATAGTTAAGAGTACTGTATTGTGTACTTGAGATTCAGTAAGAGGATGGGTTTTAAATGTTACTGCCACTGTGAAGTCATGGTAGGATAATTAGCTGGCTTGTGGTAATCATTTCACAATATATATGTTTAGATATATGCACATCTAAACATCGCATTATACATGGTAGATGCGTTGAGTTTTTGTTTGTCAGTTGTACCTCAAGAAAGCTGGAAAACGTTTAAAAGTCATATAAAATGTTACTCCTTAAAAAACTGAATACTTATAAAAGTTTAAAATGTTCACAGTAGAGGGCTGGGGCTATAACTCAGTAGTAAACCATATGCTTGGCATGCTTAAGACCCGGGGTTCAATCTCCCCAAAGAAAAGAAGAGAGAAGAGGGCTAGAGTTGTAACTGAGTAGTAGAGCACTTGCCTTGCCTGTGAGAGGCCCTGGGTTTCCTCCCTAGCCCTGCCAAAAAAAGAAAAGAATAGGGAAGCCAGGCATAGTGGGGCACACCTGAATCCCAACACTCAAGAGGATGAGGCAGGAGGATCATGAGTTCCAGGCCAGCTTGGGCTACATAGCATGACCCTGCCTCAAAAAGAAGAAAGAAAGAAAATAGGGAAAATTTTCATCATACTGAACACATAGACTTTTTTCTTGCCATCATTCCCTAAACAATGTAGTATAACAACTATTTATATAGAATTTATGTTTTACTAGGCATTATAAATAAATAACATAAAAATGACTTTAACTACAGGGGAGGAGTGTGTAGGATATATGCAAACACTGTGTCATTTTATATAAGGGACTTGATTGAGTATCCACAGATTTTGGCAACCGAAGGTGGCGATCTGGGAAGTAGTCACTCTTGGATACAGAGATGAGTGAACTATGTTTTTGTCCTGTACAGACATACCTATGATAAAGTTGACCTTATAATTTAGGCACAGTGAGAGATTAATAGCAACAATAATAAAATAAGTATAACAATAGACTATAATAAGTTATGTGGGTGTGGTCTGGTGTTAGTGTCTGTCTCTCTGACAGAGACGTGCATGTGTATGAGGAAGAAAGAAACCTGTTTGCTGCACCATACTGCATGAGTTGTACCATTCACTCATGGTGGTCAAGGAGCGATCTTGTGATTGCTCAATTGACAAAATTGATAGAAACCTCAGCTCAGATTTACACCTGTCATTGCTGCCTCACAACCGCCACCAAAACCCATGTAAGGAACCGAGTCTTTAAGGATGGAAGAAAAACTACCCTCTGGGGGAAAATAAATGGAGATCATACTGTAAAAAATGTCAGCATGCTGAATATGTTAAGAGTACCATTTTATAAGAAATATAATCAGATGTTCTCTTCAGCATTTTACTATAAATTACTTTTTTCTCAGAGAAAGTTAATACCATTATTTATTAGTATGTACTAGTATTCACTTTATATATTAATATAATTAAATTATTGTATGCATTATATATTATGATATATGTAATGTATCTATTATATACTCTATTAATAGGATTTTGGATATCATATTATGTATAATATAAATATATAATTATATGTATTTATGTTTTGTAAATATTAGTGTATGTATGTGAAAACTCCTACAAGTGTGTATATCAAACTTGATCATGGGCTCTCTTTGGAAAAACAAGGTGATTGGGGGACTTTTATTTCTTAACTATTTACAATTATTTCTTCATTGTTTACAATGACCATCATTATTTTTGTGACTAAAATGTAAATTTTAAAAATACGGATTTACCCTTAACCCTCACTACCCTATTGTAATTGAGTAAAAAGCTATTTCATGAAAGGGCAAAAGACCTCTCAATAACTTTCTTTTCAGAAAGCACTCCATTATCAGGACCAGGACAAATCAAAAATAAAAGAGCTTGAAGCCTTTTTTCCCTCTTTGGTAATTGTGTTCTGGTATTCACACATGGTGAAAGAAAAGAAAGAAATGAAATCTGTTTCTTGTTTTTTATTTTATTTTTTTTCATTTGCTTTATTTTGCAAAATGAGCCATAACGATATGCAGAGATCTGGAACCACAAGGGTATCAGACGTCCACCTCAGGTGTGAATGACTGTGTGTCTGACATTGGCAAAGCCCAACACTAGGGGTAAAAGGTAGAATTGCCTAGGATAATAAGTACTTCCCGTTCTCATGGCAGTGGGGATATCCATAGGTACTACAACTTGAGTTTGAAGTGAAGTCTAAAGCTTTCCTTGAGTTGGTGTTCTGTCTTCCGTAGGAGAGCAAATGAGTAGCAAAACAACACTTAGAGTTAGTCCTTTTGATGCACTTCACTAGCCAAGACCTTGAACCTACCCTAGCGTAGTTCTTCCTGCTGTGTCTTGACATTGGCCTTTGTTCTTTTAGGTGCCCTACTAAATTGAGAGCACAATAAGAGCAGAGACCTTGTCTGTCTTGTTCATTGTTGTATCCCCAACGTTGAGAAGAAAAGGAGACTGAATATTTGTTGACTGTGGATTGAATGTTCTCCACTGATTTATAGTGGACTCTATCTGGAATGGTTTACTTTTGCACCATGGGATCATCCCATAGTCTAAAAGGCTAAAGAGAATTTGTGGTCAGCTTGACTGTTGGTGTCAAGTACAGTCAGCTTTCCCTTTGAGAATTTCTTTGACAAACCTCTTTACCTTCACCTTTACAGATACAGCCAAAAGGCAGCGAGAAATGGGATGAAAAATCAATTCAACCTCCATGAGCTGAAAATGAAGGGCCCCGAGCCAGTGGTTAGTCAAATTATTGACAAACTGAAGCACATCAACCAGGTATGTGGCATATCTAACAAAAGTGGCATGGGCAAAAAAGTGAGAGGTGGACAGTTTTCAGTGTTCAAAATGTGTATTTGGGCTCTCAGAGAGGCAGCTATTACTCATTTTCTTCAAAGATTCTCTCTGCTAAAAAAGACTTCCGATCCTCATCTTTCACACTCTTTTAAGTTATTATGCTAATAATACCATATGAGAAAATGCTTGGAAAATAGAAGAAAATATTTCTCACATTCTAATGTTTTTATTTTTACATGCTCTCTTCTAATACTTGTTCAGAAAATCACTTAGTCATTTTTCATAGTTACAAGTACACAAGATGTGTAGTTCTTTTAAAATGATACTGTATTGACGACGATTCACACATAGTGCTTTCTCCTCGTCTTTAGTCAAAAGAAATGAGCATTTCAATTCCTGTCTTCAAATTCTGTTCCAATGAGAAAGCATCAGTTGTCACTACGACCAGCAAGATACGAGAGGTCCAATTTCACTGCATCCTTGGTAGCTTCTGACTCACAGATCCCCTCGACCTGTACACACACTTTTTCCTCTTACAAGGAGTTTAATAGAAGTTAGTGGTACCATCTGCTTGTGATTTCTTTGTGGCCACAATTTTTTTAAGGGCCACCGGAAAGGCTACCTACCATATGCCAGTGATGATGGTGTTCCTGCCTCATGAGCCACGAATGGGCCTCGTACCATGGCTTCTGTTTTTAGCTTAGGAAGAACTTAATGAAACTAAAATACTTACATAAGGACAGAAGTTTCTGTATGAAGATTTTGGCATGATTTTGTGGGTTTTTTTAATATGAAGCTTAGCAGTAAAATTTTTGTGTTTCTTAGAAAATGTTTGGAAGGGCGTTCTAATGGTGGTGTATTTTACTGCAGTTGCATTGTGAAAGTATTGACAGCATGCTTGGGTGTAACTTCTCCAGTGCCTCATAAAGTGCTCTGCACTCAATGAGCACTTAATAAATGGCTGTTACTGCTGCTGAGCACATTACGTAACCAATCCTCCCTTTTGATGTGAAAGTACAACCTCACTAAGTTCAAGCAAGCCTTGTTAGATACAGTGTGGTTATTTCAAAATGCATCTCTGAGGGGATCTGAGCACAGACAATGTACATGCTTCACCTGCCAACAGTGGTAGGTTTTTGTCTTCCAAATTATCTCAAACCAAATGCATTGGGTGACTCCACTCAACCAGTTACATCCCAGTGCTGCACTGGTGAAGACAAAATCTCAGGGTCCATCACTGTGTCCCTAATGCTAAATGAGGAATACTGTCAGCAAGTCCTCTGGTCAACAGATCTTAAGGAACACCCACTATATGGTCAGCCAGGTTCCAGGGACTGTGGAGAACGAAGTCTGATGTTCTCCTCAGGATGGGAAACACAAGCATAAACTGTGGTTAAACAAAAGTAAAGGGCAGTCTATGATATGATGAGAGCCTGAAGAGAGGACTGGAGATGTGGCTCAAGCGGTAAAGCACCTGCTTTACAACCGTGAAGCCCTGAATTCACACCCCAGTCCTGCCAAAAGAAGAGAGAGATGTTGCTGACTAGTTTGGGGTGATTGGGTGATGTGCTTAGGCCTAATGGTGAGCTAGGCTAGTGAGAAGACTCCAGGGAGGTGCAAGGGCTAAGATCTGCCATGAGCAACATAAATAGGGTTAGAGTGGATAAAGATAAGCAGAGGAGATTCGGTCATAAGAAAGATCAGACAAAGGCCCATGGGTGCACCCCACCTAAGGAAAGGGAAAAGCTGCATCAGACTTGGGCTTCAATATGATTCAGCAGCACTACAGATATTTAAAGCAAGCCATTTTAGCAAAGGCTTTATGTACAGTGGAAAGAATATGGTCTTTGAATCCAAATGGATGTGAATGTGGTTGTGGGTCTTACCAGATACATAACTTTAGGCAAGTCAGTTAAACTCTCTGAGCCTTAGTTCTCTCATTGGTAGTATTACAGAGCTCTCAAAAGCTGCTGTGTAGGTATGTGTGTGTGTACTATGCACACACAAAAACTAGTAATTGCATATGCCTGACAGACCATTATTAAAGGGTAGTTATGAGAATTATGTACTGGCTTTTCTCTCTTTGGCAGGTATTGACTTTGAAAGAGAGTTCCAGTGGGTTTTTTTTTTTGCCAGTCTAAGTCTGTTCATATAGTTTTGTATGGCTTCAGATCTCTTCATTCCTCTTCTATATTATTTCCTTATTTTCCTTTCCTCTAACTTTTAGCCATGAAAGCTGAAGAAACTGAAACCTGTTCCTAGGGAGGTAATAGTCAGAATTGGAAAAGTCACCATTTCAATTCCTTTCTCTGGTCATAAATTAGTATGTGAACATTTTCAGTTTCCATAGAAATGTCATTGAGCAACCAATTAATTCTCATTGATGGACCAGTTTTACCTGTTGAGCTGTTAAAATTGGTTAGGCTCCAAACACCCACATTGCTTTTTCCCTCTCATCTCTGTTGCTTTACATGGTTAAAACTCGTTTTTTCAGACATTAAATAAAATTCACACGTTTCCTGTGATTCAATGTGAAAGTGAGATGCTTTAGGGAGGTCATAAAGTAGGAAATTACAATGATGATGACGATAATGTTGATGATAATGAAAATGTCTTGTATTTGTATAGCACTTGACCAAATTTCAGAGTCCTTTTGTGTCTTAAAGACTAATTGCTTAGGGAAAAAAATCCAACCTGGAAATGTATGACCTAGTACTGTCACAGAAAAGTTATTTTCAAGAGCTCATTGTTACAGTTGGATACTGTATCATCCTCAGTGCTCCCTGGGAGGTAAGTGATAAATAATGTTTGTCTCCTTTTTGTAGCTAGGGAAACTGAGGCAGAAAGCCATTAAAGGCTGTGTGGGCATGCTGCCAAACATCTAGTGAGTTTAGCTGACTACTCAATAAGTCATCCAGATGTTGTTTCCTATGCATTGCCAAACATCTGGCTCCACTGACTGCCTGACTAAATTGGCCTGAAGTTTTGGTGATGAAGAGGTAAAATCAAGTTAACTTCCCGAAGTTCACATGTAAGTGACTGGTGAATTCAGAAGTGTAATGTTTTTCCTATGCGCCTTGCTTCCTCCAACATACATGTCTATAAATACAGAGAGACATAGCCCTGTCTGTGCATGTACACCCATGTACGCCCATCCTGTTGAACTGCAGCTAAACCATTTATGTGTACATCCCAAAATAACTCTTTACTTTCCTCCTTCCTTGGAAATTCTCAGCTGCCTCCTTTCAGATTATGGCTGCTGTTGATAGCACTGGAAATAATATACCCACTAAGGGAATAAAGTAACATTATTTCCATATTGATGGTCCCATGGTGGTAACCTTGAGGGAATGGGTTCAAGGTCAGTCCCGGGCCCCTTTCCTGGGAAGTCTTGCAGGTGTGGAATGTCCTCCCTCCTCCTTCTAAGCCAGAGTTCATGTGTAACATTCCCACGATTGGAAATGAGGACCTTTTTATTTCCTTTTCAGTTTCTAATTTGGTGAGGATTTATTGTCTTGTATTAGGAGAAGAACTGAACTCTTTTAAGTTCTCAATGTCAGTCCTGGAATTTGCTGGACCATATTGCTTTTTTTAAACCAAGTTTTGTTTTCGTTAGTGTCATTCTGCTCCAGGCTCCTGCGTGGAAAGAAGACTCCCACAAAAACCAAGAATGATCATAATGCATTCTTCCCCATATGATGCTGTGGGCCATTTATTCTCTAACCCAGTTCTGTTAGTGACAGTTCCTGTCTCTTTAAGAGTAACTATTAGTTATTGCTAATTTAGCAGTCTCTAAACTACCGCAGAGGATTGTTCTCAAGGAAAATTTAGCCACTTATTCTTTCCCCGTTTCACTTGAGGTTCAAATGAAATTCCAGAAATTGTTTTCTTGTCCATTGTAAACAGTTGAAACCACAGCAGTCAATACCTGCCCATTTGGTGTCAGAGTGTTTCATTCAAAGTGGGATAAAGTCTCATCTGTTTGGGATGGTTGAAATGTCCTGCTGAATGGTGGGGGAGTGGACGAGATGGCCTCTTCAGATTCCTTCCAGCCGTGTGATTCTGTGATTTGTGGCTCAAGGTCAGGCTTTAACCCAGCACCCTCTTGTGAACAAGTCTTGTGACTTTATTCTCTGCTCTGCTACTCTTTTAAAACACCCTGTTCCCAGGTCACCCCTTTCCACTTTGTAACCTCTCATCTTTTCAGAAGTTGTTCCCTTCCCACCAGTCCTCCAGCCTAGGCAGATGGAACTTAAACTTGCCCTTCCCCCCATCCAGTTCTCTGTTCTTCTGACTTGTCCTCATTAGGTTATGAAAACATTAAACTATAAAAAACAGTTTTGAATTTATCACCCCTAAGTTTCCCTCCTCTGAAACCAGATAGGTGACCTATCTGTGAATCACGTGAACCATGTGACTCCTTATAAATGATAATAACTCTGCCATATATTTGCATAGCACAACTTGGTTTGTAAAGCCCTCTTATGTACATTAGATAAAATTTTCACAGTGAGTCTGAGAGGAAAGCAAGGCAAGCCTTAGTTCCTAAATTTGCTTCTGTAAAGACATGGCACACACCTGTTAGCAGGATCCACATATAAAAGATGTACAGGAGTACAAATAGCAGAAACCCCATGATTTTTGGTTTCACAATTTCCAAGTACTTAATATAGTCATTACTATAGTCTGAAGCTCGAACATCAGCAACAAAGAGAGATTAAGTGTGGTCTGGCTTGGTTTTACCAAATCCCAATTGGGATAATTCTTAAAAAACTCTCGACCACATTTTACAGTGAAGTACTTGAGGTACTCTGGGGCATGGGTTTGAGTTACACATAGTAGATAAACTTTTTGTGTGCTATCTCTAATTGATACACTGATGTTAAATGGTCAAAGAAAACTTTAAAATGCAGAGAGACAGAGAAACGTCCCCACTTTCACTCTCCTCTACAAGCACTAGAAAAGTGTTTTTAAAACACTTGAAGACTCTGCTATAATGAAGATACTAATTTTTTAAATAGAAAGGTAAAGTTTTTAGTAAATTAGTAAACTTGTTTGGGGAGGGGGGAGATAGAGGAGAATGATGGAGGGGGTAAATTCAACTATGATATATTGTAAGTACTTTGGTAAATGTCACAATGTGCCCCCAGTACAACAATAATAAAAAAAAGATTAAATAAATTAGTAAAGCTGTTAAGTAACAAAGAAGTGGACAGGACATTCCTTAGCACGGGATATTTAAAACATCTCTGAAGTGGATCCAGACATGATAGAAGCACTCTAAGTAACTGGTTTTAACTCATAATAGAACCAGTGAGAATCATAAAACACTGACCAAGTCCAATAGTTGCTAGAAAAGTTAGCATTAATCTAAAAAAATGGAATTGTGTTTTAGTGTCTAGTATGCTTCTTCACATACAAAATGGCATGGCAGAAGTCTAGTAATTACCATTTCCATATGGAGCCAGAATGTGTGTGTGTGTGTGTGTGTGTGTGTGTGTGTATTGTATGTGTGTAAGAGAGTGTCTACAATGGCAGGTTAACAAGAGCCAATGAATTGACTTCTGAGTCACAAAAGGACAATGTGAATTAGTCTTTAAATACCAGATCTAGACTCTGTGGACCTAACATTATTTCATGAAGTAAAAGGGAATTAGCTGATATATTCCAAAACACATTTATCATTCAAAAATCTTCTGTTGTTTTGCTTAATAGCCTGAAAAATAATTACAATGTCTGGTGGCTTCGGGGAGCATGTGTTTTTAATATCTTAATTACTATGTACAGTTGAATAACACTGCACCAAGAAGAATTCCCAAGTATTTTTTATTAAATTTCTTGAACTATTTTCTATATTTATAATATACAGGATTAAAGGTACTTAACTTGGGTCCTGTATTTTAGTCTTTGCATATTAAATTAAATTACTGAAAATTGGAAGATGGGTCTGGAATGGCGTGGCAGCCTGTTACTGGTACCACTGTTGTGGTAATCTTGATTGAGCAGTAGAGGGAAATACATTAACTTTTTTCATTACTGATTCTATTCTTTCATAAGTTTTTTAAATTAAAAATATTGGGAGTGTTAGCTATGGAAAGACAGGTTCTACTATGAAAAGAGAAATCTAGCAAACTATATAAACCACCAGGTTTACATAGTTAGAAATATATTTCTAAATTAGCTATGCAATCCATAATCTCATATTCTATTTATAGTTGCCTGCTAGCCAAATGTAGCACAGTGTTTTAATAAACAGTTATAAATGGTTGCTCTCTGTCCCCATAAACCTTTGTTGTTTTGGGGTTTTTTTGTGTTTTGGTGGTACTGGGGTTTGATCACAGGGCCTCACATTTGCTAAGCCAGTGCTCTACCACTTGAGCCACTCCACCAGCCCTTTAAACCTTTGTTATATGCTGTATATTGGTATATTGAAACATGAATACACTATATATATATATATATATATATATATATTTGAATATTACTTGAGAATTTCAAAGGTAACTTTTCACTCTGATATATTTATGAATATGTATCTTGCCTCTGAATTATAAACTCCTTTAAGTGTAGGATCATGTATATAATTATTTGTTTCCTACAGCAGCCAACACAGTAACATATACAGACTAAATAGTCCTCTCTTTCTCTTTCCATATGTGTGTATATATGTGACTATGTATATATTTATGTATATATTTGATCAGTCAATTCAAAGGACTCAATCTTTGTTGCCCTCAATTTACATCTGAATTTAGATTCCATTTAAGGCACTTTTAACCCTCAATATTGACCAGTTTTTGAGGCAAAACTCAGGATTACAGAAGTTGAGGATCATGGGATCTAATCTGATTTTTTAGATGCAACAATTAAAGCCAAGAGAAGAAAATGACTTGTCCAAAGTCACGTTGCCAGTAAATGACAATACTGGGACTGGGAAATAAACAGATCAGTATTCTGTAGTGCCGTTGTTCTCTTTCCCTAGGCTCTTGTATAGTGTAAACATGGCTGCAAATACACGAGCACATTTTCTTACGCAGTAAGTACTCCAGACCCTGTCAGGAGGCCACATTTCAGCAGTTCATCTTTGAAATAAAAGGCTACACAGCATAAGACATGAACTTGCTAATTATTTATCTCTTATTGTGGATATTAACTAGGCTTGGTCATAACAAGTATACTTCATAGCCTATCACCTCAATTCAGCCCACTGAGCAGTTGGTGCACAGGGTGGGGTAGTCTCGGCTAGGATCACTGAGCCAAAAAGCAGGCAGAGTCAGCAGGACCTGTAGCTGGGGCCTCATACCCTTTCATGGGCTGAGTCAGGTACCTGTTCACATTCAAGGTCAGTGATCCTTTCACTCTCATGCCTGGATCTCAATTCTCCCACTTTCCTGGATGCCCTACAATCATTTATCTAGTGCCTCCTTCCTCCTTCTAGAATGACAAAATTAGCATCATATTAGTCAGTGGGTTTATTTGCCAAATAGCTCAGTTGTTCAGGGCAGTGTATTCAGATTATGTTCCACAGTGAATGTGGGAGAGGTGCTGTGGGGGTTGTTCTGAATCCCTCATTCCTATTTGAACCAGATCAATTTCAGTTTTAAAACTCTTCTTTAGGCAGTCATCTTCTAAATAAGTTTTCATTTAAAAGGTTCCAACTGCAAAAGCAGTTAAAAAATATTTCAGGGTGCTCTTGAAGTTGACATGATAGGTTTAATCCCATGTGAGCAATGTCTTCATTTGAGCATTCATTTAATGAGTCCAGTAAATATCTACGATACACAAGTAAGTCACAGAATTTCCTCCTATCCCTTTCAGCAAATCCCCTAAAGGGAACTGTTGGTCAAAATGGAGTCCAGATGGTGGTGGCATTATTCCTATTGGAAGTAATAACTGAAGGTCCATGTTCTAGTACTAGACAAAATATCTTCTTTGATGATCAACACTTCAAGTTTTCCTTGTCTATGTCATTAGGATTCTGACAAAACCCAGTGGGGAGAAAGTACTGAGCTCCTTTGTCTTGAACTAGTTTTTCTATACAGAGCAGATACTCTTGATCCTGGATGACAAGTCCCATGTTAATTGGCCCAACCAAATGTTTGATTCGAGTCCTATACATCCATGGTTATTTGAGACCTAACCTTCAACTGTAAACTCATCTGACACATGCCTAGGGATATTTTCCACATTCTGTATGGGTTCATTGTTAGTAGTTAGTGAAGGAAAAAATGATAATAATTATGTCAATTCTGTATCCCTAACTATATGCATTCCTTAGATAGCAACCACAGTGATTTTGCATAGCAACGGTTAAGTGGAGTGTCTCCAGCAGAATTCTATTTAATGTTCGAAGAGAAAATTACGTTATTATTGATATGCACTAGACTTACTGGATACTTTCTGAAGGGCTTCATAGTGTGGTCTTCTCTTTTCTCCTTAATAAGTTGATGTAGATATGTTCACATCATCTGTATTTTCTAAGTCATTATTCCTCAGTACATTCTGTACTATGGGTGAGCACCTAATAAGACCAAAAAGAGTTAAGAGAATTACTCTTGTGGTATGTCACAAAAATGAGGCATAAGTTCAGGTCATTTACCTCCCAGAGCACTGAGGAATCTTGCAGTTATTAACATGTAACATGATGTCACTGTCAATAAACTTTGGGGCATCACATGGAATAAAAGAGTCAGGCACATTTTTTATCCTCACATTCAATAAGGGGCAGAAATTGGCTTGTGGAGATCAAAAATCAGAGATCCTGGTATCACATCTTAGCAAAATTCTAAATTAGATTCTTGAAGAACATAAGTTCTCAGCAGCCTTTATGGGGATTACCAGGAGCCACTGTGGGCTCACACACCACAAACTGGGCCATTTCCCCTTGTATGTGTAGGAATGTGCCGGCTTGATCAGAGGAATGGCGCAGACATGATAAATCTAGATTTAGCATGTGTTCTGACAGAGATTTCTATGATTTCTTTTTAAACATGTAACAAGAAACGTTGGCACAGTGATCATCTAGTTTTGTAAATGTGTAGCTAATTGGTTAATTAGTTAGACCTGAAGAATATTTTCTTAACAAACTGATGTCAGCCTGGAGAAAGACCTCGAGTTGTTGGCTTTGTACTTTACCCTTGATTGCCTAAAGTTTTTAGCAGTGACTTAACCTAAGACAGAGAAGATATAATTCTTTTTTTGAAACCACTTTTATTGGTATATGATGGTTATACAGGTGGTCTTGCTGTGACATTTCCATATATACAAATGTACCCTGGTTTGGTTCATCCCTCCATTATTCTCCCTCTACCCCCACCCCTTCTAAAATGACATCGACACGTTTCAGTGTTCCATATTCATACATGCATAGAAAGTACCTCAACCATACTTGCCTTCCTTTACCCTCTTCATTTACTCTTCCACTCCAACTAGTGCCTTCCCCTTAACATGACCTGTTTTACATTCTTATCCTTCATATTTAAGTGTCTGATCACTGTTCAGTGGGTTTACCTATAAATGTATTGTACTTTAGTCAGTCACACCCCCTCTATTACTCTTCCTTTTCCTTTTCTCCCTACCCTGTATTGTTCAACAGTTTTCAGCATGTTTCATTGTATCTTGTCCCTACACAGATGTGATGTATTTCAATTATTACTCCCTAGAGAAGGCATATTCTAATACTCAGTGATGACATGAAGGAAGGTGGGATTGGCCAAGACATAGATAACACAATTGGGATCCAAAAATATCTCAGCAAGCTCTAGTGACAAGAGGAAACTAGCAAGCTGTAATGTTACAGGGATACATGTGAAATGTTACAGGTAGATTCACAAACACAAGTGCATAATCATGATAGGGGAAACCCAACTTAGCTAACATATTTATTTGTTTTAAGTTATGGAAAGAGCAATGGGAAATTAGAAAATTTTCCTTTTCCTAAAATAATAGCCCTCAAATTAGCAATTAACTAACAGCTCTTTTAAGTGTCATGGCCAGTGTTAGGAAGGGAAAAGGGTATATATGTACAGGAATGTCAGAGTAGGAAAGGGCAGAACATGAAAATGAGTGACCAGAAAAATATTCTCACCATGTTTAAAGGTTTTAAAGGACTATTTGGGGACTATAAAGTTCACAGTGCTCTACATGAGTTTGTACTGAACTAGTACTGTCTGTTTTAGCTATAAAGCTTTATTGGTGTGTGATTTAGAATCACAGTGAAAATATTTGAGGCCAATTTTGGAGTAAAGAACAAAAGCTTTGGAGTCAAATAGATCTATGTTTAATTTTTAGATATGTCACTTTGGCTTTAGGATAATGATTTAACTTTCTTATGCTGAAGTTTCCTACTATGTGTGAAATGGGTATGTTGTCATCTATCCTGAATGATTGGTACAAGTTTTAGAGATATGTGTGTAGTAGACATTCAACAAATTATAGCTACTCTCTTTTCTTCATTTTAATACAATATGAAGAGTTAACATAAGAGAAATAGTGACCTTTAAGTCATTTGATTCTCTGGGTCTCAGGTTGTCAATTTCAGGAATGGAGAGAGACTATACCTTGTCTAGTTTAGAGTGTTTAAATGATTTTAAAATTCTAAATATAATCTAAATTCTAAAGATTCTTGGGAAAATACATCTAGCCAAACTTCGACAGATTTTTGAACTATTTAAAATTTAGTTTGGCTCAAAGTGACTGGGTGGAAAATGAAGATGGCAGATATGTCTGTGTGTGTGCATGAGCGTGCGCGTATGTTTGTTTAAATCAGGTTCTTCAGATTTCCCAAGTTTGAACTCTGCCTCAGAGTAGATGCTCTATAAATAGGCAAGCTGCCCTTGGAGTCCAGCTTGGAGATTTTACCACGTGACCCAGAAGTTCCATTTTGATCTTCATTCGGCCAGGACCTTTCATGGAAGGAAGCTATCAAGTAGAGAGACTTCAGAGCTATAAAGTTGAGAGCAAGTTAATCTGCATTCCTTTTGCATTTTGCTCTCTGAAGATGAAGATGTTGAGAGGTTCCTATATTTAAAACGCGGCTGACATGTTACCCTTATTGCAGATGTCTTCCAGCAAGCGTTTAGAATGACTTCTAGCGGCATATAATATGTTTGTGAGTGTGTGTGTGTGTGTGTGTGTGTGTGTGTGTGTGTGTGTATTTCACATGCCAACAGTGCAGAAAGAATTTACAGGGTTGGGGCTACTGAGCTTTCTTGAGACACCATCGTTCTCAGCTGTTGGGATGATGTCAGAGATGCCAGAACACTGCTTAAGGCCCAAATTCCCAAAACTCTGTTTTGCATTGCAGAGCCTAGGGCAGGCCAGACCCATTCCGTGGGATCTACCTTCAAAGAACTATGGAATTTGTTAGCTACAGACAGACCGGTGACCACTTGTTGTCAGGCAAAAGGAAAGCTGCCCCCTGCTGCTTGATCCTTTGTCCCTGCCTGGGATACCATGGAAAATGGGGAAGGAATCCAGACTCATTAATGAGCTAATACAAAAGATTAAGCTGAGCTAGAGGCAGTTCGTTATAACTGCTTACAGATTCTTGAAGGCAGTGAAGAGGTGAAAGATCTCAGACCTGAACCTAGTGCTACTATTGCCTTTGTTCTCCAGATACAGTATAGGATAAGGGTGTCCACGTGGGGAGCAAGTCTTGTGTTGCTGATTTCTTTTTTTTTATCTCATTCCATGAGCTATTGGGTGGCAAATTAGCTGATCAATAATTGCAATCTGATAACCCACAGTACAAATAATTGTTAAAGCTACAGGTTTCGTTATGAGATGTGGACATGGAGCTCAGAACTGAATTCTACTTGGCTAACTGGCCTTTGTTCTTATCTGTTGTCACTTAAACCATAATTACTCCTATGACTCCTTTTCAAAATGAAACTCATAAGGCAAAAGTAAAGTACAATTGTACATATATATATATGATGTATATAAATACAAACACACACATATATCCTCACCATTTATTTAGGAGTTATTTTATTGAGCATCCGTATTTTGTATAGTACTGAGATTGGTGGCTCTATTGATAAGGACATGGAGAATCCCACACACACATGCTTCGCACACCTATTGTCACATATGCACATATCATCACCATTTGCATTCATTTATCCAATACTGAGCAGCTCTGCGTGCTAAGAACTAGAGGTAGGGACTGTGGACAAGGATGCAGAGATAACCTGAACATGACCCCTTCTTTCAAGGATGATGAGGCATACCTACATAACTATAATCTAAGGCCTTGTGTAAGTGTCGTAAGAGAAATATAAACCAAGTACCATGCTAGCCCAGAGAAAGGAAGGATTAATTCCTACTTGGGGAATTAGACAAGGCTTTAAAAATAGGTAGCCTTTAAGCCAGGCTTTGAAAGATGAGGAGAATTTTGACAGATAAAGATTAGAAGGAAGGAGTTTTCTGGAGGAGGAATGTGGTATGAGTACTGGCTCAAAGACATGAAAGTACATCAATAGCCTTATGTGGCAAGGGAGCTGAGGCCACAGGCCAGAGTGGAAGAGGACATGGAGAATGAAAGATGGGACTGAAAAGGTGGTACAAAATTTTGGAGGGTCACAAATAGCGTAGTAGGGAATCGGAGCCTTACTTTGTTGGCAGTGGAGAGCCCGCCGAAGGGACTGGGGCATGAGAGTGACATGATGTTAACTCTGCCAGCAGTGTGCAGAGTGTTTCAGAGATCAGAAATTTTGGGCAAGGAGTCCAGTTAAGCCTGATAGGGTTTACAAGGCAAGGAAGTGATGCTTGTTATTAAAATTCATTAACGTTCCTTTCCACTGTCTAACGAGATAGAGAATGAGAACTGCTTTGTCCCTAAAGTTTGGTCATTTTGGCAGTTAGCCAGGACATAGGAGGAGCTGTACGGTACAGTGGTTAGTGTCTCAGAAAAAGGTAGTATGGTGTGACCGGTAGCTTCTCCACATCCCACAGTAGAAAATTCTAGTACCTGCAGAGATTTGTCCCTCATTGAACCTTAAGTAGAAGTTCTCACAATGAGGTATTTAGATTCCCTGATGAATGTATTAACTATTACTCTTTAATCAATTTGTTACACACTTTTTTTTAGTCAGGATTCCAATTAACAGTGGCTCGTTGGCTGTTGAATGTTCAGTGCCATCCATTCACTGAAGTCTCAAAAATTACCAAAAGTGTGAGAAAGATGGAGAGAGATTATAGTGTTTTTCTTTAGCTGCCACTGTGGGTGCTTAGATGTATTGGAGAGACTACTGTGTTTTGTGACAGCCTCACAAAGAGGAGTGGGGGAACCAGAGAGAAGCAGTGACTGTTCGCCTTCTCCCTAACTTCTTAGAACACTTTTCCTACTTGTTATCAACTCCGTCTTTTTCTAATTGCAGCAACTTCTTACAGTTTGTAATTTCCTAGGCATGGTCTCTAAGAACTTTAAACACTTTATATATATTTTACTCAGCTCCGACAAGGAGCTGACCTGATATCAAGACACTCCAGTTGGCACCTGGCACTGCTTCTTCTTTGCACCTTAGCACTCCTGTGCCCTTGGTGGCTAGCATAGATGCTAAAAAGGCCAACAAAGTGTTTAGGATAGGCAGCATAGGTGCTAGTTTATGGCAGTTCTACAGGGGATGGTCTTGTGTGTCCCACTCACCACTGTGCCTTCTGACTATGTGTCTGGGACATGGTAGGTGACCAATAGTTATTTATTGATTGTATGAATAAGTAAAGGATTCTGTTCCAATTTTTTATCTATTTCCCCCACTTGAAGAAAATATCTGTGATCGCTATCTTATGCTTGCCCCACCACTCTGGAAGCAGATAACTTGTTTTCTACTTTCACAAGTTCACAGATGGAGGGGAATTTTGCCATAGAATGGACCATACATACATACTCTCACCCAAACTTGACTTAGATGATGAAATTTGGGACTAATGGGGGAGCTAGCAATATTTGGGGAAAAATTTGGACTTAGGGTTGATGCTGTAATGGGTGGAGAACTTCAAGGCTATTGGGATGCGGTAAGTGTATTTTGCACATGATACAGACATAAATTTTGAAGAAAATGTATATGCATGTCCAGAGAGAAAGCAAGAAAGTAGCAGATCCTCTCCACCAGCAAAAATTATAAAATGTTACATCAAGATTTTACTTTCAGAGATTATGTCCAGAATATTCTAAGTCTTACAAAATGTCATCCAGAATAGTCCCTTGTTCACTTTCTTGAGAAATATAGTGAAGGAGTATCATGAATTCTCATTGCATTAGTTCAGAATCTCAATTTGATTGAAGCTGGAAAACTCATGAACTCTCCTCTCTTCCTTTTCTGACTTTCACTTGAGGACTGTGCTATGGCTTTTATCCAATGGGTAATTTTGACAGAGACCACAGGCTATGGCCTAGTCCCTCCTATTTTGTCTGTTCTATTACTTTAAAATATGTTACTGAGCAAAGATGGAAATCCAACTTCAGTTGTCAAAGTCTGAGAAATAAGAACTTTCATTTTCTTTGCTACCTCCTTTCAACCTCAAGTTTAGCTTGTTGAGGCTTGAACAGCTGAGATGAAACAGTAATTCATGTGCCTATTTTATTTCTAGACTCTAGTCTTCCTGGGTCCTGAAGTTTGTGGTGATTCCTGCTTCAGGTATAGGTAGCTAGATACTGGGATATGTTCTTATTTACAAGTTATAGAAGTAAATAAAGTGATCGAAATCTTTGGCTCACGTGCCTTTCTTACAGGGATTTCTTGTGCTTGCTCCCAGGGAATAGGTTCTGTGAGGAAGTAATCTTCTCTCCTTACAGCACATTCCTTGGACCAACTATTGTCCCACTCACTTTATTTTATTTATTTATTTTGCAGCACTGGGGTATGAACTCAGGCCCTTCATCTTGGGTCACTCCACCAGCCATTTTTTGTGATGGATTTTTTCGAGATAGGGTCTTGCGAACTATTTGCCAGGGCTGACTTCATACTTCGAGCCTCCTGATCTCTGCCTACTGAGTAGCTAGGATAACAGGCGTGAGCCACTGGCACTCAGCCCCACTCACTTTAAGTTAATCACTTCTCTACAGATGTCACTACTCCAGAATTCTCTTTTCTATAGCCAAATCACCAAGTGCTTTCAGGTCATTCTCTGTAACATTGTCTTCCTGAGACCCTTTTCTGTCCTAAAGTCATTTTCCCTAGTCTGTGCCAGCCTTATTTTATCATCAATCCCATTTTGGCCACAGAGACTAGAAAAATCCATGAGGCAATTATCACCCTTGGCTTCTAGGAACCCACAGTCTCTTTTTCTTTTATTGTCTTTGTTTTCTTAAAGCACTATAGTCTCCAACATGACTTCCCTTTATGTTTTGCTTTATAAATTTATTTTGTTAATCCCCAAACAACTTTTTGTGTAACTTTTTTCCCCCTGGAACAAGACTGTTCCCTTCCTTCTACAAGCTCCA
Source organism: Castor canadensis (assembly GCF_047511655.1). Classification (NCBI taxonomy): domain Eukaryota; kingdom Metazoa; phylum Chordata; class Mammalia; order Rodentia; family Castoridae; genus Castor; species Castor canadensis. Next base: position 21,724,553 of record NC_133405.1, read on the forward strand.
TATCTCCTTGACTCTCACCCTCTCTGGAGGAGAGGTACTGCTTTCCCCACAACGCCTCACTCCTTTTCTTCCTATGCACCCACTGTCATCTTTCACATATGCCCTTAGTGACTCTATTGTTAATAGAAAATACTTTTTAAAAACCTGGAGAAAGACAGCAATGAAGACCTGTAGTACTTATCGAGTACCTGCCAAGTACCAGTACTTGCCTCGATGTCTCACAGCTTCTTACAAAGAGCACAGTGCATGCCATGTGCTCCCTTCTAGATGAAAAAAATGATCCATAATCTATAAATGCGTTTGGCTAACAGTGATGAACTGTAGCAGTTTTTTTTTTCCAAAGCAAAAGCTCCAGAAGTTTGGAAAAGAATTGCAAGTTGTGTTGTAATGCAATTGAGAAAGTTGGTTTGGAGCCAGAGTGTTCAGTTCAGTCCCACGCAATCTGTGTGTATTTATAGAGGGCCCCACAAGGAAGAGAACACGATAAACTTTCCTCCCCAGCACAGCAAACAATGGCAAACAATCACCAGGTGAAAGCCATGAGCACAGAACTTTGGGGGAGTCAAATGCCACTTAGTATGTGACAGGCAAGTATCTACTAGGTTGAAAAGCCCCCATGCCCCTTGAAGCAGCTGAATTGAGTCTAGACACTCAGAAGTATTATTTTGGATGATGGCATGTCCTCAGAGACTGGGGGGGGTGCTTCTCTGTGTTGGGGAGACCTAAGAGACTGGAAAAACTGTAAAGCTGCCTCTGAATTCCTAATAACATAAACATGTTAAAAGTAAGAATCTGTGCACTTAAATGTTTTAGAGTTTTTGAGGCTCATCAATGTAAATTGTTGATTTACATTACCACGTTTATTTCTTACCACTATCCCATGAGCTAGCTATCATTAATGTTCTCATCTACAAATAAAGAAACTGACACTCGGGTTGTAAGTAACTCCAAGGTTAAACTTGGACACAAACCCCTGTCTTTTTGCTCTGTGCTCCATGATCTTTCTTTTACTCTGTCGAGAGAATGAGAACCATTAGGACAATGCCATTGTCTAGGAGGTCACTTGAAGTAGCCTAAACTAGTAGCTCCACCTCCGGCAGTTTCTCCCAAAGAAAGAGTATGATAATCCACAAAGATGTATAAGGGTATTTCAGTGGCATTGTTCATGAATAGCAAAAAATTAAAAGCAATCCAACTATCAATTAGAGACTTAGTGTGTGAACTACGCTGTTTCTATGCAATAGAGTAATATGCAGACATTAAAAATATTTTTTAAATATTATGCATAGAAAGATCTCCATCATACATTGCTAAATATAAAAGCAGACTATGAGACAAATATTGCAGTGCAATACAATTTTTATAATATATTTATGTGGAGAAAAAAGTCTGCAAGAATGTGTGTCAAAATGTTAGCAGTATTACAGTAATTTTCATTTTCTTCTTTATACCTCTCTGAACTGTGCCCAAATACCTTTTACAATTATTTTTAAATTAGAAAAGCAATAAATCTATTTCCATTTGAAACAAACAAAAAATTTTTAAATAGATGAGGACAGATGTAGGATTGAAACCACTCTGGACCAAACTAAAGCTCTCTCGATTCCCCCATATCCCAACTGAGCAATACGCATCTCTATTGGCTGTCTCAGAAATAACCTAGCTTCTGGAAGCATGGTGGCTTCCAGACCAGCATATACAAACCCAGTGTTTGAGTCCCATAATCCAGGTGAGTCACCTTAACACTGAGGGTAGCACCAAAGGCCTCTCAGAGAAATTATCCCAGGGCTGGCCCCTTGATCCCCACCACCCAGGACTCCTTGCTGACACTGAGAGATGGGTACACACTTAGTGGTGGTCCCACATATCTGAGCTTCCCAGAATGGCCTATCATTCACAAATTGGCCTACACATTTTGGAATCTATTTTTTGCTTTTCTCACCCTTTAGGGGAATGAATACCTTAAGTTTAATATTTGACATGCAAAGTAGGCCTCCCTTCTTCCAACTTAAAGTCATCTCTTTCAAGTTCAAGGGGGTAGCTGCTTAACTCTAGTGTTCTAGAACCTAAGTTAGTGGTTATTCTAACCATCACCATTGAATGTACTTCTCTTATTTCCCCCTTCAGACAGCATCTTTCCAGACTCAAGAAGCCAGTGATTTTAGGCTGTCTTTATATGACTTGCCTTGTTGTCCACCCTTATTTTATTTCTACTTCTCTTGATGTTTTCCTGTTCATTTTGTCTTCTTTAGTGTACCACCAGCAGAATATAACCCCAGATATTCTGGAATAAGGTACTGAAGCACAAACACATAGCTCTAAAATTGGCACAGCAGCCTGCAAAGCAGCTGTCCTAGTAGGTTGCTAGGTGCAGACATTCAAAGCTCAGCTTTCAATGGCAAAGAAGTAGTAATTAAAGAGCCATGACTATTGGACTGTCTTTTTTCCCCTCAGTTTAGGGATATGTATATGTCTCTATGTTGTTTACTATGCTAGGATCAAGGAAACTGCAAACGAAGTTTGATTTGCGGGGAAACCCCTCAAGTCAATGAAATATATGCTGATTCCAAATGTAGCATGCAGACTCTGAAGAATAAGACAGCCCTAATCTCTCAAAGGCCAAAGATAACGCCATCTGACAGCTTTGCAAAGTAAGAGACTTTGGGTTATTTCCTTACACATGTGTAAAACTTACAGACATTCTTGAGAAAGTAACCTTTATTTTAAAAAATAGCTTTGAAGCTTGAAAATCAAAGCAAACCGGCTGTTTGTCAGCACAGAAAGGACACTTCCTAAACTGCTAGGAAGTTAACAAGGATTTCAAAGGCAGTGATAACTTACTCATGCCCACAGCACAGGGAGTGCCGGGGGTGGGACAGACTGCTTACTACAAGTAACACATGAACTGGGGAACTTGCCTAGCCTTCTTCTTTACTTCCCTCCTTTTCCTTTCTCTCGGTGCGTATTCTTCTCCTTCCATCCCTTGGCCCCTTTCTCTCTATTCCCTACTTTTGTGCTTTTCTTCCTTTTCCATTCTCTCTGTCCCCCACACCTTTTCTTTTAAGTACCTCATTCCCAAACATGATATACTATAGACCTAAAGTATTTTTGAATTATTATTTATTATGTCTTTTGAATGGAGTTTTCCTTACCCTGTTTTCCCCCTAAAGCAAGGTGAATATTTTTTTATTTCTTCCACAAAAACTAAACTAAATCCGACAGCTTCTTACTTGTGTGTGGCCCCAACTGATTTTTTCCCCTGTGGGTCAGTAGCCCTTGATAGAAAAAAGGTCCCCACCCTTGCACTAAGGGTCTTGCCAATTTAATTCTTCTGCAGAAAGGGAGATGAATAACAGTATGGACAATTAGTTACTGTGGGTGGGAGAAGGAATTTGGCTGCAGGCAGTTTTCTTTGGAAAGAGATAGGACGGCACAAGAGGGTGAAATAGATGTACTTGTGAAAAATGGAGGGGATGAAATAACTTGAAGAAAAAGTTCAGCTGAGAACGGGAACATCTGGGGCTTATTCATGGTTTTTCAGAAGGTTTTGAAGCTTTTTTATTAGCTGGGTTGACCTCAGATTGAAGAGGAGATTTTTCAAATGTTAAACAGTTTTTTCTTTTGCATTCCTAAAGTCATATTGTGTTCAGCTTGTTAATATCTGCACAGGGGGCCTTCAGCAGAGGCTGCCAGAGCCACATGCTTTGGGGACATAGCCCCGATAGCTGGTATTTCCCTTTCTTGTCGCGGATTTGCATGTGTCCCTTTCATCCATGCATACAGCAGATTCCTCCACAAATAATTGCATTTGACATCGCAGTTGTTAGAGAAAATGGGGGAGGGGGAAGTCCACATTTCCCCCACATGAGACAGCTGGAGGGAGGAAGCAGGTTAGACAGGGAAATATATAAACATACCTGGAATGTAGCAGCAGGTAATTCTGTCTGTGTTAGTCACGATAATAACTTGCATGTTGGAATATCAATGGCATAGATTCCACGCTGTCTAGGATTCAGAAAGAAAACACACATACAAAGTTGACACCTAGTGTACCACTGATTTATTGTGCCTGACACAGGAAACGTTGGCAAATGTATTTAGTTGGTATCAGTGATCCAAGGCGCATTCCCCCAATTTTTTTCTAGACAAGAATTTTAGGTGATTTATTTGGAGTTTTTGATGGCAGGAGCAAGAGCATCCCACAGGGAAAAATGCAATCTGGCTTGGGATAGAATGGCTGGGGTTTAGGGGGGTTGTCGGGTTGTACCTGGAAATCCCTACTGCTGGGACCCTCAGAAAGGCAGAGTCTCTGAAAAGGAGTGTTTGTTCAGGGCATAACAGCATTGAGAGAGGCAAAAGATAATCCATTCACTAACGCTATGACCCGAAGTAACTTTCTATGTTAGAAATTAACCAGTACTGCTAAACAGAAGCCCTCGCTCTTAATGGTTTACAGAATGTTCTGTGGCTGAAACTCTTAGAGATAAGTTAGTGATTTGGCTTTTTTTCCCCCCTATTAACTGCCAGGCCTACAAAGGTTTCATGCAAGCAAAAAATTGAAGCCAATTTCCAAAAAATTGATGTTTAAAAATTTTGGAATTATTCTGACACAGATGTTCTGTGTTCTCTATTGAGTTTGTGGTCTGTGCCAGGCTCCTTGATTAACAGCTAGAAGACATACCGACAATTCAATAAATTAACACATAATACTTGAGCTCAGACTCTAAATGTGTATTGTTTATTTGGCCCTGAGTGCCAGATACTCTGCTAGGCCCTGGGAATGTGGGGAAGCACAAAGATGAATCAGACACAGTCCCACTCTCAGAAAGCCTTTGGCCTCCTAGAGGAGACAGGATAGACACAAATAATTACAATACAAGGCAGAATGTGATTGAGATTTTAAGACAGGTCCAAACAAAGTGTCGTGGGAGCACAGATGAAAAGATTAGATTCAGTTGCAGGAATTGGGGAAGAATTCATGGAAGAAAGGGTGAGATGGTTCCAGGAGGACAGATAAATAGAATGCCAATAGGGGGATCCCTCAAGGCATGGGCAAAGTATGGAGGGGTGAAACTGGTTTATTTGGAGAATGTTGATTAGTAAAGGTGTGTTGCAAGCATTATGCAAGTTGAGGTTGGGATAGTGTAGTGCAAGTACATACGTTGGATTTAGGAGCCTGAGGGAAAATTCCAGACGACAGGATTTTTCTTTAAGTCTGAAGAGTGTAATTCTCTCTGAGACTGGTTCCTTGAGGAACAGTATCAGGACCCAGCATCAGTTCTTTGGAGGACCACAACTACATTAGAGATAAGGCATTCATACAGTTTAGAAAATTGAATGACCTAAGTTTTTTAAGATACAGTGTACAAGGGCACCAGCCAAGTGGTGGATCCAGAAAAGCACAAGCTACACATTGGTGATTTATCATCTTTGAAGTCAATGTGAAGACTTGGCATGTTCCCCCTTCAATTGTCACACCCTTCCTAGACAAATAATGCCAGACTTCATTTGTCAATGCTAGTGGTTGGGAAAGAAGAGGACTGAGGAGAGAAGCCTGGTAGACAAGGGAACAAGCTACTCATTTTTAGTCTGGAAAATGAGAAAATTAACTGATCATAAATTCCTGTTCATCATGAATAAAGGACCTGTTCATATTTTGAAAGTAACACCTCATAATGCAGAATGGAATAAACAGCAAGGCCAAATTCTGTCTTTGCTTTTGTAAAGTGTAAGAAAGGGAAGTTTTTCTAACCCCCACATAGACTCTCTAGGGGAGAAAAATTTTCACATCATGTATGAACATATAGGTACTCTACACTTCCTGCTGCTTTGAAAAGAGATTCAATTAAAATGTTTAGTAATGACTCATTTTTTGTGCCAGGTGCTTACATGCCATGATTTTGCCTCTAAGAATTTCATAGATTTAAAAGATAATCCTTGTTTGACTTGTTGCCCCCAGTAGAGTTCCCTTCTGGACAACATTCTACTAGTCCCCATGGATGGTGTTAGAAGGGAAGTCCTGAGCAGAGCAGAGTTTGCTGTGAGTGAACTTCTAGCTCTCCCTATGAATCTGGTTGACTAAGGCATCTGCTGCCTTTTAAATGTATCTTCCAAATATATTTCCATCACACAGTACTACAAGGACCAGTGCACCTGTCCTGGATTGGAGAGGAAATAAGTGTCAAAGTGAGAACAAAATGAGACAATCAACTCATGCCAAATCTGTGTGAGACTAGAGAACAATCCCTCTTCCCATTGTGGTGGGGGGTGGAGCAAGGCAGGTTCATGGGGGAAAGAATGTTAAATTGTGGCTTGTGTCAGTATCCACTCCAGCAAGCATTTCTTTAAATCACCCCAAGTAATGGCAACTTCATATTTAGAAATAGGTTTTCTGGAGAGCCTACCTTCTGGATAGTGATGGGAGAGCTTCTAGTGAACCCATGTGAGTCACCCTCCCCTACCTTAAAACTGGGTGGGTGCAACAGCAGATTGTCAGCTAGGGCTCCAGAAGATGTGATGCCAAGATTGCATTGACTTTGGGGCATTAAAGATCCTGTGGCACTTCTTAAAAGAGTGTTTGCTCTGACCTCCTTGGCCAAAGTTCACATCTGGTAATTGCATCTGTTGACATTGGCTTCCCTTGCCCTTTTCAGCTGCATACAATATTGCCTGTCTTGCATCCTGTCTTCAACTGATATAGAGTATTGCTATGTGCTATTAAACAGCAATTGCATTTCACCCAGCGGGGAATGCATGTGAAAACCCTTTGGGAGAAGTGAGCTATAGAAATGTTGGGTTGACAACATTTTTTCTTTTGTGAGCCAGGAAGTGTAAGTGTAAAAAACAGATCCACACAGTCTTGAGAATAATTGTTAATGTGTACAGCAGAGTAGCAACGGCCATCTGCAAGGCCAGGTACACCAAGGGTCAACAAGGCCCATTAGAGATAGGGAAATGAAAACAGAAGGTTTTTAAACAGTAATTTTGGAAGGTGGCTTGCAAAGTTTAGAATAACATATATGGAATTCTGGAGTATATATCTTCCATTATATGGGTCTTTGCAGTTTACCAGGTGCTTTTTATAAACGAATTAGTTCCCAGAACTTTGTGAGGTAGTGTAAGTGTTATCCTAATCTTGTAGTGTAGGAAACCAGGAATTAGTAAGATTCATGGATCTGCCTGTGGTCTCAGTTCTAGCAAGTGTAAGAAACAGGACATAGGGATCTAGGTCTTCTCCTCCAGATTCTTCACTCTGTAGCATGCCATCACCACATGAGTGTGTTGGTTGTGATTTGATGCATGGAACATGGGTCTGGCATACATACCTTCTTACAGATATTTTAAACATTAAATGATTAGAATTGGTAATTCTGAAAAATCTAGGGTTTTTTGGACATCTAAAGGTTAGGACCAAAATATCAAAGTGTTAACTATCTATAAAAAATAGAAACCTTTTAATAAACAGACTTCCCTACCTAGTCCTAGGATTGCATTATACTATACATGCTTTAAGCTGTCACTCTTTTTAGCTACTTTTAGCTTTTATTCTGTCCCAGACACCTCCAGTCCTCATGGCATAACTCAGATAAGTGCTCTCTAGCTGGTCTATTTTCACTGTCTTGTCACTTCTGTGTTGTTGAATAAATAATAGTATTTTGCACCAGTAAAAGAGTGATTATTCATTGGAACTGTTGGAAATGACTAATTCTGCAGAGCAAGTAGTTAGCTCATCCTTCTGCTCCAGTCCAGATACACTGCTATTAAATATTGGTGGTGGGAGCCAGGAGTGTGAAATTAGGTGAGAGAGAAAAGAGCTAAAGCATAATGTAGAAAAAATAAGTTTAAATATATTTCCTGGGGGCAAAGGCAAAATAACACAAATATTTAGAGCAGTGAGAGATGTGAAGAAGGAAAAGAGATTTCCAGAAGGATAGAAATTGAGATTTAAAAAGTGTCACCTTGAACTTCACGTAGTTAATGTGTCTCCAGGCTAACAGCATAATTACAGGTGCTTGAATGCATAGAAAAGTCTGGGAAGACGTTGTTGGCTGAAAGATAACTAGCTCCCTATTGGGTTTAACTCCAGGGGTAGGTATTTTAATCCAAGCTTGAATTCTTCACTTGTCACATTGACTAACATAATCCCTCCCTTTCAGCAAAGATATTTTAAATTATTGAGATATATTTACATTTTATAAATCTCACCAATTATAAATGTACAGGCCAAAGAGTTTTGCTAAATTTGTACAGTTGTACAACTACTACCCCAATCCAATCTGAATTGGACATTTCTGCCATCCCGAGTTCTCCCATGACTACTATCCGACACTCTCCTTTCCTACCCCAGTCTTAGGCAACTACTAATGTACCTTCTGTCCCTGTACACTTGCCTTTCCTGCATATTTCATAGAAATTGGATTATGCAAGATGTGGCCTTTTGTGTATGGCTTCTTTCACATAGCACAATGTTTTTAAGGTTAATCTATATTGTAGCATGTATCTTTCCTTTGTTCTTTTTATTGTTAAATAGTATTCTGTTGTATGGCTATACCAGATTTTTATACAGTCACCAACTGATGAACATTTGGATTGATTCTCAATGTGGACTACTGTGAACAATGCTAAGAACTGAATGTTTTCAGTTCTTTTTTTGTAGTTTCTAAGAGTGTAATGACTTAGATCATACGACAAATACACATTTTACCTGTTGAGAATCTGGAACCTATTTTCCAAAGTGTTTGTACCATATCGTACTTACTTAGTCACCAGCAGAGTATAAGGTTTTAATTTATCCATATCCCATTCTACATTTAGTGTTTTTATTCACGGATTACAGACGTTCTAGTGAGTGTGCATTAGTACCTCACTGTGGTTTGAATTTGTATTTCTCTGATGAGTGATGATGGTAAGCATCTGAAGTGCTTTTGGCCACCTGTATATATTCTTTGATGGGATATCTATTTAAATACTATTAGGGATATTTTATAGATTAAATGGGAGGAGAGAAAGGGAAAGAATGTGACTGTGTCTGATTTTTTTTTTTATTTCCCTCTCCTAACTGTTAATCAGCCTTTGTCTCTTTTTGTAGTTGCTTTGGGGAATTTTGTTTATTTTGTCTTGTTTTGAACACGTAAAGGACTTTAATGGTCCCCAATAATTCACTGAGCTACACAGAATCTCCAAGGACACTGACAATCTCCTAAGTAGACTAGGGCTAGACTTTCTATGCTCCAGAGCAGAGCTAAAGTTACCTTAAACTCCTTTGAGTGAGATGTTACAAAATGCTTTCAATATGTATTATCTCACTGAAGCTTCACAGACACTCCACGAGGTTCATATTTGTAATATCTACTTTTTACACATGAGGCTCTGATTGGGTAACTTGGACAAAGGTAATCAGTTGGTAAATTTGGAAATCAGCGTATCTGAGTCTTTTTATTTATTTACTTATTTTTGGTTTGGGTGCTGGGGATCAAACTGAATCTTGACCACAGGTGTCCAAAGCTCTATTCTTTGTACTGTAGCTGGCTGTCAGTTATACTTTAAGGTCCATTTTTAAGGTGTCATGCTTCAGAACTCCAGCAGAGCCTTAGCCAGCACCTTCAGGATATCACATGTAAGAAGGGCTGTGCACAAACGTTCAGGAAACATTTCCTCCCTTACCTGATTCACATGGCTTTGCCCATTTTCCCTTGGTCCAGATGTCTGGGTCTCTGTGTTATGGACAACCTGATTGTAATCTGGAAACAATGAGGACTGAGAACATCTGTTGAGAGAAGGAAATTAATAGATGAGATGGCGTATTCTGATTGAGATTATTTTAGGAACAAAGCAGTTTGCATAAAACCAAACAAACAATATTTAATTGACAAAATGCTAAGTAGTAGGCCAAATATTGTTTAAAAAATTAAATGGAGAAATGAAGATACTAATGCATGTGTTGCTAGAAAAATTATTTTAAAATTTAGTATATTTGTCTTCCCTAGGGTTTTAAGAAAATTTTATTGGGGGGTGGTGGTGAGTAATAGTTCCATGTCATTCAGGGGCACGTTTTTAAACATTCTGTCAGTTTGTCCTTATAAATCTTAGGAAGTATGAGAGAATTTCGGTATTTAATATTATGAAAACTCCCACACCGCCTTACATAGTCAGTTGTAACATGCACACTTTGGTTTGCATTCGCAAATGGGGTTATGACTGGGATATCTAAGAGAAATGTAAGACACAGTACCTTCCCTTAAAAGCTTGTAAGTTATGGGGCAGTACACATTCTCACAGAGAGAACAATTGGGCATGAAGATAAAGCAGAACCTAAGCAACTACTAGGTTAAACGCCAGAACAATTAGAATTGTGAGAAGGAAAAGATCACTGGGAAAAGAGTGCTGTGGCCAAAGCAAGTAGAAAATACTGAGCTACCTATCCATCCATCTATGGATTGATCCATACATCCATACATAAATTATCTTAAGCTTTTAAAATTATATGATAGATGTTCATTGCAGAAATTTAGAAATTACAGATAAGTAAAAATAAATAAATCCCTGCCCTACTCCTGTTACCTAGAGACAGCTACTGTTTAAGCACATACTTTCTGTAAATTGTGTTGCTTTTGAAATACCAAATGTTAATTTTTCATAAACTAAACAAAAACTCCTCTACCTTGGAAAGCATTTACCTCATTTGTTCTGGCAATATATCTTAAAATGTGTTCCACAGTTCTTTCATTGGTGTGGCTTTTTTAAAGAAAAATGCTCCTCCAGCAAGCATATGAAAAAAATGCTCAACATCATTAATCATTGGAGAATTGCAAATTAAAACCACCAGGAGATATGACCTCACACCCATTAGCATGGCTGCTATCAGAAAACAGAAAATAACAAGTGTGGTGATGATGTGGAAAAATTAGAAGCTTGTGCACCATTGGTCAGAATGTAAAAAAATGGTGCAACCAATGTGGAAAAGTCTAGCAGTTCCTCAGAAACTTAAAAAATCAAATTTCCATATGATCCATGAATCCCACTTTTGGTTATATATCCAAAATAATCAAAAGCACGGCCTTCAAGAGATATTTACACATACCTGTGTTCAGAGCGACGTTATTCACAACAGCCAAAAGATAGAAGCAATCAAAATGCCCTTCACCAGTTGGATAAGCAAAATTTGGTATATACAGCCAATAGAATATTATTTAGCTTTAAAAAGAAGAAAATTCTGTCACATGCTACTACATGGATAAAACATTATGCTAAATGAAATGATTCCACCATAAAAGTACAAATACTTTTGTATTTGTCTGTGACTCTACCAACATGAGAAACCTAGAACAGTCAAACCTGTAGAAACAGAAAGTAAAATGGTAGTTGCCAGGCACTGTGGGAAGGAGGGAATGGAGAGTTGTCATTTAATGAGCATACAGTTTGACAAGATGAAAAAGTTCTAGAGATTGGTTGTACAACAATGTGATTGTAATCAGCACTACTGAAGTATAAAATAGCTAAGGTAGTACATTTCGTGTTATGTGCATTTTCCCACAATTAATTTTTAAATGTGTTCCATTTCCTCAAGTAAGGATGCAGTGGACTAGGCAAGATTTAGTGTGTTTACAGCAGGACTTCTCAGAACTTTATATGCTAATGTGCATTATGACTCTCCAACAAGAGATACAGTGCAAAGTGTCTCCCAGCTTACCTGATCATGGGTGTCTTTTTCCAGCCTACTACAGGACTCACACAATGGATTAAGAAATGCACTTTAGAAAAGACTACTGTAAAGTGTTGGTGATTTAAGATCTTACCTCTCTAACAGACATTTGATTTCAAGGAGACACCTGGGGTGACCAATGTTTATCCCAAAGGAATGTGTCTCTAAAGATAGAATGTCAAGCCTTGCAAGTGCCAAGAATGACAAGGTTTGGGGCACAGGGCCATCTAGCATCTACCTGTCGGATCTGTGCTTGTTAACGGCCAGCCCTTCTGCTGTTTGCAAGCTCAGCCCAGAATTTTAGCAATTGAAAGAGACCATCAAATTTAGAAGTTACTCTTAGGGAAAAACAATCTTCACTATCTGATGAGAATGTCATGATTTCATTAAGCCATCTAGACATTCCAGTACAGATGGCAGGCATTTCTAAGCAAAAACTTTAATGCTGTGCTAGAAAATTTGGATGGACAGAATTCAGGTCAAGGGAAAGATAATTCTCTGGGTTGAATGTCTTCATGTGTAATTCAAAACGAGAGGTTGCTGGTAGATTTAAATGTACTGTAGTTGAGTTAAAGGAAGATGTCATGATTAAAGCCAGGAATTTCCTCTAGGAGCAGGTGAAAAAACAGCTGACATTCCTGATTGTTTTTCTAAGTGTTTAAAACGACTCTTCCAGACCTGAAGCCTGTAAGCATTTTATTAACATTTGATTAGCAATTATTCCTTATTGTGTTGAACCTGAAATTAGTATTGGATTTCCTTACATTACCCCCTAAAAGCCCCCAAATAACTCTTTTTTAACAAAAAAAAATTATTTCCAAATAATTTCCCTTTTCCTGTCCTTACCAATTAAAAAAAATCATAGACTGTCAGAGCTGGGAAAAATTTAGAACTCGTGTAGTCTGACTCTCTTCTAGAAATATGGGGAAACAAAGGCCAGAGAGGTGAAGAGATTTCCCCCACACCCCAAAGACCCAAGGACTGACAGAGCTGAGAATACCCGACTGCTTATCTAGTGCTCCTTGAGGGCCCCTCTATGAGCCCAGGTCAAATTTGTTTATAATTTAATTGGACAAGCAAATAACAGGGGCTTTATTCAAATGCAAAAATGTGATTTCTCATAAGCTAAACAATTTGTAGTCTGAGCACAAAACTTAAAACCTAAAATAAATCAGTGTTCACAGCATGTAAGAATGTACAGTAAACTGCAATGTAACATTTTGTTTTATGTGTGTTTTATACAGCAATTAGGTCAAATATATCCACTGGGATTACTTGGTGTTTTTGATTTGTGTGGATGCCCGTAGCGGATTCTGAAGGGAATTTTTATTGTGAATTATCTGACTTTATAGACGCTATGTACCGTATACCCTATTTGTAAGCATAGAGCTAAATGAAAACCAGAAAATAGTTGACTTGATAGGAGAGGTTGGCTAGAATATAATAAAGATAAAATGTATCTTGTCTAAGAAAAAAGAAGACTCTTTAGTAATGTTCAGATTCACTGACTAATTACCATATTGGTGTGTATGGATTTAAGGCCACATGCCATTAACCAGCTTTAAATCCACGAACAGTCAACCAATTAGGATGACAGTTCTGAAGTCAACCAGTTGTTCATTTCGTGGTTCCTGCAGAGAATCTTAGGCCGGGGGCATGGTTAAATTACAGTATGCTGCTTTTGATAGTCACTTGGAAGAATCCATTAAGTAAGTAAACAACCCTACCAGTTTATGAATGCAAATATTGAGATGGGTAAAGTATAATTACATTGGGATACCTAAATAAAGGCCTCCAAATAGAGAAAATATAAACAACAGAAACAAAACTAAAGGCAAATTTATGGATTGTTGACATTTTTCTTTATTATTTTTATTAGCATAGAATAGTTGTTTGGGGGGGTACATTGTGACATTTACTTGTGTGCTTACAGTGTATCTTAATTACGTTCACCCCTCCATCTTTCTCCTTCATCTCTCCTTGTCCCCTTCTTGGAACCATTTCAACAGGTTTCATTGTTCTATTTTCATACATGAATACCAATACAAAAACAAATCTACCATATTGACCCTTCTTCAACCCTCTGTTTACCCTTTCCTCTCCTGCTGGTACCCACCCCTGGACAGGACCTGTTTTACCTTCCCGTCCTTCATTTTGTAAGTGAATATTGATTGTTCATGGTTTTGGAATCATTTCTATTTTCTACCCCAAGAATTTAGCCTACTGAGAACTATTAACTGAACTCTTGTTTCCCAGTCCTTCCTGTGTGCTCAAATGCTACAAGCCATAGCTACATTGATTCAGATCCAGCTATGTTGATTCTTTGACAGTACTGGGGTTTGAATTCAGTGCCTTGCACTTGCTAGACAGGTACTCTATCACTTGAGCCACACACTCAACCGTTTTTTGCTTTCATTATTTTTCAGATAGGGTCTCATGTTTTTGCCTGGGTCCAGCCTCAGATTGTGATCCTCTGATCTGCAGCCTCCTAAGTGGCACACACCACCATATCCAGCTTTACTAATTGAGATGGGTCTTGCTAACTTTTTGTCTGAGCTGGCCTCCAACCACAATCCCCCCTGCCACAATCTGCCTCCCAAGTAGCTAGAATTACAGGGGTGAGCCACCATTCCTGGCCCCATTAATTCTCCGTGATGGCTCCTCTCCTTACATAACTCATTTTCTATGAGTTAAATGAGTCCTAAAAAATAGTCTGTAAAGAAGGAGTCTTTTGAAGGTTGAGACCACCGAAACTTTGCTGTAATAAGATAACTGATGTGCAGGTTAATAGTATTCAGGCAACTTAAAGTAGAAAAATAAAATATAGGGTTCCCCCTAAAAATTATACCAAGGAAGTGTCTTTTCACAGAAGGGACACCAAGTCATGTGTATATAATATAATTTTGAATGACTTTAACAAACAATAGGAAGTTTAGTTCTGAATTGGGGGTTGCAAATTCGCCCTTATGGGTTGGTTTCCTTTTTCTGTTTTTTAATATAAAATACAGATACCATAAAATATGCCCCTTTAAAACATGCGATTCAGTTCTTATTATACTAGCCACATTGTGTAACCATCACCACTGTAGTATTCCAGGATATTTGATGAACCCCAACAGAAGCTCACTTAAGCCTGGTATAGTGGCTCATGCCTATAATCTTAGCTCTTGCAAGGCTGAGATCAGGAGGATCATGGTTCAAGGCCAGTCTGGGCAAAAAGTTAGCAAGACTCCATCTCAATCAATAGCTGAGTGTGGTGGTATACACCTATCATCCCAGCTATGGTGGAAACCTAAAACAGGAAGATTGTGGTTCTGTTTGAATCTGTTGTGATTCTGCTTCCAGGCTGGCCCAGGCAAAAACGTGAGACCTTATCTCCAAAATAAGGTATGAAGCCTAGAGTCCAAACCCCGGTTACTGCCATCCCCTCCCAAAAAGAAGCTTCCTTAGCAACCACTTCCATTTCTCCTTCCCCAGAGATCCTGGGAACTCATAATATACGTTATATGTCTATAAATTTGTCTATTCTGGATATTTCATATAAGTGACATTATATAGTATGTATTTTATGTCTGACTCCTTCGCTTAGCATAATGTTTTCAAGCTTCATCCATGTCATAGCATTTAATAGAACTTCATTCATTTTTGTGGCTGAATAATATTCCATTGTGCAGAAATACCATATTTTGTTTATCCATTCATCTCTCAAGGGGCATTTGGGCTATTATCACTTTTTTGCTATTGTGAATATACTACTATGAATATTGTTGTACAAGTGTCTGTTTGAATCCCTGCTTTCAATTATTTTGGGCATATACCCAGGAATGGAATTGCTAGGCCAATATGGTAAGTTTGCATTTAATTGACTAATGAACCACCAGACTGTTTTCCACAACGCCTGAACCATTTTTACATTGCCACTAATAGTGTTTGAAGCTTCTACTCTCTATGCTTCCCCCTCTAACACTTACTTTCCATTTTTAATAAATTCTTTTTTGGGGGCAGTACTGCGGTTTGAACTCAGGGCCTTGCACTTGCTAGTCAAGAGCTCTGCCTTGTGAGCCACACCACCAGCCATATCTTTGCAAGAAATTCTTATTATAACCATCTTAATGGTTGTGAACTAGTATCTTCTTGTTTTTGACTTGCATTTCATTAAGGACTCTATGTTCTTTAGAGAAATGTTTATTCAGATCTTTTGCCCATTTTTAATTGGGCTATCTTTTTGTTTAGATATATTCTGGATACAATTTAATTTTCAGATAGATGATTTATAATTTTTTCTCCCATTCTGTGGGTTATTCATGTTTTGATGGCATTTTTTAATTTTTAAAAATTTTTTATTACTGTGCTGGGTGTACATTGTGACATTTACAAAAGTTCTTGCAATATTTCGAATATATCACCCCCTCTGATGGCATCTTTTGAAGCACAAACGTATCAAATTTTGATGAAGTCCAGTTTATCTATTTATTCTTTTGTCATTTATTTTGCCTTTGCCTAACCCAAATTGACAAAGATTATCCCTATGTTTTCTTATACAAGTTTTGTAGCTTTCATGCTTACATTTTGACTTCATTTTATTGGTATATGGTGTGAGATAGGGATCTAAATTCATTCTTTTGTACGTGATAACACACATTTCTACCACCAGTTTTTAAAAGCGATTTTCCCATTAAATTGCCTTGGCACCCTGACAAAAAATCAATTGATCCATACATGTAAAGATTTGTTTTTGTTCTTTCAATTCTATCTCATTGATCTATAGATCTATAATCAATCCAGTACTTCACTGTATAAGTTACAGTTCATTTACAGTAAGTTCTAAAATATGGAATTGTGAGGTCTTCCATATTGGTCTTTTTCAGATTGTTTTGACGATTTTGGGTCCTTTGCAATTTCATATGAATTTTACCATCAACTTGTCATTTTCAAAAAAGGCAGCTAGAATTTTGGTAGAAATTGCATAGAATCTATAAACCAGATTGGAGAGTATTTCCATCTTAAAATTAAGACTTTTTATCACTGTGTAGCCCAGACTGCTCTGGGATCCACTCTATAGCCGGGCTGGCCTCAAACTCAAGATCCTCCTGCATGGTGCACCACCATGTCAGCTTTAAGACTTGTAATTTATGGGTATGGGGTGTGTTTTTTATTTAGTTCTTCTAAAATTTCTTTTGATGATATTTTATAGATTTTAACATATAAGTCTCACACTTCTTTTGCTGAATTTTTCCTTTTGATGCTATTATAAATAGAATTGCTTTATTAATTTCCTTTGAGAGTATTCATCAATAGTACACAGAAATATAGTATGTGGTTCTTGTTTTTTGTGGTGGTGGTGGTGCTGCTGCTACTGCCTGGAATTAAACTCAAGCCCCTCACATGCTAGGCAAGTGTTCTATACCACTAAGCAACACCCCTAGACCACAATTGTTTTCTTTGTATCGATTTTATATTCTACAATCTTGCTGAACTTGCTGTCTCTGATAGATTTTTTTCTTGGATGTCTTAGGAATTCCTAAGGAATCTGATACAAAATCAGGTTATCTAGGAGTATAATTTTACTTCTCTCCTTCCCCATCTGGATGGCTTTCTTTTATTGCCTAATTGTAGTTAGAACAAAGTTGAGTTTTTGTAAGAGCAGGTACTTTTTTCTTTTTCTTCATCTTGAGGGAAGTTTTTGGTCTTTCCTCATGAATTATACAGTAGTTGTGGGGTTTTATAGATACTGCTTATTGGGTTCAGGAAGTTTCCTTCCATTCCTGGTTTATTCAGTGTCTTTATCACAAAAAGTTCTTTTTTTTTCTGTACTAGGGCTTAAATTCAGGGCCTTCACCTTGAGCCACTCCACCAGCCCTTTTTGTGATGGGTTTTTTTTTTTTAAATAGGGTCTCGTGAACTATTTGCCTGGTCTGGCTTCAAAACTCAATCCTCCTGATCTCTGCCTCCTGAGTAGCTAGGATTACAGGTGTGAGCCACTGGAACCTGGCTCACAAAGAGTTCTTCATAGCCAGCCTGACTATGGTGAGATCGAATCTCAGTGTCATTTGGATTTGCATCCTTTATGGCTAGGGATTTTGAACATTTCTTCACATATTTTTTGGCCATTTGTACTTCTTTTCAGAGCTGTTTAGTTCATTTGCCACTCATTAATTAGATTGTTCTTTTGGTGGTTATATTTTTAGCTCTTTCTGTGTTCTGGATACTAATCCTTTATCTGATGAATTTGCCAGTATTTTAAGGATGTTTGTGTCTATATTCATAAGAGATACTGATCTATACGTTTCTTTTCTTATAATGTCTTTACTTGGTTTTAGTGTGGGTAATACTGACTGGGTAGAATGAGTTGCTATTATTGTCATAAAATTTGCACCTTTATACTTTATAAGCACTCTCCACACACATTTGTAATTACTGCTATATGCTGTTGTCCTTTAAAACCAATAGGAAAAATTTACTAACCAAAAATATAATATGGGTTTTTATCCTTACCTATATAGTTACTTTTCATAGTGTTCATTATTTCATTCTGTAGCATGAGTTACTATTTAGTGTCCTGTCACATCAGCTTGAAGGACTTTCCTTAATATTGCCTTTTTCTTTTTCTTGGCATCACTGGGGTTTAAACTCACAGTCTCACACTTGCTAAACAGGCACTCTTACCACTTGAGCCACTCCTCCAGCAATTTTTTTGTGATGGGTTTTTTGTCATAGGGTGCCATGAACTGTTTGCCCCAGGCTGACCTTGAACCACGATCCTCCTAATATCTGCCTCCTGAGTAGCTAGGATTATAGCTGTGAGCCATAGCACCTGGCCTCCCCTTAATATTTCTTGTAGGTCATATGTCTACTAATGAAAAACTCCATCTGCTTTTGTTTAACCTTAAAATGTCTTAATTTTCTTTCATTTTGAAGGACACTTTTGCTGGGTAAAGAAGTCTTCATTGGTAGGTTTTTCTTTCTTTCTTTCTTTCTTTTTTATTTTTAGTGTTTTGAATATGTTGTTTCACTGCCTTCTGACCTTCATGGTTTTCTAGTGAAAAATTAGCTATTAATCTTATTTAAGATTGCTTTTATATGATGAATCTCCTCTTTCTTGGCTTTCATGATTTTCTCATTCTTTGGTTTCCAGCCATTTTATTGATTACATCTAGGTATGGAGTTTATCCTACATTGGTACTTGTTACATTTCCTAGATATGTAAGTTCATGTTTTTCATGAAATTTGGTGAGTTTTCAGCCATTATGTCTTCAAGTATTCTTTTGTTCCATTTCTTTCTCATCTTCTTCTGGGTTGCCATTACATGTGTATTGATACACTTGCTAGTATTCTGAGGCTCTCTTCATTTTTCTTCATGGTGTTTTCTTTCTTCACACTGAATTTATGTCAATGGATGTGTCTTCATATTCAGAAATTTTTCTGCCTACTCAATCTGCTGATGAACCCTTCTACTGAATTTTCATTTCAGTTA
Organism: Castor canadensis; assembly: GCF_047511655.1. NCBI lineage: Eukaryota > Metazoa > Chordata > Mammalia > Rodentia > Castoridae > Castor > Castor canadensis. The sequence continues at coordinate 21,743,728 of NC_133405.1, forward strand.
TTTTACTTTTCAAGTCCATAATTTTTATTTTGGTGTTTTTAATAATTCCATCTCTTTATTAATGTTGTCTGTTTCATGAGACATCACTATAAAACACTTCTTTAATTCTTCAGATGTGATTTCCTTTAGTTCTTTGACCATACTTAAAATAGCTTTATCTAAAGCCATTGTCTGGGGTGGGGATGTGGCTCAGTGGCAAAGCACTTCCTAGCATGCATGAGGCCCTGGGTTCAATCCTTAGCCCCACAAAAATTAAAAGTAACGATTCTGTCTAGTAAATCCATGGAGTTTCTAGTGATTGCCTTTTCCTACTATGAGAGGCATATTTCCTTTTAATTCCATTTTAAAATCTCCATTTTTTCATGAGGAAGTAAAACAGATACTTCTGAAATTATTTGATATTTATGGGACCACTGTATGTACAAAAACCACTCTCTTGTAGTTTCCAAAGTACTTATTTAGGTTTATTACGTTTGATCCTTAAGACAGCCCAGTGTTTTTGCCAGGGCAGAAAATTATTTTTATTACTGTTTTACAGATGAGAAAACTGAAGCTCTGGTGCCAAGGGCTCTTTCCATGATAATATGTTTTATGTGTATACTGTCTTCTATACTTAGCTGACTGCCACTCATAATTCCCCTATGTTGTTTTATGTACAAATTCAGTTTGGTCTCTCTTATTCTTTGTGCTTGATACTATTCCAAATAGTTACTAAAATAGGTTTAAATTTTTATAAAAGCTCTTGGAACATTTTTATTAAATTCTTTGGTGAAGCAAACTAAGTAGAAGAACAGCCACAGTCACCAAATCCATAAATATTTAGATTTACTTCTGGCTGTTAAGAAAATTCTTCATTTGGTAATTCATTTGCAATTAGGTTGATTTTATAGTTCATGTACTCCAGTTGTTTGTGTTTTTAATGTTTTCATCTTTAAGGTTACAAAGCTTTTCCTTATAATATAGGGAATTTGAGTTAAAATGGAAGACAGAAATAGAGGGCTGCCACTGTGTAAATGCATGGATATCCAAAGATATCCCACCCACTCCAAAACATCTCTTCCATCAGTATATCCATCTCTAGCAATTTCTACTGCTAGTCATTCCTTTGGGAGCCATTCTTTCCAGAAGGCCCTGTGTAAAGGCAGAGTTTACCAAAGAGAAGTCATATTTAAAGTCAGTATCAACAAAAGAATCTGACATTTATTCACTGCGTATTGTGAGCCTAGGCACTGTGCCAAATTCTTTCCTCATGATAAGCTATATAAAGTAATTGACATGATCTCCATTTGATAAATGTAGAGACTAATGCTTGGAAAACTTAAATCACAAAGAACAAGATCCTGAGTGAATTAAAAGATAGGTTTCGGCAGGGTGGAACACCTGAAGCATAGAAAAGGCATCCCCATTAGGTAAGTGAATTGGCAGACTCTGGGTATTCAGGGGACCATTTGAAAAGACTTGGTCCTATGGGAAGAAGTTGGCAGAGAAGGCCACCATTGTTCAGTTGAAGGTACCATGTTTTTGTTATTTCCCTGTAAATTAGAGAAGTGAGAAGTGCTATAAAGAGCAAGGTGTAATTATTTATCATAGAAGTAGAAAGTAAAATTTCACAAAGCAGTTAATGTGGTATGGTTTTCTGAAAGCAAGGTAATATTTCTAAGTATGCAGGATTGACCCATATAAAGAAGTTAATGTCTAAATATTTAAAGTGAAGGAACTCTTTCCCAGTATAATTAACGGAAAGTAATTTTTTTTATTTCTGGCTGGTATGCCTAAAAATAAAAAACAGACATCAAGCTGGGGTAGGATGAGGTAGGGACATGTTTTGGGAAGATGAAAGACTTAGTTAACGGCAACATTAGCTTTCTCCAATCCCCCGTGGCCCTCCAGGCTTTACATTACTTTCTGCCACAGTTATTTACTTTCCATTAATTAAGGCATCAGTCTAAGTGTAAATTCCTGTGAATGAATTTGTGGGGCACTCTGCCTCTAATGTTGTGGACTGTGTACCTGTGATAGGAGGTCACTGTCCTGTCAGCTCAGATGGGGATCGTGGAATTGCTACATACAACTTCACTGATGACTGCATTGTGTGTGTATGTTCCTGCCTTGTTCCAGAAACATGAAAACATAAGGTGTTGGGCATCTGAAATACCAGGGATGTACTTAATACGGTTACTATTTAAACATATACATATATATACACATATGTGTATATACGTGTACATATGCATATGTGTATATGTATATATAACGTGTTTGTAATAGTGGGACTATTTGAGGAGACTAGACAGAGGTAGGAGAGAAAAAGAGAAGGATAGAGAGTAGAGTGAATAATATTGAAATACAGTACATCTGTGTATGAAGACAGCATAACAAAACACATTGAAAACTGTTGAATAATCGGGGGAGGAGGATAGGGAAAGAATAATAGAGGGGTTAATCTGATTAAAGTACAATATATTCATTGTGAAATACCATGGCAAACCCTTTTTATCAATTGATATATACCTAAAAAATGAAGGACCGGAATATAAAATAGGTCCTGTTAGGGGGAGGGTGCTAGTGGAGGAGAGGGTAAATGGAGAGCGTGAAGGAGGTTGAATGTAGCTCATGTACTTTATATACTTGTGTGAAGACAGAGCAATGAAACCTGTTGAAATTGTTTGAAGTATGAGGGATAAGGGGGAATGATTGAAGGGGTGAATGTAACCGAGTACATTATAAGCATATATGGAAATGTCACAAGGAAACCCCTCTGTATAACTAATACAAGCTAATAAAAATTTTTAAGAGATGTACAAATTATAAAATTTGAAATTACAAAATTTCATCTTTGGGGCAACAACATATTTGAAGTTTTGATTTAGTTGCCAGCCCTCATAACATAGGAATTTACATGTGTATTAATGAAGTTGACCAAACACCTAAATGTATGCAAAAAATGTTTGATTGAACACAAGTACAAGAATTTCGCTATGATTAAGCCTTCCTAAGATGCTTTCAATTGGAATTGCTTGGAATAGACAGGGAGAGATGAGTAGAACAAAACAAATGAAGTACCTATACATTTTGGTAGATTAATTTATCTATCCAAACAGGAATGGATGAGAATGAAGGTTGTAGCATTTGATAGCTGTGTGTAGGAACCACAAGTCCTCTCCCTGAATGATACTGGGGTTTTTGTGTGTGTGTCTATGTGTGTTTTTAAAAGAGAAACAAAAAAAGATTTTTTGAACTAGTGTTACTCCACTACATTTCCACACCTACTACAGAGAACTTTCTTGTAAAGTATTTCTTGAAGACAGCTTCTACAATCTTGTATACCCATGAACCTGGAAATTGGTGGCAATGTGGCCCCAGGGTCCATATTGCCCTCTTTCTAGCCTGTGATTTGGCCAAATTTGGCTAAGAATTTACAAAGGAGAACCTCACTTCCCTCTTCCCAGACCTAAATTCATTTTGTAACTGTCAAGTGCCTTTGCCTCTTTTTCACTGCATCTGCCCTCCATTGAGTCTCCTGTGCTATCTCGAAGGATTAGGCAAAACTCTAACATTATTCTTAGCGCTGGTGTGGTTGAAAAGCTCTATATCTATTGTCTGTGTGGGCTTGTTGTCCTCATCTATAAAATGGGGAGATTAGACCATGTAATCTCTCAGGTCCTTTCCGACTCACCATTCCTTGTGAATTCCCTTAGTAAGGTGTTGAATATAATGCCGAGCATTCCTGGGTGCTGATGGCTCCCTTTTCTCATACTAGATGCTGTCCATCCTCTGAGAAGTAAGTACTCTTTTTTTCACCTGTCTCCTTTCCTGCTGCATCTAGCTAAAGTGTTCAAGTTGATTTCCTCAAAGATGAAAGCTTCCATAACTATATTCAGAGTTATGTTCAATGAACACAGCACTCAGCATGTGTTATATGTTATCTGGTATAGAGTTAAATGTTATGGGGGAGGGAAAGGGGTGTTTCTTGAACAAGACGTTAATTGAATATGACCACAATAAATCTCAGAGGGTGGTGGAGAAGACCATGTTAGAACTGGTCAAGACATTCCTACATACTGAGCTCAGTGAAGAGAAACAAAGAAAGGTGGGGCTATAAATATATGTTGGTTATAGTCTGTTATAAGCCGTCCTTTTCCCCTCCCACACTTGCATTTTCCTGTTCCTGCAGTTCTATCACCACCATCACCAAATAGTTTTGTGGGATAGGGAAAGAGTCCAGATAAGATAGCCAGCCAATCATTTCAGCCCCAGAAGTGAGCCAAATGTGCATACACTATCTACCAGAGAGAGCCAACACAGAAAAGAATTCACCATAATCTCTACCAACGTATACCTAGCCAAAATAACACAGGATCAAGCTCTGCCCAACGGGAGTACAAATTAGCTGAAGCTGGTTACATAATACTCTTCCCAGCCCTTCTGTTTAAATTCTAATAAACTTCTTGGGGAAAACAAGGGGGCTGTCTGAGGAATGGATACCTAGGCAGAGCCAATAGGAGATATGGTTAATGAGGTTTCAAATTCAGAAGTAAGAAGAAATGATGAGAAAGACCCAGATGGAAATGAAAATGATTGTATCTGTACTAGGCTCCGACTCTACTCAATTCCAGAGGAGTGAAATTAACCTGAGATATCCTACCCCAAGGCAAATATATAGATACTCTTAAGTAAGCTAGTGTTTTGCTGAGGGGATGAAAGATGAGTATAAATGTTAGTTTAGAAAAATGCTAAATAACATTATTTTATAAAGAATAGTTTAGGTAAATGTTACGGAGAAATTACTTCATAGGGGAACATACAATCAACTAGAGCAGAAAATTTTACTACTAAAAAATCCTGTATAAGTATATGATAGAATTGATACTCTGAAATTGGGAGAATGGCTGCCAGAATCAATAATTAGTGGTTGTAAAATGACTGTGAGTTTTTGTTAAAAGATTGTCTGATGAATACAAAATTCCAACAACGTAGTGAATATATCCGATGTGTTAATGACTAAACTTGAGTTGAATGCAGTGTTCAGTAACATACTTTAAAACATTGTCTTAAGCAAGGGCTGGGGCAGGGTAGGGGGGATGAAACTTAGTTGTAGGAGTGCTTACCTAGCATGCACAAGACCTTGAGTTTGATCCCCAGATATACAGAAAGGTCCCGGTTTTTCATATTTAAAAGAATTATCTGAGCATCTATTAACTTTCTCTTAGGGACTAAAGCTAAAAAGTATAAGAAAACATCACTCTTTTGGCTTCTTCTAGTTCAACCTTTCAAGCTCTGTGATTAGATATGAATATTATAACAGTCTTGCTCCAACTTCCTGTTTCCTGTGAGAGCCCCTTTCCCCCCTTAGGACTCTATTGCCTCCAACTTGAAAAGGGAAACTTTTGAAACTCTCTGACCTCTAAGGAGACCTCCCAGTTCATTTATTTGTACCAGATGCCCCAGGTCATTTATTTTGCCTTAGAATAATACAACTCAGTCTTAATTATCTGAAACATATTTAAAAATTCATAGTTTTCAAATGGTATGCCAGAGAAGAAAAACTGTTTTCCTTCTTATTTATAAGTCTTGACCTAGACTTGGTCTTTAAAGAAAGGAAGGAAGCTTTGTCAGGAAAACTAGAGGCATCTCACTGATCCTCAGTGGGCCAGAGGCCTTCTAGAAGAATAGTGAACATCATCCCCCAGTCATTGAGGTTGACTCCTCAAGCCCGATGCCTGATGACACGGCTGCTGGTTCATACACAGAGGTTATTTTTAGAGGCAAGCATTCTCATTTCCCAAAAGTATAACCACAAGATGTCTATTTGGAATGAATCACACTTATGCACTCGAGCCATAGTAAATGCTCAGATATGTCATGTAACCTCAGTTCCCTGGGGAAATATGCAGTACCTTGGTACACTCTCACCCGGGGACCCTGCCCTCTTTCAGTGGCCCTCCTCTCACTGGGGCAATTCTTTTGGAAACCAAGCAATGCCTCTTGGGGGGTCTACAGATGTCGATGAAGCTGGTTTTCCTTCCTGAAAAAGAGTTATATTTTTATCCTTGTGGCTTTTCACAATGACTTAAAACTGATAGAACAAAAATGTCAGTAATCTTCAACAAAGGGGACAGCCAGGATCAGAGGCCTTCATTGGCAACCTACAAGGACAGCTGGCCCATCAGGCTGATCTGGCTAGCTTCTTGCAGCTAGGCCAATCTTGGTGCCAGCCTTATAACTTTAATTTTGAGGGGCTTTTGGCCCCTAAAACAGATATTTATTCATGTAAGAATGAGACTCTCAGGGAGGGAATCTGAAGCCCAGAATTAATAGACAGGCCCACTAATGTCGCAAAGGGAAGACTTAGCTGGGTGGCCCTGGGAACCTCATTTCACCTCTTAATGCCTTGGTTGCCAATCCCTTTGGGTTAGTTGGTTCATTTACTTCATAAAAAGCAATTGTCTGCCCTCCTCTTTCATACTTCATCAGGGGAAGAGGCTCCATCAACTGGAGGAGATATGGCACCTGCCTCTGAGGGCAGCCCAGTAAAGAGAATGGTGGCAATCAGTCACTCAATCTTCTGTGCATCTGTTGAGCTGTCTAGCCTCCGCATCAAGAGCTCCTTGGCAGGAATCAGCTATAACCAAACTAGGATAGCAGCAATGGCATTTCAGACCAGGGCTGAAGACACAGAGGCTGGAAGAAATCAAAAGCCAGTGTATAAATTGCTTACTTCATTGTTCGCCCACTGGTTTGTTCATCTCTTTCCTGAGTACCCAGTAGGTGTCAGCCAGTGCACTAGGTCCAGGGCCATGGCCTTTCCAAGTTAATGCTGGAGTATAAATCCACTCTTTTCTTGCCCAATTCTGAACCCTAACAAACTTCACTGTAGTTAACCTTTTACCAGTTATTTTTGCTTTTGTTTTTGTTTCTCTGAGGCAGTGTCTTGCTTTGTAGCCCACACTGGCCTGGAACTTACTATGTTGCCCAGGCTGTCCTTGAACTCACAATCCTGCCTCAGGCTCCTAAATACTGGGATTACTGGTAGGTACCACCAGGCCTAGCTTTTTTTTTTTTTTAACAAGTTTTCAGTTTAAAAATGGGCAATTAAGCTAATAATACTTGCCCTGCTGCTTCACAGGGGTTCTGGGTGGATCAGTGAGAGAGCAGATGAGGAAGCACTTTAAATTATTAAAATAATAACTGCTAATAGTAATAGCATAATAGCATTTATTTAAGACCTTACAGTGTAACAGAATTAGCCCCACCTAGATTATCACTGAATGTTAACCTGTACCAAAAATTCAGAATTCATCCTGTTTGGAGATTCAGATTTTATAAATGAACAGTTTTTAATATATTACTGTATGAATACTTTACTGTGTCCCAGATATTAAGCTCAGTGCTTTGCATGATTTACTTCGTTTAATCTCCTCGATAACACGATGTGGGAGACGGGTGAGGTATTATTATACCCATCTTATAGATAAAAGACATAAAGGTCAGAGAGGTTAAATGATAACTTGCTTAAAGAGACAATAATAAAATGAATAGATGATAGAGTCCAGATTTGAATCCAAGTTTTGTGACTCTGGAGTAAGCCTTTAGTCCCGTGCTACGCCTCTTCTTAGAAAACAATAAACCTCTGTACAGTTCTAAGCTATAGGTTGAGCATCACTAATCTGAAAATCCAAAATCCAGAATGCTCCAGTATTTTAGTGCCAGCATGACACCACAAGTAGAAAACTCCACACCATGAAACTTCATTTCATGCACAAAAGTATTTAAAATTCTCTATAAAATTACCTTCAAGCATATAAGATATATATGACTTATAAATGAATTTTGTATTTAGACTTGAGTCCCATCCCCAGGATATCTCAAAACCCAAGATACTCCAAAACCCAAAAAACTCTCAAACCTGAACTCTTCCAATCCCAAGCATTTCAAATAAGGGTTAGTAAACCTCTAATGACAATATTACAGAAAATTTCTACTTTGAGGTGGTGGACAGCTTCTGAAAACTACACAGAATCATTTCTACCAAATGCTTTAATAAACTTCCATCCTCAAGTTGCTTCTTTCACATCCTTGTTGGTTTTACTGTCCAGGCATTTATTTAATTGGAAGACAATTTTCATAAGTTTCAGCAACATATCCCCAAGATAAAGTAAGACTGCAGGAAGCCGGAAGTGGTAGAGAAACGGATGCTGATGGTAAGAGGCAGGTGTAGAAGCAAGACCCAGGGAAGAGTGTTTGTGGGTGCTGGGGGCCCTTGCTGATGTCCTGTGGAAGCATGGCCTCTAGCTGGCTTTCTGCTCCTTGCTACAAAGCATCTCTGCATGAGTCCTTGGTGCACAGATCCTTATCTTACTGGGAACATCTAGAAGGGTTTTCTCAGACTCTCAGAAAGATCCCACCCAGTCTTCTTTCTGGAGCCTTAGTGTGTGCCCATGGAGTGGGCCTTACAAGGCCATCCTTACAATCTCTTCTGTCTTCTCATGTGGAGAAGGCTGCTCCTCCCTCCTCTATTCTCCTCCTCCCCTTCTTCGTCAACCCCATCATTAACCTAAGCAGGAGAGTTAGCATGTCAGAGAACTACCAGCCGTGCCAGACTACGTGCTGACTCTACATGTGTTACTCTATTTCATCCATGCAATGAATATTTATTGAACATTGCCTTTTTATATAGCAAACACCATGCTAAATAGCAGCAATCAAAGCAGACTATCTCTCTTCTGTTAATCTAGTGGTGATGCAAGAGAGAAATATATAATTAATTAAAAACTGTGGGAAGTTCTACCAAAGAAAGGATCCATGACACTATGAAAAGTGAATAGTGCTATTTAATTTAAGACTTCAACAACACTGTGAAGTTAATAAATAATATCTTACAGGTGGAGAAACTGAAATTCAGAGAGGCTAAGTGACTTGCCCAAAGTCACACAGGTACTAAATAGGCTAATTAGAGATTTGGATCCATTCCAGTCAGATTCCAAAGTGCACACTCTTAACAGCTTTGCATTATTGTCTCCTGAATGTGCGAAGCACACATCTCGCCATTAATTCTAGCCCAGTACATTTGGGTTCTGGCTTCATCGCACATGTGTGGAGTTGCAATTGTTTCCAATTAGTTGTGGCTGTGGTTTGGTGCATTTGTTCAAAGAAAGTGTGCATGCAAAGCAGAGGTCACATGCTAGGCCTTGTGGATGTGCACAACGTATAAATAATACTGGCATTCCAAAAAGGCTGCGATTCATTGGAGTCACCACATTTGTTTCCCATTAGCTCGTGCTACTCAAATACAAACAGTAAAAGCATGTGTTTACATTGCTGTGGACATGGAGGGCCAGGCCTCCAAAGCATCACTTGCAGGTTGTATAATACTGAACAACTGAATTATTTGAAATCAATTTTGTAAGTCCAGCTTAATAGCTTGAAAATGTAACCTGGATTCCACATATTTAAAAAAAAGTGCCTACAGAGGGTATGCGAGTAGCCCAAAGAGACAAAACCAGCTAAATCCTCAAAATATGTACCAAGTCTCATATTTGCAGTATCTATTTTGTGACTGAACCTTTATTTTTTTTAAATGCTAAAGAGCTTAAAGTCAAGAGAACTCTTAGCTCTGTAGCAACAGTAATGGAATTTTTCATGCGATCCTAACCAGCTGTCTGAAGCTTTTCAAAACAAACCATTGCTGATGATATAGTTTGGTTACTTAAGACACAGTAGATGGCAAGGCTGGGGAAACAAGCAGGAAGCATCCGGAGTTACTAAGTGCCCTGAGCTTATCTTCCCCGCCCCTCCCCATAGAGAAAAACTTTCCCACCAAGGTCTAATTAATACCCAGCATCTGCAAAAATGGCAGTGAGTTGGAATAAAGGCAATCAAGTTGGCAAAAATAGGAAACGAAGGCCCCATTAATTGATTGATGCTTTTATCTAAGTCATGTTGTGCTTAAGCATTTCTGCACTTAAGAATAGAAAACATTATTTTTAATGAGTTCTTTATCACTTACTCAGTGACTTGGACAAGTCATGTCCACTCTTTGAGCCTCAGTGTTCTTCCTTAATGTGGGAAATGGGGACGGCACAAATTGGAGGAGAGGGCTCGAGGATTATGTTATTTTCAAACCCCAGCACATGTGAGGCTGATATGCTTATATCTTCGCAATTGGCATAACAACAAGAAGCATGGGATTTATACCATGCAGATAGATCAAGAGTTGTTGCTCTCACTGGCCTAATTTCATCAAATTCGATCACCCTAAGAGCAAGAAGTATGTCCTTTGATCTTTGTTCTCTTGTCAACCAAGCACAAAAAGGGCTTTAGCCCTTTTTAACTATACCTGTGCACTCCACCTTGGACCTACTAAATCAGAAACTCTGTGAGCACAGCCAGAGAGCCTTTTTTGGTTTTGGTTTTGTTTTGGTGTTGGGACTCAAACCTCAGGCTTGTACGTGCTAAGCATATGCTCTACCACTGAACTGTACTCCCAGCCAGGGAAGCTCGTTTTTAACCAGCATCCTAGGTGATTCCAATGGAAATTGTAGATTCACTTCCATGGTGTATAAGTACAGCATGTACATACCCTTTGTTTTATTTATTTATTTATTTATTGGTACTGAGGTTTGAGCTCAGGGCCTTCACCTTGAGCCACTCCACCAGCCCTTTTTTTGTGATGGGTTTTTTCAAGATAGGGTCTCGTGAACTATTTTCTTGGGCTGGCTTCAAACTGCCATCCTCCAGATCTCTGCCGCCTGAGTAGCTAGGATTACAGGCGTGAGCCACCAGTGCCCTTTGTTTATAAAAGCAAAAGAATTAGAAACAATGTAAATATTCAATATTAGGAAAATGGTTAAGTAAGTTTTGATAAATCCCTTAATCACTAGATAAAAGGGTGGGATTGTCAATATCCCCTTCAAAGGCACGCCCTGGTGACCTAACTTCCTTCCACTAGGCCTTACTGACTAAAGGTTCCACCATTGCCCGGTAGGGCCATCTGCTGTGTACCAAACCTTCAACACGTGAGCCAGTGGGGAACATTGAGGATTCAAACCATGCCACGCATGGTGGTGCATACCCATAGCCCCAGCACTTGGGAAACAGAGTCAGGAGGATCAATTGTCAGTTCAAGGCCAGCCTGGGTTACATAGCGACAGCCTATCTGAAAGAAGAAAAAAAGATCCAAACGATAACACATGACACTAACGCATTTAAAGTATTAGTTCTAAAATTAAAATAGTCAACTATTAATAGTCTCAATGGCTAAAACAGAGCTGGACAGAGGGTAGTGGCTATAGAAAAAGCTGGGTTATGAAGGGCCTTGTACACCCCGGAGTGTGTGTAGCAGATGTGTCATGTATAAAGACTGGATTTGGAAAGAGTGGAGTGAAATAATCAGACATGTATTTTAATAAGGTATTTGACATTGATAATTATGATTCTGAGCCTTGGCTTTTAAAAGCTAACAGGATGCCATGCTTTGAAGATGGCAAACATTATCAAAAGGACTAGGCCCTTCAAGTTACCTGCTTTTGTGTGTAAGGCTCTTACAATTTTCTTTTTATAAAGTGAGTGTTCAATCTGAAAGACATTGTAAAGAATGAAAGAAGAAACAAAAAGGTCAATATTGTAAATTGTAATTCGCTGATTTGATTTCTGGGCTAAATTCCAGGGTGTACTGAATTCACAGTCCTTAATGACAATTCCTCCTCCTTGACCCGTTGTTCTTCTTTAAATTCTCTGCTGCTTCCTTCTCTTCTTTGAGATTTTTGCATTAGCCGTAGCTTCCTACGTTTGAGTGTGTTTTGCTACTATATGAGTGTTAGGCTTATCAGCACCTGTCTGTGAAACGGTTTAAAAGTACACTATAATCCTTCTTCCATGCTGGGGTTGTCTCCAAAATGGGAGGAATTTAAGTAACCTCACTGGCAAAGTTTTAAAGGTTTTGTTTCTTTCATTGTACTTTGTTTTAAACTGAGCTACCCAAGAATACTGGGGACGGTGCACACCAGTTTTGAAAATGGCCCGTCAAAGATTAGCCACAGGTCTTAGCCAGGGTCATCCAAAACGGTTTAGCTATTCACTCCCAAGTTCTATAATTAATCTGGGCTTTGGCTTTATCCTTTTCCACGAGGTTATATAACCAGCTGTTGAAGAATTTAAGGTAGCATGCTGCATCATTTTGCTTCAGTCCAATAGCACATTTTTTGAGTGCCTACTATGTACTAAATGCTGCCTTAAATGCTGTGGAGTTCAAAGATATAGAAGGTGAAATCCCTGGACAGCTTTCAGTCTGATGATGGAGAGAGGTTATATGTACAAATAAGTAATACTGAATATCAAGCATGTAGAAAGTGGTATTTAAGAAGGTAGAGATAAAAGGAGCAGTAGCAGGAGATAAGGAGGGAGAATTATATTGACCATCTGCCAGGAAAACTTTAGTAAGGACATGATATCTGAACTTGGCCTGAAAGTTGGAAGGCATTCGCTAGACAGAAATGAAGACCAGTGCTTAGTAGTTCTCAGTTAATGTTTACTGAAGGTGTTAATAAAAAGCTCAGATGTGATATATGCTTGGACAATAGCAACTCACTAATCTGTACCTAACCCTAAATTCTCCTAGGTAAAAAATTCTAGTTCATGTAGTTCTCAAAATACACAAAGAATGCATTCTTGAAAATGAACGTAAAGTGTTTATATCAAAACCAATTTTCCCATAAGAAATAAATGTGAAGGAGGGATTTGGGGATCTTGGGTAAACTACAGTAATGTTATAGGCTAGCCTTACAGATCTCAAAGAATGGTTTATAGACCCTGGTAGTCCTGGACACCCAGGGATCCGCAAGATCAAAGCTAATTATGCAACAGTACTAAAGAGTCATCTTCACTGGGCACTGGTGGCTCACGCCTGTAATCCTAGCTACTCAGGAGGCAGAGATCAAGAGAATTGAAGGTTCAAAGCCAGCCCAAACAAATAGTTCGTGAGACCCTATCTTGAAAAAAACCATCACAAAGGTTGTGATATCATTGCTGAAGATGTAAAAATATTCATTTTATTAAACCTCAACCTTTGAGTATAATTTCTTCGTATCGTATCTTGTGTTATGAAATAGGAAGTATATGCTGCAATCTACACGTCAGCATATATCTCAAGCACTTGTGAGTAATTTGAGCTGTGAGCTAAACTAGCATCTTTTAAATTTTTACTTGAGAGAATGACCAACAAATTATGGTTTTACAGACCTGAGTATTTGCTAGACATTTTCTTGGAGAGGACCAAAGAGAGCCTATTGGTTCAAGGAAAACAGTGTTTTCCGTGTGTTAAGTATTTATTGCCAATGCTAAAATTCTAGTTTTCAAGAGGAAAGCTACATTTTTTGAAAACTTGTAACTGCCTCCATGAGTTTTGGAGCTTCTCACTACTTAAAAAGTTTTTGATGAAATTTAGAGGTGATACTAATGAATGAGATTTTTATATATCATATAAAGAAAGGTGTCAACATTTGTAGGACTTGCATAGCTGAAGGAGTCAATATTTTCCACATGATCTATGTGTGATGATGCAAGATGAATAAAAGGCTCACTCGGAGTTCAAAACATACCAATCGATTTGAATGTAACAAGGCATGAAATGTTCATTTATATGGTTTCACAGTCCATATTGCAGCCACTTGTTGAGCTTTGTGAGGGAGAGAGAGAGAAAGAGAGAGAGAGAGAGAATTATCTGAAACAATCATCTGAGACAATTATCTGTAGTTTTCCAGCTACATTTTTGTTTCATCCAAAACAACACATGACAACAACTGGAGTGGAGAAGTAAACATGATAATTCAGCCATCTTACACTAAGTTGTATATTAAAGAGGTATGCAAAGATCAAAATAATCTCACTTTCTCCAATTGGTGTATTTTTTATTATTGTATATTAATTGTACAAAGGGGTTTCAATGTACTTTGATCAGATTCTCTCCCTCTATTACTCTTTTTTATCCTCTCTCTCTTTTAAAAATAATTTTGGTGGGTTTCATTATTTTATTTTCATACATTCGTATGGAATACTTCAATCATATTCACCCCCCCAAACTCTCTCTCTTTTTCCATCGTCCCTCCCATTGGCTTCTACCCCCATGCAGTCTCTCCATTTGACATACATGTCATTCTTTTTTTTAATGCAGACTCTGCAGATGAGAGAAAGCATGTGATATTTGTCTTTCTCGGTCTGGATTATTTCATTTAATATGATGACTTCCACTTCATCTATTTTCCCACAAATGACATAATTTCCTTCTTAAGGCTGAATAACACTCTAGTGTATTTTCTTTATCCACTCATCAGTTGATGAACACCTAGGCTGATTCCATAGCTTGGCTATTGTGACTAGAGCTGCTGTAAATATGGGTGTGCAGGTGTCTCTCTAGTATGCTGACTTACATACCTTCAGCTATATGCCCAGGAGTGGGATAGCAGGATCATATGGTAGTTCCAGCCTTAGTCTTGTGAGAAACCTCCATACTGATTTCCATAGTGGCTGCACTAATTTCCATTCCCACCAAGAGTGAATAGTGGTTCCTTTTTACGCACATCCTTTCCATCATTTGTTGTTTTTTGTTTTCTTGATGACAGCCATTCTGACTGGGTGAGATAGAATCACTATGTGGTATTGATTTGCATTTCCTTTATGGCTAAGGATGTTGAAATTTCTTTATGTATTTATTATCCATTTGTACTTCTTTTAAGAACTAATACATTAGCCCATTTATGAATTGGATGGCTTGTTCTTTCTGTGTTTAATTTTTGGAGCTCTTTACATATTCTGGATATTAACTCTTTAGCTAATGAATAGCTGGCAAAGGTTGTATCCTATTCAGTAAGTTGTCTCTTGATTCTGGTCACTGTTTCCTTTGCTGTGCAGAAGATTTTCAATTTGATACAATCCCATTCCACAATTCTTGCTCTTATTTCCTGAGTAATCACAGTCCTATTCAGAAAGGTATCGCCTATCCCTATATCTTCATATGGTCTTTCCTATGTCTTCCCCTAGTACTTTCAAAGTTTTAGGTCTTACATTTAAATCTTTGACCCATTTTGAATTAATTTTGTACAGGGTAACAGATAGTCTAGTTTCAGCCTTCTACTTGTGGATGTCCAGTTTTCCCAGCAGCATTTGCAAAGAAGCTGTCTTTTCTCCAACATGTGTTTTTGGTGCTGTGTTTAATTTCACACGGCTGTAACTCTGTGGGGTTATTTCTGTAATTCCATTGGTCTAAGTGGCTGTCTTTGTGCCAGTACCAGGCTGTTTATGCTAGTATGACTCTGTAGTATAATTTAAAGTCAGGTATTGTGATACCTTCAGCATTGTTCTTTTTGCTCAGAATCGCTTTGGCTATTTGGCTTTTGTACTTCCATATGAATTTTAGAATTGATTTTTCTATTTCTGTGAAAAATGACATTTGAATTTTTATGGAGATTGCATTGAATCTGTAGATTGCCTTCAGTAGTATAACATTTTCACAATATTAATTCCGCAATCCATGAACATGGGAGGTCTTTCCATCTTTTAGTGTCTTCTTCAGTTTCTTTCTTTAAGATTTTATAGTTTTCATTGTAAAGGTTTTTCACATCCTTTGTTAAGTTTATTACTGGGTTTTTTTGTTTTGAAGCTATTGTAAATGAGATTGTTTGCTTGGTTTCTTTCTTAGCCTGTTCATTATTCATATATAGAGAAGCTACTGATTTTTATGTGCTAATTTAGTACGCTGCTACTTTGGCAAAAGTATTTGTTGGAGAGAAAAACTTTTTTTTGGTGGAGTTTTTAGGGTCTTTTAAGTATAGGATAGTATCATCTGTAAATAAGGATAATTTGACTTCTTTCTTTCCTATTTGTATCCTTTGTCTTTCTCTTCCCTAATTGCTCTGGCTAATAATTTAAACACTATATTCAGTACGAGCAGAGAGAGTGAACACTTGTCTCGTTCCTGACTTTAGAGGAAATGATTTCAGTTTTCCCCCATTTAGTATGACGTTGGCTATAGGTTTATGTTATATTGAGGTATATTCCTTCTATTGTTCGTTTCTTCAGAGCTTTTTTTTTTTTTATTCGTGCACTTCGCTATCAGTGTTTGTTACAGTGGGATTGTTGAGTTTGAGAGGAGTTATGTTGCCTTGTTTCTTCATATTTCTTGTGTTTCTGTGTTGAGATTTGTGCTCTAAGGCCAAGTTCAGTACTGAATTCTGCACTGGCAAGGGGAGAACTGAGGGACCTAAATACTCTGCCTATTGATCTCAATACTTACAGTCCCTCTCACCTCCCTATTGTGAAAGAAAGTCTTGTGATTCAGAGGGTCTGAACTCGGGGCCCTCAGTCCTGCCTGGCAGCAAACATAAACCAGGATGCAGTTCCTAGAGGCAGGTCTTGGTGCTTTAGATCCCACTCAGCAGTTCACTTCCCTGTGGGGGCGGAGGAAGCTATGGAAGTCACATGGTTCAACAGGTCTGGGATCCAGGTTTTCAGACCTGACACACATTGAGATGTCATTCCTGGAAGTAGGCTTTAGTGCTTTCACAACTTTCCTAGCACTTCACCTTCATGTGGAGGTGGGGAGGCTGTAGAAATCACATGATTCAGAAGACCTGGGCTCAGACCTGCCTGACAGCAAACACATGATGGCACACAGTTCTTGGAGGCTGTCTCAGTGCTTTCAGACCCTTCCCAGCAAGCAGTTCATCTCCCTGTGGAAGGGCTGCTGTGGATGTCATATGGTTCACAAGGTCCAGGCTCAGGGCCCTCTGACCCATCTAGCAGCCAACACATGCAGCCAGGAGACATATCCTGGAGGCTGAACACTATGCCAGTCATATTCTTGGTGCTTTGATTCCACCACAGCCCTACATGATGGGAATTCCTCCTTGCCAGGGAGGGCCAAGCAAACCTTCAAGCACCATGTCCTTTG
This sequence comes from Castor canadensis, assembly GCF_047511655.1. Classification (NCBI taxonomy): domain Eukaryota; kingdom Metazoa; phylum Chordata; class Mammalia; order Rodentia; family Castoridae; genus Castor; species Castor canadensis. The sequence continues at coordinate 21,760,670 of NC_133405.1, forward strand.
CTGCTGTAGTTGCCCACTGTTGGAACTTCTCTGCAGGACCACATCAGACACTCTCACTCTCCACAGATCACTTCTCATGGCCATCTTCTGTTTGGACACTGTGACAGAGTGTCCCAAGACTTCCTGAGTCATGATTGTTCCTTATTTTCACACCCCCAGAATAGCTCAGTCTCAAACAATAGGCCCTCCCTCAAGATGGCATCTTGCTATAACTCTCAGAGATGAGGGGAGTGACAGAATGTCTTTCTTCACCAAGGCTGGCCTTCCATATTGAAGCAGTCATTGTCTTACCAAACCCCTGCACTGAGTTTAAGGCTTGCTGGCAAAGTGGTTCAAGTTGTAGAGTGCCTGCCTAGCAAGTATGAGTTCAAACCCCAGTACTGTAGAAAAAAAAATACTGGAAAGGCTTGCAGGCTTATCATGCAACTAGAATTGCCAGTCTCTCTCCAAGGCCATCTGACTTACTTTATGATTACATTTTTAGGTTCCCTTTAGAAGCCCTCCTGGGGAGCTGAGGAGGGGCCTTGGAACTGCTTGCTTCTTTTCTCTGTTTCCTCTGTTTCACCGTGCTTTTCTGTAGTCCTGCCACCTATTTCATGATTCCTGATGCTCTTCCTCTCTTGCTCTCTTGAATATAGCCTCTGTTGTGTTACCTGACTCTTCTAATGCAGAGTCAAAATGGTGCATGTTTCTGATCTGCCATGTTGCTAGACATTCCCACTAATTGGTTTATGTCTGGGAAAATCTGTTTATTTTTTATTTTATGATGTTTGTGTTAATCATGGGTTTGTTATATTTAGATGAGCTATCAAATAATTATTTTTTAAAATTTCTCAAGTTATGATTTCTAAGATGACAAATGTTGAGAGATAAAACTTGTATAAAAGGCTGGGGGGCTCAAATAGAGCACCTGCCTCACAAGCAGAAGGCTCTGAGTTCAAACTGCAGCACCACAGAAAAACTTGTATAAAAAAATTCTGGGTTTCTTAGTAAAAGTATAAAGGAGTCTTGGGTGGCTGGGCTCTGACTCAGTGGCAGAGTGCGTATTTGGCATGTTCAAGGCCCAGGGTTCCATCCCCAGCACCAAAAATAAAGTAAAGAAATCCTGAGGTCAAAAAGTTTGAGAACTGCTCGTCTAGCTTATATTTACCTTAGCCTATATTAAGCTATATTTAGGCAATTCTCTTAGCCTATATTAAAATACTATAAATTTATACATGTAGGATGAGGTGGAGGGGAGGTAGGAAGGTTAGAGAGGGAAGCACTAGAAGGGCAGAGTAGAGACAGTGCTATAGTGGGAGATTGTAGGGAGTTGTCTTAAAACCATTAAGGTTGTTGCCAGGCATGAACTTTTTTGGGCTTTTTTCTTTCTTTGCTTAAAAACAAATCACCCACAGAGTTACATTTCTCTGTGGTATGTAGCTTTCTCTAAGTAGATCTTGGTGTAGCAGCTAAATCACAGGTGGAAAACATAAAAGTATACTTCACAGTGACAATAAGCACAGAGACAATGGAGACCACAGACACCAAGAATGCCTGTGTATGCAGCACTTTTTTCTGGCTACCTTTTCTACAATCACAAGAATCTTAGCTTCTGTATATCTAGCACCTTTTGTTGACTGTCATTTAAAGATAAAGAATAGGACTGAGGTTTAGGAGCTGAAATGGGTTATGGGGCAAAAGCTAGCAGGAATAAAGGATATTAAAGTGAAACCTTGGAAAGATATGCTGAGGAAAAGTAAAATGGAGCCTGACAACTGCCCTCAAGGACCATTCATGCTGCAAGCTTGGGTCTCTGGGTCAAAGAGACTTTGGGGTAGTGGGAGCCCCATAAAATTAGGCATGTGACTGAAAAGCCAAACATTTCTTTTAGTAAGCATATTGTCTCCAGTAAAGCAAAATGAATTTAAAAGCATCTTACTGAAACTGTGGGAGAGGGAAGTATTTCAAAGTTTTTTAGTGATCAAGACATGAGATGTGACAATTACAAGGTTTTTTTTTCTCTTTTCTTTTTTGGTGCTGGGTATCAAACCCAGGGCCTTGTGCATATAAGGCAAGTGTTCTACCATTGAGCTACATCCCAGCCCACAAGTAGTCATTTGAAATAAGCACTGCTAGACTCTTCATTCCATGAGAAGTGTTTGTTATTTTAATTAGCAGATATAAATATGGTTTTAGGGGACTTCCACAGGGATCTTTTGTCTGATCTGGTGTCTCCCTAGCCTATATCCATTCTTTGCTTATCATGTCTTAAGTACTCCATTAGCATGTTCTCCTACCACAGAAACTTCCAGAAACTAAGATACCATGGCAGGGGACAGTCTAACGCAGTTAAGTACTCTGTGTGAAGAAATGAATCATTAAATGCTGTGGAAAGTCCAGAAGTATAAGGCTCTAAAAAGTACTTATTTAAATTTAAAAATGACTTTTTTGTGATGATGTCTCACATGGTGCCCTGGCTGGTCTTAAACTCCTGAGGTCAAGGTATCGTTCTGCCTTAACTTCCCAAGTAGCTGGGTCTACAGGCACTTACCACTGCACCCAGGTGAAAACAAATTTAATGCCTCTGGTTAGTAATACACTGTTCTAGACCTACCTGAAAAATAAGAAGAGCTGCTGCATTTCTGGTTATTTCTTTCAGCTCCTGAGAACCATGTCTGTGCCCAAAGGTAGAGTTCTGGATAGAAACCCGGATGAAGAAGGGCTTGAAAGTGGAGACTGTGGTGATGACGAAGATGAATGCATTGGAGGGTCTGGTGATGGGGTGATGAAAGTGAAGAATCAGCTGCGCTTCCTCGCAGGTAACCGATTGTGGTAACTCAAAGCTGGGCTAAAAATGGTTATGCTCAGGAATTAACCAATTGAATTTTCTCTGCCCTTCCCCTAAAACCCTTGCAACACATAATACCATTAACTCCTAAAGGAAACACTGTACTCTCAAAGAGCAAAGACTTTATCTCTGGCCCTAGGTAGATTAGAATGCTAACTTCCTGCTTTTCATTGCCTAAAAATGAACTGGACCATCAGTTGGTTCTGTGTCTCAGTGCACATTGGTTTGTTATAAAAAAAAACACAAAAAAACGCAACCTTGGCAGTCCTGTGAAAACCAATGATGAGATAACTTTCAAAGGAAGAGCTATTTGCTAACCCTCTGTTCAAATGTTATGACTATTTTGTTTTCTATTTTTCAAGCGTTTTATAAGGGGGTTTTGTTGTGATGTTTCCATATATGCATACAGTGTACCGGTTTGCTTTATCCCCTCCAGTATTCTCCCTTTTCTTACAAGCAGTCTGACAGAGATAGACTGTGACCCAGCCCTACAGAGCTACATAAAAAACAGCAGCAATGACAGAAAAAAATAACAGAGGGATATTTTTGCAAAGCAATAACAAAATTCCCCTTACATTTGTGTTGCTTATCCCAGTTTATAAAGTCCTTTCATATTGATAGGTGTTCTTCCATTATGCAGTTAAATGCTTTGTCCTTCTTATTATTGTTTATACTCTCTTCAACAAAATTAGAGATAAGGGCAAAACAGTTTCTGCCTGGAAGCGAGGAGTAAGGAGGGAGAGGGAGGGTGCAGGGGGTGGGTAGAAATGGCCCAAACATTGTATGCACATATGAATAAAAGAAAACTGGGGCTGGGGAAGGAATGACATTGCTCCAAATGGAAGAATTAGAAACCTAACAGGGGTCTTGAGACATTCATTACCATGCTCTTTTCTTGGCAGTGCACAGCCTTCTGCCTGAAACCCGGGTGCCCATGGCCCCTGAGGTGGTACACGTTCCTGTTTCTCTTGTAGCCTCTTCCTTTCACTATCTCTTCTTCCTAAGCCTACCTTGAAAATGGCTATCATCCAGAGATCTCTTCTTAAGCCTCTCTCTTTTCCCTCTTCTCTAAAGAGAACACACATCTACTTTTCTTCTTTCAACTATTTTTTTTAATAATTTAAGTTCTTTTTTGTGGGATAAAAACATGTAACATGAAACCTACCCTCTTAACAAACTCTGAAGTGTACATACAATATTGTTCATTGTATTTACATTGTTGAACAGCAGATCTCTGGAACATTTTACCTTGCATGACTAACACTCTATGCCCATTGCAAAGCAGATCATTTCCCCCTTCTACAGCCCTTGGGAACCACCATGTTACTTCCAGGTTTCCATGAGTTTACCTGCTTTTTAGATTCCTCCTATAAAGTAGAAGCATGCACTATTTGTCATCCTATGATCGGTTGATTTCACCTAGCATAAAGTCCTCAAGCTTCCTCCATGTTTTCCATATGGCAGGGTTTCCTTCCTTCTTAAGCTCAATAATACCCCATTGTATGTATCACAATTTCTTTGTCCACTCCTCCATCAGTGCGCATTTAGGTTGCTTCCACTTCTTGGTTATTGTGGATAATACTACAATAAATAATATTTAACTACTGTTCCACTATAGGGAAAAGTTATAAAATTGTTACCACAAATCATAACCACCCTCCTATGCTACATCTTGCCCCTCCACCTGCTTATTTTTTTAACATTGATTATCCAGTTTATTCTTAATTTTTGTAGATGTACTTTATTTCCTTCTATTCTCAGCTTGAGTTTTTTTTTTTATTGTTGTGCTGGGAGTACATTGTGGCATTTGAAAAAGGTCTTATAATATATCATACTTGAATACACCCCCTTTACCATTTTCCTTCACCCACTCCCCCAATCTGGTTTTCCCACCATCACCTCAGAGTTGATGTTCTGTAAGTCAGATTTCTCATTTGACCAATTAGAACTGCTTCGCCCTGGATAGCCTTATTTTCCTAACGCCACCATCATTCTCCCTGTCACTGGGGCTTAAACTAAAGTCACCTTTGCTTCTTCCTTCTACCTTGTCCGTCATATACAAGTTGCGATCCAAATCCCTGTTGATTCTTTCTTTGTCATTTTTTCTGTTTCTGTCACTGCTTCCTTTCTTTTCCTTCCTCCCCGTCTCCTGCATATGCTACTGCAATGAAATCCTAAGTGGTTTCTAGGCTAAGGCAGGGGTATTGAGAGCCTTAGGCTAGCAGATTAGAGAACAAAGAATCAGGGACCAGGCAGAAGATTCCATCAATTCATCATGCACAGATGCCAGGTTAATCTTTCTAAAGCATCTCATACCTCTCACTAGCTCAACTGCCTTCATCCCGTCCCCGTTGCCTTGAGGATAAAGTTCAGATCATTAGCAGAGTTCTGACAGAGCTTCTGGTCTAGCCTAAACCTTCCTTCTGGCTTTACCATTAGCCCCACAAGAACACTCTACTTTGGTGAAAAAAAAAATCCATGGTTCTGTCCCATGAACCCCATAAACACAGTGTTCTGCTTTCTATCTTCATGCCATCGACCATGTTTATTTTGATAACAGATAAACCTCTTTTCTTTCTCCTCAAATTGAACCTATTCGGCAAAGTGCAATTCAAGTATGATGTAGTGCAAAGAAAATAGGTTTTAGAGTAGGAGCTTGTATTTGAATTCTGACTCTACTTCTTATGAGCTGACATGACCCGAGGCAATTTTCTTAGCCCCCTCTTCTAAGTCTTCATTCCCTCATCATAATATGGGATCATAACCCCAACCTCACAGATCTATTGCAGAAGTATAACTAAGGGAAAGTTTATAAAGCATCTAGCCCAATATCTAGCATATACTAGCATTTGGTACTTCTCCATAATTGTTAGCTTCCCCCCATGAAATCATTGCTGGTTGTAAAAAAAAAATCTGAGTTAACTAATATAAATTTGGCTAGTGCTTTCAAAAAGGGTCTGTAATGGCTTCTGGGTTTCATAGGGCATAACGGATCACCCAGATCCTAACATCCTATTTGAAGAATGTTGAATAAACATAAGTAAAAACAATAGAAGCTAATTTTTTAATGGACACTTATGATCCAAACACTATGCCAAAACTTTGCATACGTTGTCTCATATTTCATAACACTCTGAACTGGTATTATTATTATTATCCTCCTTTTACATATGAGGAAACTGATACTAGAAGAGGTAGAGTGACCTGCTTAAACCCATACAGTCACTAAGGGTAGAGTCAGGCAGTCAGCTTGCAGAGGCTACTCCTTGAACAAGTCTACTCAGACTCCTCTTTTCTCTGCTCATCAATACAGTCATAAAGAGACTGAAGTCAGCTTTACACTTGGCTACACGTTGAGCAGCCCTAATCTCAAAATCTGAAATCCAGAATCCTATGAAATTGAAAACTGTTTGTGTGCCAGCAAAATGCTGAAAAAGTTTTGGATTTTGGGGCATTTCAGATTTTGAGTTTTTAGATTACAGATGCTCAACCAGTAAAGTCTATACAAATATTCCATAATCTGAAAAATTTCACAATCTGAAACAGTTCTGACCCTAAGCATTTTGGATGAGGGATGCTCAGCCTAAACCTAGAAAACCAGAAGGATGTCAAGATGATTCACCAAAATGTTAACTAGTCCCAGCACTGACCCTGCAACACACTAATGTTTATTTCCTGCCTACGCGCTACATCCTGATCCATTTCAAAACAGCTCCACAATTCCAGGATGAATTTCCTTATTAAACAAAATAGATTACATCCTTGGTTTCCCTTTCTCCACATGCACATTGGTCCTCTCAAAGAATTCTACTCAGTGTGCTATGTATAAATAACCCTCAGTGCTCTATAAAAATTGTAAGACATTTTATAAAAGATAGTTAATTTAATTTATAGGAAAAATGATGCCTTGCCTCCAGTGTTCCATTTGCCTAACCTGATCAGTGACCCTACCAGCCTGAAGTTCCTTGGGCCCCTTCAAAATGCTTCTCATAGAGAGGAGACTTATTACCAATCTGCCAGGCTCATGGCACAATAGCTATTTGGAATGACAGGCTATACACATTGGTCAGCTGTTACATAATTTTACCCAAAATCTGGGTAGATGCCATCTGGTCCTGGTGATTCATCAACATCCACTTATTTAGTCAACTTGGATTGGAACATCATGTACATTTGCCATTTCATTTAGTGCTGCAAATTGCCTCCCCCAAAGACAAATCAGGAATAAAGAGCACGGCTCAGAGTATGTTCTGTTTCTCTTGTTCCTCAACAGACCTTTTGCACCATGACCAGCAAGTGATCCTGTTGGCCGGCTTCCCTGGCCCACGTAGTCTCTTGATACAGTGAATGAAGTACAGTACACCCAAGTTCTTTTCTTGGATTTGCTTCTAACTCCCATTCATCCTAAGGCAAGCCCCAAGCCATTCTAGTGCCAGCAGTCTGTGCCAATGATCATTTCTTTGGTTTTGGTTCCTGGCAAGGCAGGGTACTTTTGGGGATATCTTCTCTTGTGTTTTCGTCTAACCTTGCAGGCTCCTTGTTCTCTTCTCCTAAGCTATGTGTCCATTCCCTGTTCTAACGCCTATGACTTTTCTAATCAGGCAAACCAGGCTTCTTACCAAGGGACACCCACACCTAGCCCTCAGCACACTTGTACATCAGGATGCTACTAAGAGGGGTAGTAGTTGCTAAGCTTTCTGTGGTATATTCACTTTTAAAACTGTACCATGGTTTCCCCAGGCACTCTCTTTTCCTTTAATTCTTATTTCTAAATTTAAAATACAGTTCCCAGGGGCTTCCCTTTCTTTCTGATTGCTGAATTTAATTTTTGGAGCGCTGACCATTAAGTGATGTCTTACGCACACTCACATCTTCACCTGTATCTTTCTCAGAACCAACGATAATGCATCTTCCTTTTGATGGGTGTCTTAGTCCATTTGTGATGCTATAAAAAATACCATAGACTGTGCAATTTATAAATAATAGAAATTAATTTCCCAAAGTTCTGATAACTAGAAGTCCAGGCCAAATGTTGCATTGTCACATGGAAGAAGGGACACACACAGCAAAAGGCAGAAGGGCAAAAAGGGAGAAATGTTGTGTCCTCACCTGGCAGAAAAGATGAAAGAGTCCTTTTGTAAAGGACTAACCCACTGCATGAGCAGAGCCCTCGTGTCCTAATCATCTCTTAGCAAACCCCCATAATATTGTTGCATTGGGAGGTAAGTTTCAACATGAATTCTAGAGGGGACACAAACATTCAAACCATAGAAGTGAGTTACTTCACCTCTCTTAGCCTGCTTCTACATCTAAGAAATGGAGACAGTACTTTTTTCTTATTTTATAGAGTTGTGGAGAGTAAATGCAATAATCCATGCAAACCATTTAGCATAGTGCCAGGAACCTTGTAAATACTCAAAAAATGATATCTACTATCAAAGGCATTGATCTAGTATTGCTGCTGATAATCTGTGGGTGCTCAAAGATGCCTTTGAGCCTATAGATGTAACTTAGAACTGTCTTGGGTATTTGTTTAAGACCCATAACGAGTATTCAGCAACGTCTCCTTACCCCTTGCTACTTGGCTCAGGCTTAGGGCTTAAACCAGTATTAAAACCAGTGGGCTGCTTTGTATCCATGGTAAATAACCATTTCTCATGAAAAGGCTTGCCCTCAAGAAATGTTCAAGTTTTCAGATACCAAGTGTGGGGACTGCAAAGACAAAATCTGCCACTTGTTCCTTAGCTGGGGTTGAGAGTAAAGATGAAATCCAGGGCTGGTGCCTTGTTGCCATTCTTCTCTGTTATCTCCAAGTGTTGTAGGGGGAAAACAGGGGTCGGCTCCTGGCAAGTCACCTCTTCCTAGCAGTATTGTGGAGTTGGCCATTAAGATTTCATAGCCGTGGGACCCATAACTGTACCAAATCTTCCCTCTGTGTGGTTACTTTACAACCTAAAGGTAAAGGAATGACTTCAAAGAAACAGGAACTAGGCAAAGTTTTAAAGCCATTAATTTTTATTTTTCATTTCTTTTTAAAATTTTATTTCATTTTTTCCTTCTTTATTAGCATCTTTTAAAATAGTTTATTGACCAAGTGTAAGTTTACATTCCTAATTCTAACAAACTTGTGTGCATAGGAGAGGTGAAGGACACTTCAGTGACTTAGCTGTTCTAAATTGTCAAGTGTAACCCTCATAAATGTACACTGGTAAGCTCTTTGTATTAATAGATTCATTAATGGTTTGGACTGGTGAAAATAGCTTTATGATAGCCCTTTATCATGGGTGACCTCAGAAAAATACTAGAATAAATGTTGCCGTCTACTGAAGAATGTGTACAAGGCTTGTAGAGGAATGAAATACCCTGAGGTTTTTTAGGGGAATGATGACAGGTCCTGTGCAAAGTTCAAAATACATTAGAAACAGTAATCTATCTATTTATACCTCCCTGTTGTCAGTAAATTCAGGAAATAATTATGTCAGTTTCCCCAAAATGTTCTAGAGTTTGAACAACCCAGTTCTACTTTCTTTGTACTCTTTAGAAACCCACCATCTAGATCGTTGAAGTTTTTGGCAGCACTGGGGTTTGAACTCAGTGCCTTGCGCTTGCTAAGCAGGTACTCTGCCACTTAAGCCACATCCCCAGCCCTCATTCAGATCTTTGACACTTATGTTGCAGGTTGCTTCTCAGTAAGGAACCCATTCCTGGAACTCTCAGGCAAGGTCTTGTAGTGACTCCTTCCAAGCTTACTTATTGCAGTATCAGTCCTTCAAACATATGACGTCAGTGCAAGAGAACCCCATATTGTGCACTGGGAGGTAGATCCCATCAGATAGGCAAATGGGACACTCTCCAACCCTTAGGGAGCTGAAGCTTGAGGTATGATGGGAAGGGCATTATACCCATAGAGTCAAACAAACTGGGTCCCTGTTTTGTCTCTGCTACTTCCCAATGTTGTGGTCTTAGACAAAGTCACTCAGCTCCCCTGAGCCTCAGTTTCTTCATTTGTAAAAATAGTGATAAACTATTCACTGACTTGCCTACCTTTTAGTTGTTGAAACAGATATAATAATGGATTTCACCATACTTAATAGACTGTAAAGCAGCCCATTTAGGGCAATAGTGTTAATATTGCTTTAGTATCATTGGGTTAAATGTTAGTTTTATTTGCCAAAAGCCTTTAGTTTAAAATATAAGTTAAGTCTCAGATATTCTGGCCAACAATTTTTCATTTGGAGTGTCCTCCCTCCTCCATCCCCAAAGGTGGCATTTTCAGTTACTCATTAACTTGTTTTTAGCCCAGGGTGGTCTGAAGTGAGAAGGTATTTAAACAATGACAAATATGTCTGCTGAGTTGTGCAAATAACCACATAGTCACAACAGTAGTAGGCACCTACATCTTGAAAGAATCACAGCTAGTTATGTTTTGTTTTCTTTGGTGGTAGCGGGGCAGTGAAGGCAGGGCTGGACAACTAGTTGGGGAGGGTCAAGAAAGGGCCCCTGATTCTTTCCAGTCTATCTTGCTCTTAGCTACAAGAAGTCTGCTTTCATGTCTTGATCTTTTCTTTTAGAGATCAAATGCCATAGAGAAGCCAAAGGAAGCAAAGCTCACTATAATAGCACTTTTCACACAGACGCAGACCAGGTGGTTCTTGCTAATAGATTGACAAGACAGCCAATCCCAGCTCACCCTAGAGCTTTGTGCAGCTCCTGGAGCTCACAAAGAAGGACTTAGGTGAGAGATTTAGCAGTGATACTATCTTCCAGTTGAGACATGTACCACAGAAGGAGCTTTCCCTCTGCCTTAGTGTCGACTAGGGAATTAGCACAGGTAAGCTGGTGATAGATGAGAGTAAGAAAAGGTAAAATCTTTCCATAGACTTACCATAAGTTGAGGTACTTTGGGGACTTTATTATTTGGGATGAGATTATTCTTTGGTTTGATTTTCCAGGCTTCCTGCTCTGTGGTACTTCCCATCTGAGGTTTTTATTTGGGATAATGTAAGACTATACTTGCTAGTAGGCCTTATACATAACTATGAATGGAGTGACTATTAAGGATAATGTGAAAAATTTAGGACTGTCAAATTGAATTTTAAAATCAGTTTTCAAATTAAAAGGAAACTTGAATGTATGAATTTGACTACATGGTGCTATTGATTTTCCATGGATAAGAACCATGTTGGCCAGTTTTGTGACAGCCTCAACTAAACTTTGGTAATCTAGTATGGATTGAAAGGAGTGGAAAGGAGAGGTTCAGTGCTCAGCTGGTAGAAAAGCAGAGGAGGAAGCAGCAGGAAAGGGCAAGGCCAAAGCCTCTAGTTGAACTGCCAAACAGAAGGGAGGCAATCCCTGTAGGGTAACATCCCAGAGGGATCTAGGAGAGAAGGCTTGAGTGCCATCCCATGGGGAGTTCTCTCCTGCAAGAAGAAATAGCAGTCAGAAAAAAAGAGAACTGAAGGCATCAAAGTAAGCCTGGGCTGTGGTTGGAAGTTTCCCTGATAAACAACGGTCTTTTGAAGGAGCCAAATCAGAGAAGTCCAGTGTAACAATCATAATCTTGAGGGTAAGACAAAAGCTGAAAGTGCAGGTGTGGAACGTTCTAGTGGCTACAGGTGGAGATCAGAAATGAAGCCAGGGTTGAAGTCCTGCTTAGAGAGGAAGAGGGACTCATCAGTGTCAGATGCATTGCAACTGCTGACCTCCCATAGGGCTTTGAAGCTGTAAGTGTGTGCACAAGTGTGAATCTCTCCAATTCACACAGCGCTATCCTTAGCTTTTGTTGAAATGGCAAAAAGAACAGAGAGGCAGCCGTCACCTCTCCTCTTTATTTGCCTGCACCAGATCCAAAGAAATTTCCCATTCACTTTGGTAGGAGTGAAGTCACTGGCAAGTTTTTGTGAGGTTATTTCTGTGTGTGTGAAAGCAAATTTTATCAAAGAACTGCCTACATACATACCTGGCCAAGAGACGTTAATGATCTGGCAAAATGATCCATGGCATTTGTGGCTCTTACCATCTCCAGATATACTTACTGATTTTTTGAAAACTGCTTTTGGTCTTTTTTAGAAACAACCCTAATGTTGACAGTGATGGTAAATAAGACTTTAAGGTGAGAACAGGAGCGCCAAGGAAGACAGAATCTCTGATCTTGTGGCTCATTAGTGGGCTTAAGCAATAATTACCAAGTAAATAAAAACAGAGTAGAAGCTATCCTACAAATTCTGGTGTGTCAGAGCAGAAGGAAATCTCATTAGCACCTTCAGAATGGGCTTCACAGTAAAGTGATTTCTCCCACCTACCCATGAGCTCCCGGGAGGCTACCATGCATGTCTTTTTCATCCTATATATGTGCTTCTTATCCAGAAGGTGCTAATGAGGTTTCCCCCTGCTCTCACACAGACAGTCCTCAGACACCAGAATTTGTAGGGCAACCTCTGCTCAAGTATATTACTGCTTAAGTTCATCAGTGAGCTACAGATTAGGTGTCTGTGCTGGTATTCCAGCTCCATTCTCATTCTCATCTTTTTTTTTTTTTTTCCGGTGGTACTGGAGTTTGAACTCAAGAACTCATGCTTGCTAGGCAGGTGCTCTGTCACTTGAGCCACTCCAACAGACCTTTCTTAGTTGGATATTTTTGAGATAGGGTCTTATGAACTGTCCATCTGAGCTGACTTCAAAATGCGATCTTCCTAATCTCTGCCTCCTGAGTAACTAAGATTACAGGTGTGAGCCACCAATAGTGGCTCCCATTCTCATCTTAAAGGCTAAGCTCTCAGTCACCAATTTCTCCTCCCTTCCTCATCTTTGCTCAGTAACTGTTATTTAATAGGTGTTCAATAACTATTTCAGGGCTGGAGGTATACTTCAATGGTAGAGTGCCTGCACAAGCATGTCAAGGCCCCAGAGTCTATCCCCAGCACTACGAGATAGATAGATAGATGATAGATAGATAGGTAGGTAATTTCAGTTATTCACATGCACCATGGTTTTGTTTGTTTTGATGTTTTTGTTTTGCTTTGTGGTGATGAGGATGGGACCCAGTGCCTCATGTGTACCAGGCAAGCACTCTGTCACTGAGCCTATGGCCCAACCCCTGTGCAATGTTTACTTTTCATATTTGCTTCTTTTCATCCCATATCTGGCATGGTAAAAGTAGGTCCTATTCTCACTGTTTCTTAAATTGGCTTCCTCGAAGTACCCTTCATCTTCTAGCAGCTAAAATTGTGAACAATGAGATATGAGATAGATCCCTATTCTAGTCAACACAAAATGAGAGTTCACTCAAGGGGGCAAGTGGGGGTACGTACTGAGTGTCTGTAACCTAGAGAATGTCTTGAGGAAAGTGGGGAGGATGTCAAATAATAAGAATGGGGGCAGTGGGAAGACAGGGAAAAGGAGTAGCAATGTTCAGTCTATGCCACAGAGGAATTAGAGAGATGTCAGTGTTGTCTATCTGGAACCAATACATGAAATTTATAAGGAGTCATATTTTGACTGTCAGAGGATGAATTTTTTCACCCATTGACCTATTCCTCAATGGAATGGATTGCTGTAGGAAACAATCAACTTCCTGATTCTGGAGGTATTTGACTAGAAATTAGATAGACATATAACAGAAAGATTGGTTGGATGAGGATGTGAGATTTCAGAAAGTGAATAGATACCTAAATCATGGTTTCCAAGGTACTGAATACCTCTGAGGTGCTATGATTTTATGATGCTAACATGCAAATGTGGCAAAAGGAAACAAAGATGGTAGAACCAGTTGATGAGGCAGTTTTTTAGGCAGGAGGAAGGAAAGAGATATGGAGAAGAAAATCTCTCTGTTGTGTTTCAGCATGTCACCAGTTATGATTTTCTGTCACTATTTTCCTAAGCAAATGGATCCTTAGGAGTGGCAGAGATTTTTCCAGAGAGCAATTCTTCTCACTATCCTCTGTCACTCACAGCCTCTGGATTTGTTTTGCTACTGCAAGAATCCAGTTCTCATTTCTCCCCGATTATTTCCAGGCTTGTGACCTTCCTGCCCTTGCATTAGAAAAGCAAACCTGGGATGCAGCCCTTCCCCCAGCTATGAGATTGGCTTAAATGGCTACATTGTCAAGATCAAGGTTATCCAGTTCACATTCATTTCTTACACCACTCTCTCCCGTCTGATTCTGGTCACACAAAATAGACCAGTGCATCTCAAGCAATCTGTAACCTAGGGATTTGTTTTCCTTCCCAAACCCATCATGGAGCAGTATTTTTGTAGAATGCAGTAAAAATAAATTACTAGAAAAAGAAATGACCAAAAAAAGCCTACAAAATACAAGACTCGATTTTTAATTGAGATTCAACAGGCCTAAGTATCTCTGTCAAATTGCTATCAATGTTTTAAGTGCTTATTTTCAGTTTCTGTACTGCATGCAGATTAGCAGTAACTAGCAGAGTAGTAGAACACACTTTCAATAGGGAGGTGTGTCCTGCTCTGCGTGTCTCTGCCTAGTATCCCTTCTTACTTGAGTATGGCTTCAAGTATCCCTTCTTACTAGAGCTGGCTTGCATTGATTCATGAGACCAATGGTAAATTGTCAGAATTTCCATGAGCTGATTGTTAAACATACCCATTATTGAAAAACTATGAATCTAAAATGAAATAAATTCTATTAAAAACATGTGACTTTGATCACATGATAAGGCGAGAACACACAAGGAAGGTATGAGGATAGGTAAAACATCCAAAAAACTAGATAGCATTTGTTGCCCTCAACGCAGAGAAATTAAAGCAGATACTTTAAAGCAACTGAGGCCAATAGGAGAAGGGGACCAGGAACAAGAGAAAAGGTGAGATCAAAAAGAATTAACTTAGAAGGTAACACACACGCACAGGAAATCAATGCGAGTCAACTCCCTGTATAGCTATCCTTATCTCAACTAGCAAAAACCCTTGTTCCTTCCTATTATTGCTTATACTCTCTCTTCAACAAAATTAGAGATAAGGGCAGAATAGTTTCTGCCAGGTACCGAGGGGTTGGGGGGCGGGTAAAGAAGGGAGTGGGGGGGGTAGGGGAAGGGGGGGAGAAATGACCCAAACATTGTATGCACATATGAATATAATAAAAAAATGTGACTCTTAAAACTCATCACATCCTAATTATTTTGTTATATTTTTACAATTATCTATGCTCTTCAGGTTTTCTATCTGTTGTGTCTCTATGGTGGTGGGTGCTTTGTCAGTTGTGTCCAGTGTCATCACATGAATTTGGCCATGTATTACCCCACAGAAATCGTAAAAACCACCAACCAGAGGTTTGATTTATTATGTGGATAATTGCCTAGGCTCTAGACTTAAGAAAATGATGGGGAACATGTTAATAGTACAGAGTATACTTACAATTGTGTTATATCTGTAGTCATTACATTGTGAATAAGCCCGCAAATGAGGAAATAGTCCTCCAGCATTTGTAAACTATTATCTGATAGTGAAGAAGTCACTCCTGACACTGATGGAGTGAAGTTCCAACATGCATCTTTGTTTTCTCACTTTTGTGTTGCTCCTTAATGTAAACCAGTATTTCAACCAATATTCCTATAGGAACTGTCTTGTTCTTCAGTTGCAATGCTAGTTTGGCTACAGATGCAAGAGTCTGGCAAAAATCAATGAAAGTATTTTGTGAGAATCAATTGACTATATGGAATTTATAACAAAGAGTGCCACAGATTTTATATACAACTTGAATGATGCACATCCTTTATTCAAATAAAATTTAGAGTAAAATGGTATGCATACTTCTTTTTTTCAAGAGCCAGTTGTTAAACATTTACTAGCACACCAAAGCAGTGAGAGGGTAACAGTTGGAGGATTTATTTTTCTTTCTTCATCCTTAATGGTTCTTGGATTAAATCAATAGCTCTTTCCACCATGAATGAGAAAAAGTTCCTGTCTTCCAAAGTTATGCTGACAAATGAAAGAGCCCCTCATTTTTAGTGACTCTGACTTCTAGGAATCCTACACTTGAAAACTTCCTTAAGTTTGAAACTGTTAACCAGATCCAAAAACTTTTTTCTCAAAGTTCCTTATTCCTTTTCAAGGCTGAGTGACTCCTTTTAAAGTGTCTGCTAACCAATGGAAATCTCATTGGTCCAATTCTAAACCTGGTCAAGAGTCTGATAGGCCAGCCCACTGGGGCACAGAAGCAAGGACCACTTTTAGAGTTCAGCTCCCTATATCAAAGGACATTAGGACAAATGAATACCATGTGCTGGTATTAGCCCTGGTTGCACAGAGTTAGAGTGGAACTCCTAATATCAGGTTACATTTCGTTGGCTTGGTAATCATTTTTTTAACCACCAACCATATGGGCAGAGATTGGAAGGAAAGCTAAATTTAGAGCACACCCCACTCTCCTATTCAACAGTTCTTTCTTATTTGTGCAGGGAGGCGACATATTACTCATACTCATATACACCACCTACTGCTGGAGAACTAAGACATGAAATTCTCCCAAAATGTGGTCAGATCACGAGATTCTCTGTACGAGCATACAGCAGTGTATTAGGAATAGCCATATTTTTCTTCTGCCAATTTCTGAACCTGCCTATGACACACAGCACTAACAGACAAGTCAATAATGAACAAGAATCCAGGGATTTCATGACTGTGGGTCTTATTCTTTATCACTTTTAGTCCACATGCAGAGATAGTAACTTTCAATGCTATTATCTTTGTGACTCAGGGATTTTTGGAGTGTGGAGAAACCTCTGCATTTAGGGTTTTTTTTTTTTTTTCTAGCTTTACTTCTCCCTATATACTGCTTCGTATGGAATGACAGTTGGAACAGGAAAGATAGATTGTCGAGGTGGGCAGTGGTGATGATTTGGCAATGCCTGTGCAAATCAAGCATATTCTAGTTCTAGGGATTTCTAAACCTGTAAATACAAGTAATACTTTAGCTATCTCGAAAATACCTAACACAAAAAGGGCTGGTGGAGTGGCTCAAGCTGTAGGTCCTATGTTCAAGCCCTGGTACCGCCGGAAAAAAAAAAAAGCATTTTTAGTACTTCAGAGAGGTTTAGAATCGGGTTCCATGTAAAGAATGAGAGTCTGCCTTCCATCAAAGAGAGATTATAGCCTTCCCACACATGCCAGTTTGGAGTCAGAATGACGTTCTCCTCCTGGCCCTGGATTCCAGGAAGGAATGAATAGTGATGAAGGCAAATCTTTTAGCCAGCCAACTTCTCCAAATGTGGCCCCAGCCAACTTCTCCAATCTCATCTTCCCTCTGGACCTGTGCAACCCCCATATGATTGCTTCAGCTACCTTGCATTTCTCACTGTTGCCAAACTGCTGTTCTGCTTTCAGGCCTGCCTGGGCCTTCGAAATGTCCTGTATTTGGAACATACATAAAGTACTTAGCCCAGTGCCCGTGCCTAGGTGGGTTTTGATAAATGGTAGTTGTTAATATTTTGCAGATGCTGATCCCTTAACCCATAATTATTCCCATTTCTGCTCTTTAAAACTCACTTTAGATGTACCTCCCTCCTCAGTGAAGCCTTGCCCTAGGCAGAGTGCTTTGTTAATACTCATTCTGGCATTTGTCAACTTGAGGCCAGGTAACTCCCAGTGCCTAACACATAATTAGTGCTCAGTTGGTGTTTGTTGCATGGTTCTGGCCATATGAAAAAAAATGAGTGAGCACAGTAGGTGCCCTTATAAGCTCTTAGTCTAGTTGGGGAGGCGAGGGGTGGGAGGTGGAGAAGAGAAGGCAATGGAAGGGGCACAGACTCCTAACTAGATAATTAGGATGCCATGCAGTTAAAGCACTGCTTGTACAATGCACAGGGAGTTGCGGAAATCCAAAGGAAAAGCTGAAAACTCAGACTGAGGTGGTCAGAAATGGAGCTGAGTCAAAGCCAGCCTGTGCAAGTCAGGTGGGAAGAGGAGAAAAATGCAAGCTGGAGGGAAAGTATGAGCAAAGACCTGGAGGTGAGAAGAAGCATGGTGGCTCTGGGAATGATAGGCACTTCGGTGTGCCTAGAGTAGAGAGAGGCAAGAGGTGAGGCTGGAAGATTTGTTAGGGGTAGTCCATGAGGGCCTTGATCCTGTAGCAGGCCTATAAATTCACAGCAGGTGAGGCATCAGCCTCGCCCAGCCCCCACCCCTCTCCATGATGGCCACTGATCATCAATCACAGCACCCTGCTCCTCCAAGCCCAGATGTGACCTCCTAATGCTTCTCGATATAGCACTACAGAGAAACACTAATAAGAGATTGAAAGTGGCTCTCTGGTTTTCTGATGAAAGACTTTAAGTGTATGTGGAGAGGAGAGAAGTGGGAGAGAGTACGAGTGGTGGAAGAACTAAGAAAGGCATCTTCAGAATTGCATTTTGGAAAGCTCACTCCAGGAGGAACTGATGAAGATGCAGCATTAAGAAGAAGAACCAACAGGATGCAATTGTTTAGATGTGGCTGAGTGAGGAAGGAAGAATAGTCAAGGATGAGGTCAGTGTTTCCACCTTGGGCCGATGGGTAGGTGCCAGGGGCGTTCAGACAACATGGAGCTAATGATAGGTTAGGCATAATAATAACAGCTCTCATTTTTGAGCACTCACTGCACTGTTTTAAACATTCGATGTAGATCAACTCATTTTATCCTCCCAACACCTGTGGGGTGGCTACCACTATTGTTTCTATTTTGCAGATGAACCACACAGAGACATACAGAACACTGAGAAGCAGACACAATCGAGGGCACTAAGGGGGACTGTTAGAGTGAGAAAAGCTGAAAACCCATCACTGAGTCATTTAGATGAATATGGACAGAGCCAACCAGGTCACCAGGCACCCGTGCTAGGGTTTATCAGTTCATCTCTAATGTTTTGGAAACCAAAGGATTTACCGTTCTTGGAAGAGGCCCACTTCAATGTGTATAAATCCATCCTGCCTTCGCCACATCTGTTCTGCTCACGAGGGCGAACATCAGTAAGAGTAAGAATTAAAAGCCTATCCAAATGACTTCCAAATGAATGTTCAAATATAAATACATGTACCATTCTTAAAATTAAAAGGAAGATGGGCTGAGGGCTGGATAACTTCCAGCACCCCATCTGACTGAAGCTGCAACAAAAACACTTCCACTCTGAAAAACAAATTAAAAAGGCAAGGTTAGAAAGTGTATTGAATTTTCAGGGAAAATATCACATCAGATTGTGCTGTTTTTTCCAACGATTAATCTTTTCTCATTTTGTAATTATACTATATGTATTTGTGTATGTATGTGTGTATAAATGTTTATTTTTGCTCTCTTTGTTAAAGAACTTCATATTTTCCAAAACACTTTCTCTTGGTCATTTCTTTGAGTGTTACTGGAGCCTAATTGCTTTAAGGAACAGACTGTTTCAGTGGCTAATTGACATGTTGCTATTTTCATCTTAGCTTCACATCTGGCTCTCTTGCTGTCTGGGGTATGTCAGTGTCACAGTGGAAAACACTACCAGGAGTCAGGTGCCTTAGCCAGGAGGAGACGAGTGTTTATGCCTTGTGGCTTGAGCACGCAGTTTAGCATTGGAGTCCAGGAATGCTCAGGTCTGAGCTGCCTGCATTTTCAGAACTGGAGGATGGGTTTCCTGTTAAACCTAAACTCAGTCCATGAGACTATGGATTTGCTAATGATCCCAGTGTCCTCTGAAAGAGCTGTAAGTAAACTATCCATGAGCAATTACTGTTTGAATGTGCCATTCTCCTGTCTACTCCTTTACCTTGCTCAGGCCATTGCAACTGTCTGAAAATGTCCACTTCCTTCACAAAAGTCATTCTTGATGGCCTCAGCCCTCCATGACATCTCTTTCTTTTCCAAAAGCCTTATCTCCATCGTTATGTACATAACAACCAACTATCAATTGTGATTACTAATAACTTTCAAGTTTATCATCTGATTAAATTGTGATTATAACCCTGGAAGATAGGCTTTAATATTAGCTCTTGAAGATGAGAAAAGTGAGGCTCAAACAATTAAATAAGTTGCCCAAGGTCAATGGATAGTACAAGATAAGATTGGAGGTCAGATCTTTCTGGTGTCAAGTTCATTTCCATAACCACCATGCGTCCTGGCCTGGTCCATGCAGCTGGTATTTGTTGATGGCGATGACAATTATCCTCTTGTACTAGTAAATGGCCCTTTACATTGTCCATGAACTTGACGCTCAGAATCAGAATGGCCTTCATAGGAGTTCACAGCCTCTCCAGCCGAAGGATTAGGTGGTTAGGGAGGAGCTGGGGAGCACAGTGCTCAGCCTGATGGAGTTGATCTATTCTGGATTCCCAGAAGAACTTTCCCCCTCTCTTTCGGTATATTCCCCATATTTTTTCCCATGAATCATAGCTCCTTTGGGCGTCTGAGCCAGGGCCCAACAAGGAGAAATGGGGAGCACATGGTGTTCGAGTAACTCACTGCACATACTTGGGTTATAGAGGTCTTCTCCTCTGCTCCACTGGAGCTTGGTTTATTGATCCACAGCGCATTCCTGGCCTAAGTACATCCTAGGCCATTGTTTGCTAGGGCAGCAGTTGGTTCAGACAGCTTATTCTGAAGGTAGCTTTGGAAACGTGCATATTCTTGGTTCTGGGAGGTTGAGCAGGCAGCTAGGCTCAAAGGCCCCATGTGCTGTTCTTGGGCCCAGTGCAAAATAATTCATTTATAATTATTTATTTTCCATTCAGCTCAGCACCAAATTTAATTATTTTATTTTATTTTAGCGGTGCTGGGGATAGAACCCAGGACCTTGCACAGGCTAGGCAAGCACTCTACTCCTGACATACACCCCTAACCCCAGCACTGAATTTTAAACTGCATATTCTTGAAGAAGCTTGTCTTTTAGTGGGTCTTTGGTATGTTAGAGCTTTCCATGTTACAGAAATTCCTAATTAACATGGGAATGAATCTCATTCTATGGTGATAATAATAATAATAGATATCAAGTGTGGTAGCACAAGCCTATAATCCCAGCACTCAGGAGGCCAAGGCAGGAGAACTGCAAGTTCAAGTCCAGCCTGGGCTACCATAGCAAGTTCCAGGCCAGCCTGGGCAACGTAGCAAAAGCCTATCTCAAAAAATAGTAGTAGTAGTAGTAGTAGAAACAGCACTTACTACTCATTGGTGTATTACCACATTTAATCTTATAACACCTGTGAGAGGCTGGTGATAGAACTCCTATTTTACAGATGAGGAAAGTGGCTTAAGGTCACACATCTAACAGAGGGCCAAACCAAGATTCAAACGATGTGTTTTGGGATGGAAAGGCCATGAAACTATTCTGTCACCTCCCTTTCTGCTTCATTGCACTCCTGTCCATACCCTATGAGCCTTTAGTTGCAACCAGCTGAGATCCACAGAAGGATTTCAGTCAGTGTCGAAGTCAACAAAAGGATAATGAGCAGAACATAGCAGAAAGTGCTTGGAACCGATCATTCCAGCCATTCTGCTGTGCTCCACTGGCCAACTCTCGTACCTCCTGACATTTGCTTCTCCCAACAGTGGAGGAAGAGGCAAGAAGGCAGATACTGAGGGTGTGATCTGACTAAGCTAATTTGGTCTTCTTGGACTTCCATAAAAGTTTAAACAGGTCTCTAAATAAGGAAAACCAGCAGAATTAAAATAACTAAAATGGAATTCCTTTTTTTTTTAATTGGTGAGACTGGAGTAAAGATGATTTTTTTTTCTTTTTTTGTGGTGCTGAGGACTGAACCCAGGGCCTGTGTACACTAGACAAATGTGGTACCACTGAGCTAACCCCAGCTCCTAAAATAACTAAACTGAATCAGTGATTATCTTTGGTCTACATGATGTGGCTAATGTGTAGAAATCAGTGGTTTGGATAATCCCAGTACATCGGAGGCTGAGGCAGGAGGTTTGCAAGTTTGAAGCCAGACTTGGCTATGTTCCAAGACCCTGTCTCTCTCTCTCTCTCTCTCTCTCTCTCTCTCTCTCTCTCTCTCTCTCTCTCTCTCTGTCTCACACACACACACACACACACACACGCAAGAATTCAGTGCTTTGCAGTATATTCGTGAGTCATGCAATGACCACCACGCTCAATTTTAGGATGTGTCCATCACCGCAGAAAGAAATCCCTTATTCCTTAGCTATCACTCCCCAAACTCCCAAACTGCCTAACCCCCAAAATCTAAGTAAGCACTAAGTACTTTCTGTCTCTTTGGATTTGCCTGTTCTTGAAATGTTATATACATGGACTCATACTACATGTGACTGACTTGTTTTACTTAGCATAACATCATCAAGAGTCACCCGTTTTAAAGTGTGTCAGTAGTCCGTTTTGTAGACTAGTGTTCCATGGTATGACTGTATCACATTTTCCTTAACCATTCAGCAGTTGATCAAATTTGTCTTGCTCCCACTTTTTTGCCTGTTATAAGTAAGGCTGCTGTGAACAAGAAGTTGTGTGGGCACGTTTTTCTTGCTTTTGTTTATATATGGAGAGTAGAATTGCTGGGTCATATGAAAACTCTATTTTTAACAGTTTGAGAACTGCTAGGTCATTTTTCAAAGTGGTTACGACGTTTCATATTATTGACAGCCATATACGAGTTTCCAGTCTCCCATAGCTGTCGTTTGATTATATCTCTTCTAGGCAGCGTGACACGGTATCTCCTTATGTTTGGATGTGCATTTCCCTGATAACTAATGATGTTGAGCACCCTTTTGGGTTTTCATTGGCCATTTGTACATCTTATTTGGAGAAACGTCTACTTAGCTTTCTTGCCTACTTTTAATTGGGTTGTCTCTTTACTGTTGAGTTGTAAGTGTTCTTTATATGTTCTGGATACAAGACCAGATGTATGATTTGGACATATATTCTCCCATTCTGTGAGTTGTCTTTTTACTTTTCTTAATGGTGCCCTTTGAAGCACAAAAGTTTTTAATTTGATGTTGTCAAATTTATCTTCATTTGCCACTGTGCTTTTGGTATTATAACTAAGAAACCATTCCTAACCCAAAGGCAGGAAGATACTCTCAAAGCTGCATAGTTACAGTGCTAATATAAAATATTTATTCCTACATATTTTATGCTATTATAAATGTAATCATTTTCCTAATTTAATTTTCAGGTAGTATCACAAGCATGTAGAAATACAATTTATTTTGTATATTGATCTTATACTCACTCTACCACCTCTGCCACACCCCCAGTGCTTTTAGTTTCTTTTTCAGAGAGGTTCTCATGCTAACTTTTGCTGAGCTGACCTAGAACCATGATCCTCCTGTCACCACCTCTTGAATAGCTGGGATTAAAAGTGTGCCCACCACATCTAGTTTGTCAATCTTTTGAACCAACTTTTGGTTTTGTTGGATTTTCCTGGTTTTTGTACTCTATTTTATTAAATTTACCTCTAACCTTTACTATATCCTTCCTTCTGGCTACTTCGCATTTAATTTGCTCTTCTTTCCCCTACCATAAAGTGGAAGCCTGGGTTGTTGGTATGAAATCCTTCTTGTTTAATGTAGGCAATTATAGCTATAAATTCCCTCTTAGGACTGTTTTCCTTATGTTCCATAAGTTTTGGTACATTGTATCTTCATTTTAATTTATCACAAGGAATTTTTCCAGTTTCTCTTATGAGTTCTTCTTTGACACAAGATTGTGCAGTATAATTTCAGATATTGGTGAATTTCCCAAACAATTTTCTGCTATGGATTCCTAATTTTACTCCATGGTGTTTGTGGGTTATTTATTTATCTGCTCTAGATTTAACCCAGGGCCTTGTACCTTCTGGACAAGCACTCTACCATTGAGCTATGTCCCCAGCCTCTTTTTTTCTTTTGAATACAGAGTCTTGCTAAGTTGCCCGGGCTGTCCTCGAACTTGTGATCCTCTTGCCTCAGCCTCCGAAGTGGTTGGAATTATAAGTGTGCCCCACAACACCCAGCTCCATTGTGATTATATAATATACTTCACTTGATTCCCATCTTTGTGAGGCTTAGAACTGAGTGACTCAAGTGGTAGAGTGCCTGCTTACCAAGTGCAAGGCCCCGAGTTCAACCCCCAGAACTGCCAAAAAAAAAATGATTGCAGCTTGTTTTATGGCTATATGGTCTATTCTGGGGAAAGTTCCTTATGCACTTGAAAATAATGTATATTCTGCCATGAATTAGTCCATTTCATCTGCGAGATTAATATGAAGCTTTGAAACAATTTTTCAGTTTTAACTTCATATTTAAAAACAAGATTTATTCAATAATCCTTTTCCATGTCCTTCAGAAAAGAACATGTGAGTCATGCTTATCATTTAGAGTTCGGGGCTGAAAATAAACCATCAGGAAGTCTTTCCCTTGCTGTTTCAACCCCCCTTCTCTTTACCACCTTGGAAACAGCACTTAATTATCCACAAGAAGATAACCTACAGTTCTCAGTCTTTCTACCACCCCTCCTGAGCCCAGATCACTGATGGAAGATGGCATAGAAGAGAGGGGAGTTTAAGTATCAGAACATGGCAATTGTGATGCAGTAGAGCCCCTGCTTTGCAAGTGCAAAGCTGAGTTCAAACCCCAGTCCCACCAAAGGGGGAAAAAAAACATAGCAGTTGTTAGCTTGTCACTGAAGCCATTAGAGATCCAGTAAGTTAAGAAAGAAACCATCTGGCTAATGTTCTCAGACTTTTTGGTGACCTAATCTGGTCATCTTTGGAAAACAGCTACCAGGACACCTGAAAAAGTAGGCAACCTCCATGAATAGAGCATAATGGCTGAGTGTGAGTGGTCAGCTGAAGTTGAATGTGATGTTTAAATTGTCTGTTGGTGTCACTGGTGCCATTTTTGAAAGCTGGCTATGCTTCAAAAATAAGTTCTGGAACTAATTTTCTATTTTAAATGGTGTTAAATATTGCCTTTTGTCAGAGAGACCATTCTCACTTGTAGATTTATAAGATAATACAAATAAACATCAAAGAAAAATATTATGATCAACCAAGATATGGGTTTAAAGACAAAAAGAGAAAAAGCTCAATTTTTTCATGCTTCTAAATTCTCATGATACTTTATGCCATACGCATGTGTATGAGTTTATAAAGCTATGCAATAATAAAATCACAGACTTTCACAGTAGGTAAGTTTAAAATTCAAACATAAGAGAACTATTTCTCCTAGGAGATTTTTTTGGGGGATTCTTATATGAGCACTCTTAAAATCCAGCCACAGAATATCCTGTCTCTAGGTAATAAAATTGGGTACACAGGCTCCAGTAATAAAAAGGTGACCAGGGACCAACATGAAATGGTGAATCACTTTGAAGCATTTGATCATGGGACCAACGACCGGACTCTCAGACCTAGGCTGTGTATCTGACTCTGCTTACTGAGTCCATCCAGTGAAGGCAGTGAATCTGATGCTGGGAAAAGAAAGAAGCCCAGACTCAGAGGGGCCTGATTCTGCTGGAAGTTTGCAGAACATATGCCTTTAAGGGAATTCTTTTGTTCAACTTAGAATGAGTCATCCACAGATGTGCCCATTTCATCTTGTGTTTGTTAATATCTCTGTTTTAAAATGGTTTGTTTTTTTCAATACAAATGTGTTAAGGCTGATGTTTCTAGCATAACCAAAATTTGTGCAATCTAGAATTGCATTCCATCTGCTGATACTCATTATGCAATATGGAAATTGTCTTAAGAGCTTACTGTTTATATCTATGGGGACACTACACAGATAGGTGTTTATGACCATGTGTGTCTCACGTTTAACCATAAAATACATACCAACATCCATTCAGCACGGAGTGATTTAAAATACAACATTTAATTCCTGAGTGTTACTTTGCTCAGAAAAATTTGAAGCCTTCCTGGTTAGAGAAAAATCTTAAGAGCCAACATGCACCCCAGGCCATCCCACCCCTACCACCTTGTGGTTGTTCTGAAATGTTTCTGGTGCTTAGCTGGGGTCGGAAAGAGGGAGGGGGCATAGCAGCTTCTAAAGGATTGTGGCTCCAATATGGAGAGCTCAGGTCATTGGGCAACATATCCATTCATGTCTTCACTTGTGATTCATTTATTCGTGACCTTCTTCAATTTCAGCCTAGCTGGCCTTTTCAGTCTAATCCCTTGCTCCTTCTCACACAGTCCAGCCTAACTTTTCCCTGAGCATTGTCTATTTTTCCATGCCTCTGTGTCCCTATTCCATTCTTTCTCTATCTCAAATGGCTATACCTCTCCTTCTACTTAGCCCCTCCCCCCAGTCTTCATACATGCAGGTCCTACCCGTGCTTTCCAGCCATGTGTTTGTTCTTTTGCAGTACTGGGCATTGAACTCGGGATCTTGAGCGTGCTAAGCAAGCTTGAGTCATGCCCACAATCCTCTTTACTTTCAGTTGCTGTTTCAGATAGGTCTCATGCTGATTGCCTGGACTACGCTCTAACTTTAATTCTTCTGCCACCTAACTAACTGAAACCACAGACGAGCACCACCTCACCTGGCCGTCCAGTCCCCATTTAACTATTTCTTCTCCATCAGCACCTCCTTGGTCCTAAAACACTTCTGCCCAATCCAGCAGTGAACACTCCCTCTTCTAAATTGCTTGTCTTTGTACCTGGTTGAAGCAGTATAGCACAGTGTGTAGAGCTTTGAGCAAGACTATTTGAATCTCAGAACCTACATTTAAAATGGAGATAATACCTGCCCTATAGGATTCTTGTAAGGCTAGCTGGAATTGTGAATGCTCGGAACCCACTAGCAGGTACTGTATAAACCATAGCTATCCTTGAGAACAGGGACTGTGCTCACTTTCCTAACGTAGCATTGTACCTGGCTCAGGTTGGATACCATGTGAATGTTTGTGGAGTGAAACCCCCCCAATGCAGTAGATCCTTGGTATTCACAGGCATATGGTTCCAAAGAGACCACCGTTGAAGAAAGATAGTGAGAGCTTAGGATGCATAGCGTTCAGTACCCTAAAAATCACTCAGATTTACCTTTCCCACATGTACAGTGGGTCTGAGCATGCATAGCTTGAAATCGCATGGAGTAGGCTACATTACTGACACAGAAATCACTGCTGTACACATTAATACTGCTCACCAAAACCTGCATCTTATTTCATGCTCTTTATCTCAAATACTGTGGATGCTTCATTCATTCTTCCCATAATGCCACCCAACTTCCGCTAAAGACATGCCACCTTTCAACAAACCTGATTTTCACTTTATCACTTAAATTAAGTGCACTCACTTTTAACTTACTTTTTGGCACTATTTGCTTTTTGGGAGGCAGATTTTCACAAAATGAAGGGCAGGGAAACATTCATCAGATCACACAAGGATTTAAACACAACTGATGATAACACAAGACTGAGGACTTCCCCGTATCCCCGAGCTGTGGAGGTGATCTGTTGTGTGGGTCACTTGCCTTCCAGAGGCTTCTTCAGGAGGTTTCCTAAAGGTAGATTGTGGCAGAACCACTTTCTCTGTTCCTAAATTAGGGGTCAGTTTGCACAGTGCACATTGGGTGCTTGGGGATTCATTCCTGCTCTCTGGTTACTCTGAGGATTTGGCTCTCTTGGGTAGGGCCTGGAGCTCATCCTTTGCAAAGAATTGAATCCATTCAAATGTTTGCATTAAGTTTTAAACCATTTCAGTTAGTGTGGTAATTTATTTATCCTCAGCCAGTATGATTTCCTTTTTTCTCAAAGTCGCTTCAAAAGGCTCCATTAAGTTTTTGGTACATTCAAAACATCATTAAATGTTTTCTGCGTAAATAAATGAGAAATGCTTTGGTTTCTCCTAAGGTCTCCCTCCAGTAAAGTCGAGAGGAAAACCTGCGTTGTAAATGGGACATAGTTGTTATTTGTTGGGTTTGGGCCTCTCTGCAATCCCTTTTTGGCAAATACATGGAGTATGTTGAATTCTAACTTGGCTTTCAGTTAAACCACGTTTCTATATTTCCTTAAGAAGAATACTCCTCTGGGAAAGGGGAAACATCTTCAATGCCAGAGAAGCTGGTCAATAGCTTTCAACCACATTTTCAGGAGATAGGGCAAGGATACACTCAGAGTCAGGGAACTCAAGTGGAAGAAAAGCAATGAAATGGCAGGGCTCTGCCATGGACCGTTGCCTTAACTGCCAAAGATTGTATCAGTGTAGTCCTTTGTGGCAAAATGGAGAGCTCTTTGCTGTGTTGTCGTATATGAGAAGGTGCTGCTCAGTGGGGTGGATTCGGCACCTTCATAAATTTCACTGTAATTGTTAAATGTGCAGAGTGTTTAGTGTGAACTATCGTTACTGTTTCCATGGAAGCATAATAAGGGCCTGGATGGGACAGATCAGATACGCAACGCCATGGTAGAGCTGTATATGGAGCTTTCTCACCCACAAGCACGCTAGGATGGGAGCAAGACAGGGCTCACCTGGCAGGCGCAGCATTGGACCCGTGGCCTGGTACACAGGATGTTCTCACCAAGTATTTGAATAAATGAAAATACCTGCCTGACAACAATGCCTTCCTTGTAGCTTCCTCCTGGCATCAGAGCAGGAGAAACATTGAAGCTATACTCTCTAGGCTTTCTTCTACCCTTCTGACTCTTAAGGCAGTTCCTTCTTAGGAGTCACCGAAGTTTGGAAGGGGTAGAGGAAAGGGGAAAAATTCTCATTGCTAATTTTATTCTATCTTCCCTGCCCACTGTTGATATCTCTACAGACTTTAAGGCTTTTGTCTGTTAATGACTCATCATTCATCACCTTGAACAAATCTGTTTCTCAAGCCTAAAAGCCAGGCTTGAGATAAATCCCACAGCCCAGTGGTATCAGCCTCCTTGTGTCTGGTGGTGAGAGGTAGGGTGAGGCCAAAGGGATGAGACCCTCTGGAAGACATTGAGCTCTAGGCCATGTTTTTGCCTGGAGTCTGTTCACCTTCCCCAACACAAACCAATTGCTGGGCCTTTTGTTTGCATAGGACACCCACAGCTATGCTCCTCATAAGTTTCCCAGGCTTAGTTCAAGTACAGCTAAAGATTTGGAAGGGTGGGGAGGCAAGGACTGGTTTCAGGACATGTTTGGCCTCCATTTCATCTCCATGTGAGAAGAAGTTTTATGTTTATTAAAATATGAAAAGCCAAGGCTGAGGGTGTGCTCAAGTGGTAGAGCACCTGCTTAGCAATCCTGAAGCCCTAAGTTCAAACCCCAGTACTGCCAAAAAAAATATGAAAAGCCAAAAATAAGACCTTCTGCCTCATACCATTATGAGACGCACCTACATATAGGTTGTGTCTCACATGCCCTCTTCAGAGAACCACCCTGAGGCATCTGGAGGTGAATGGTATTTCCTGAGGCACACTTCTGAATCCCTCACTACCTCCCCCATTCCCTCCACCCCAGACAAATGGTCTACCCATCTTGCTACAGGACACAATGTCATCCAAACAGCAGTCTCTGAAAAAAATGCAATGAGCCAGCAGTGCACACTGGGGGTGGGGCAGGGTGTTGTAATGGAGTCTCACAAGATAGATTTACGTGTATAGCTCTGTAGTGCTCAAAATGAAACTCCATAGCCAATCTGATTTTGGGCCTGACTGCTTTGTTTAGAAATATTACATAGTCACTCTTCACTTTGATCAGCAAATATTTATTGAGGTGTTATTAACTACCAAGCCTTATATAAAGAACTTTATGTAGATATGCTCATTTAATTCTCTCTGCAACTTGCGGGGGATGTAAACATGCCCACTTTAGAGAAGACAAATTTGGTGCTTTAAAGAAGTGAAGTGGCAAGCCCAGGTGTGGTGGTACATGCTTGTAATCCAGGCTACTGGGGAAGCTAAGGTAGGAGGATTATGGTCCCAGTCTGGCACAGGCAAAAACACAAGACCCTGTTTGAAAAACAGATTAAATAAACAAAACAACTAGGAGCATGGCTCAAGCGGTAGAGCACTTGCTAAGCCCTGAGTTCAAACCCCATTACCGCAAAAAAGTAACAAGTGAAGTGAGTTGCCCAAAGTCTTAACGATGGCAAAGGGTTGAGCTTGAATTTGAGTTTAGGTCAAACTCTCCCTTTTCTCTCTAGTGTCTCAGAAATTCTTTTTCTTTCTTACCTCAAATTACTTTATGCTTCAGTTTTACCAAATAGCATGAATCTTTTTTTTTAGCACTATGTTAGTTGTACAGGGGGGCTTCATTGTGACATTAAGAATGACTCTCTTAAGGGCTCCACAGTGATAAACATCCTTTGCCCTTTAACCACTGATAGTGGGGACCCTCAACATTCCCCAAGTTCTACCCTCGTTAATTACATGCACGTAGTGAAAGTGACCTCATTGATGGAACAAGAATCATCTTCATTGCCATCCCCTGGGGAAGGCACAAGGAATGAAGCAAAGGTGATCTGAAAGAGCTAGCTCCATTCAACCCCTTATTTCAGCTCAACTCAAGTATTTACTGAGCAGGGCCTTGGTGCCTGTCACAGCATTAGAGACAAGGAGGATGGAGAGACTGTTATGGCAGCACCTGTTCTGTAGGAGGAGAAAGGCTTAAGGGAACCGAAGTGTTTGGGCTTAATCCTGTGAACAGAGTGGTGAAGCACGGGTGGCTTGTAAGCAGTTGTGACAACTGCTCCCAAGGTATGCTTTTATTTATGCCTGCATGGCTACTGAGGGGTCAGGAGAGAGCAGCGAGGGGAGCACAGGGCAGTGGGTGTTGAAGAAGTCCGACTGTACTGTTCTTGTTCCGGGGTATTAAAGACTTGACAGTTTCTGCCTCTTTGCCTAGCACCTCCCCTACATGTGAAATCCCACGGTGTAATGGAAAGGATGCAAACCATCTGCAACACCATATTTGTTTAAAAGGGAGACACCAGCGTGAAGAGTTAGCAACTTCGAACCAGCTGAAAGAACGGCATCTGCCTGATATTTTCATATTGGCTTTATTGATTGTTCATCTGCCATTCTTCTCACGGTTTGTGTTACTAGTATATTTCAATTGGCTCTGCAGAATTCTTGTGAGAAGAAAGGACTTGTAGATTGTTACTTTAGAAAGGATTCAAGTTCTGGAAGTCTTTGACCCATTGACACACACAAAGTCCCTAAGTTTTTTGAAAGGCCTTTTTTCCTTCTTGAGGTCCAAGAGAGGGTTAGGAATCTCCCAACCCTGTTCATGCTTTTGTGGAATGCTTACATTTATTTATCACTTTCTCTGTGTTAGATACCATGCTAAGTGCTTTCACATATCCTCACAGCAACCCTGTTACATAGGGGAAGAAAGTAGGGTCAGAAAAGTTGTGTTATTGCTATGTAACCGAGCAGTATTGACAGCTACATTCACTGACTCCATGTCCAGGACTTTTACCGAGGTGCCACACCACCTCCCACTCAGCTCTGTTTCACACTCCTAGAGTGTGCACAGTAAGAGTCACTGGAAAGGAACCAAATCCTCGGACTTGCTCAGAAGCACTCATTGCCACTTAAACCAAACATGTGGCCCCACAGAAATGGGGTTTGACACTTGGATGAGGGGACAGCAGCATGTTGAGAGAACTGAGTACTAAGTGGGCAGTGCCAGCCGGGTAAGATTGCCCTGACAGGTGCAAGACAGCATGAAGTCAACAAACCTCTTTAGTAGATGAGAAAGGACTACAATGGAAATGACGTTGACAGCAGAACAAACACTCTTGTCTTAGTTTGCAATATTTTGTTCTGGGTAGCAATATAACAATGCCATCAGATTTCTTGGTGGAGACAGATCCCTGTCACTTCTACAGATCCATCCCTCATTAAAGACTTGAGCTGGTGGCAGAGCCCTAGGTTAATAAATGGGCCCAAACCAAACAGTGGCCAGAGACTGTAAGGTCCAACTAAATGGCAGACTTGACTCTTGAGCCCCGTTGAATTCCTTACCTCTGTAATTTCACAGTTTGAAGATGGCCTAACCTCTGGAGGACACCATCTCCAGGTGAGTAGTGCTGGTAGCCTGAGAGTAGGAAATAAAACCTGGTGAACTAGTTGGCTGGAGTCCTACCTCTTCCCGCACTGGAAATGGGAAGTGAGGTCATGCTGAGTTAAGTAAAGTATTCATCAATGCCCGGAACTGGAGTCCTGTCTATACAGGATTAAAATTTAGAGAAATCTTGTCAGATAATGAAGAACGACCACGTAGACTGAACTGCCTTGAAAGGAAAAAAGCAAGTACTTGAACTTTGTTATTTTAAAACATGTGCTAGTTTTTTGTTTCTTATCAGTAATAAAGTTTAGAGGAGCGAACATTTTTTATTTCTATTGGAAAAAAAATCTATGATCTGGCATTTCAAAACAGTTGCTAGAACTTGACACACTTCATGCCTTTAGATTAGGCCATTATCTGTAATTATCTCTTTTATTTGTTCTTTTGAGCAGAATTTGTAAATCTGATTATTTTAATGTTTTTAAATACTAGCTGCAACTAACTACGCTGAATGCATATTCAAATGTATGTAATGATCTAGATGCAAACCAGCTGGATTGATTTTCCAAAAAAAAGAAAGTCAGCGCTTTTGTCTTTTTGTCTTGTAACCATATAGCATTAGTAAACTTGCCTCCCCCCACCTGCCCCAAGTATTTTGGACCGCCATAGCCCAGCTTCATTTATTTGTTCCTAAACAAATTTTGGATGCACCCAAAATCAGTCTTGCATAAACTTTCCCTACCCCTATTCTGTGACAGCAACGTATTACAGTTGTCTTTTTTCTTTTTTTGAGAGTTTAACAATATGTCTTTTATTATATTATTGTTGTGCTGGGGGTACATTGTGACATTTACAAAAGTTCTTACAACGTATCTTAGTTAAATTCACCCCTCCACCATTCTCCTATATCCCCCCTCCCCCCATTCCTGGAATAGTGTCAACAGGTGTCATTTTTCCATTTTCATACATGAGTACATAGTATTTCCACACATTCACCCCCCGACACCCTTTCCTTATGTCCTCCCCCTCCCACTGCTACCAACCCCCAGACAGGACCTGCTTTAGCAAACAAGTCAGATTTGAAGGTCTGTGGTCACAAGCTAGTAGGTGACCTGGGATATTCAGTCTCTCAGGTTGTACATCCAGATTCCCATGATGGTTCTCTGATGGTGGTCCCCATTTCTTACTAATCCTACGAAACAGACTAGCATCTAATCAGCATGGACCTACCCATGGCAAATCCCATCGAAGTCCTACATCTACTACATCACAGGCGGAGACAGAGGCACAGACATTAAATATTCTTTTTCGTTTTCGTTTTCAGTGCTGGGAATTGAACCCAGGGCCTCGAGCATGCTCAGGTGATTTATTCTTAATCTTGGGGAAAATCAATGAGAAAATCAGAACAAGAGCTTAATATCTCTAAGGGGATCAGGACCAGGCTGGCTCCTTCCTTTAATGCTGCTTGGAAAAATACTCGTGACTCCTTCGCCTTTTATATTTCACATAAATATCCCAAGATACCCAAATGTTTTTCAGGCACTATTTTCATTTTTTTTATTTCTCTAAAGTTAAAACAGAAAGCCTACATATATGTGCACGCACGTATTTTAGAACTGTGTGCTTTGTGTACTGTGACTTGAAAGCATTCCACATTATTTTGATTTAATAAATATTTTCATAATCACCCAAATGGCACAGTTCACGCTTCAGTCATCATCAAATATAAACCAAATTTCCTAATGGAAAAAGGCACTTGTTCTGGAACAGTGCCAAAAAATGTCCAAAGAAGCTACTTGAAGTTTGCTTCCTAAAATATCTGTGTTGATAAATTATCAGGTGTTTGATTAAAAGTACAGAGCTGATTTTTAATTCCTATTCAAGTCATTGCAAGCACTCCGAGTTCTCTCACTTGTGCACTTTACGTGCCTTCTCATAATTAACATAAAGAAATTAATGTCTTACAAGCTTCAATATTTGATGCCCTATGAGTCCCGAGGATATTTAAAGGGAGAAGAAATGTAAATAGGATGAAATTCTTAAGCAAGATTACTGATATGACAGGACTAAAGACCTCGGAGTGTGTGAAAAGTGCCTCTTTTCTTCCCTTTAATAAGTCCATTACTTGCACTTGGGCATATTTTAAGGTCCTTTTCATGCTGAATCTAGAGTTGAGCATGCTTTGCATTTCAAGCTTTGTCTATGAATCAGTAGAAGCCAAAGTTATTTCTGCTTTAAAATAACAGGAGCCGGGAGCAGCTAAGCTCCTTTCATTCGGAGTTCCTTACATTATTTTACTGGACAAAGTTTGTGTTGGCTACAAAACAGGCCATTCACAACATCTATGAGAAGGAATTTAGGTAAGAATGAAGAGAGATCATAGGACGTATAAAAACTCCCTCTCCTGAGGCCATTAAGAAATTGCAAATTGGCACTGTTTTGAACAGTGACATTGCACTAGCCTTGCTAATTTCAGTAAGTCAAGCTGATAGTCTCTGTTTACCAATCTTCTAGTTGAAACCTTCCCATCACTACGGTAGCATGTGTCTTGACTAAGGTGAGCCGATGTTTTTAAATAGGTGATTAAGGGGAAGGTAGTGGACAGGCTGGAAATTGCAGACAGTCAGCACTAGGACCTCACAGTCAAAAGGTCTTTGGATAGGAGTACATGCCTGGCCTTCCGCAGTAAGACCAGCCCTTTGCTTTGCTTTCCTTAGGCAGGAAAGAGAATAGGTGACACAGAAGACTTGTCACGCCCTTATCTCACTGCATCTGACTCCTTTGATGATTTCTGCCTAGCTTTTGTGTTCATTTCAATAATTGGAAAAAGCAAAGAAAGTCATCCAAGATTGCCTTTTAATTTTATTTTAATTAACAAATAATATATATTTATGGGGTACAGCGTGACGCTTCCATATATGTTTATTATGTGGAATGATTAAATCAGGATTTTGTTAATAATGGGAGCACATTTGCTCTTCATTTCATAAAATGTGCAAAGAAGCTGACAGCCAGCTAATGGCAAAAACTCCAGGGGGAAAGGGAATTCCTTTTGAAAGGCATCTGCATTTAAAAGACATTCTCCCAAATCACTCTTGACTAAATGGTGACTCCATCATGCTGGAAAAATGTACAGAGGGAGATCTTCAGAGCCTCACAAGCTGAGAAACTAGAAAGATTGCCGAGTGTTTGAAAGGGTTTAGGGTTTCATTTGAATAGCAGCTGCACCCCACTGTGCTGGTACTCTGATACAAGGAATGCCAGCGAAACAGGCAGGCTGTTGGAAATGGCCCCAAGTGCAGTGATAGTGAACCTTGGGTGACAGGGCATGGCACGGCCGGCAATCCAGGCCTTCTGCACATCCTGCCTAGGGTTATTGACTTGGGTTTCTGGTTAGTCAGTCAGTCAGTGACTAGGACCAAAGCAAAAGATCCTTGCCTAAACACTTATCTCATCGAGCAGTAAAGATGAGAGGGACACAGAGAAACAGAGAAAGAGGATAGACTGAAAAAGGAGGAGGATGAGAGAGTTTTCCAGAGCAGTGTATCACCAGAAATGTTTTCCCCCCAAATAAAAGATAACACGCTAAGCATGCTAGTACATGCCTGTAGTCCCAGCACTTGGGGCAAAGAGGCAGGAGGGTTGCGAGTACAATACCAGTCCGGGCTGTGGGAAAGGACCCTGTCTCAAAAACAACAACAACAAAATTTTGTGCTTGTGTATCTCTTTAAGGTTTACAAATAATGTTTACATCTCTTACTTCACTTGAGAGGTAGGACAACTTTGATGCTAAATAATAAAATAACTCTCTGCTTCAAGGCAGAGTGGTACAGGCTGTGAATCAGCCCTCCTGAGGATTCTCTTCTCAGGACCCTCAGCAGAGCAGGCTCTGCCCTGGCTCAAATTCCGAGGGCACTTTGTTCCTACCTCTCTTAGGCACTTCTCACATTCTAACTTGGAGTATGGGTTATTTTTATGCTCAAATGGTCTGTCTCACATGACAGCGTGCCTAGAGGCCACAGCTGAGTTTCTCAGCTCTGGCTCAGTGGCTGGTAAACCGCAGGGCCCAGTTCTCATTGATTGCTACCCCTCCTAACACCTGTACCAGGTGTCCTGTCCTGCTCCATCTAGAGAACTCCTTGAGGGCGGGCTCCATGGCTTATCCTGCATCCTCAGTACCTGGCTGCCTGCTTCCTCCTAGAAATGTTCCTAGGGCTCAATAAATATTTAAGGAATGAGCTAATTACATTGTACTAAATATGCTTAACATAAACACTTCCGCTCACCTGTGGCTGCTACAGCCACTACTCTGCCACTTCGAGAGATTATTCATGCTCACACATTGAAACAGAAATGTTTTAGAAGGACTCAAGTATAAGGGTAACAGACCAGGATCTAAACTTTGCACATTTTCAACCCTATTCTTCCCCAAAGAGGAAATGGCAAGGGCTAAAAGAGGTTTTAGGCAAAGAAGCTACAAAGGAAGGAGAGAAAAATGAATTAGCTGAAGGAGGCAGGGTGAGTAGGACTAGTAGGTGAAGAAGGCTGCCCCAGTCTGTTTTGAGGGTTTTGCACCCTCTAAATATGGCCGTCTAAACGTGGTATGAGAAAGATGAAACCAAAGAAACAGTTCAAATTGAAAATGGGGCCTCTTAGACTTGGTCTTAGCTTTAATAGTAAAGAAAAAAGATGTCAGGATTACTTTCCTTGTTAGTCAAAAGGGGGCTTCAGATTTCTCCCCTGGGTGACCTAAAGCATAATCTGTCTGGATAGCCTTCTGTTAATACTTCTTCATTTGTGAGGAAATTATAGTGGTTGGCGAGACTCCACTTACTTCCTCTAATCTCTTGGCAGAGAAATTAAAAGGACAACCAGAAATTGCTGTCCAACTAGAATTTTGCATAGCATAGGAGAACAGACTGGGACAGATGAGTTACAGCAGTCTTTATTTAAGGAGAATGCCTCTGGTTGGAGTGATCCAGTTAGTAAATGGCTTTCCTTGGTGACATGGCACACCTAACTACAGTTTGCTCACTTTGATTTTCCCTTCACATTCTTGCCTGCTGCTTACCTAGCAATGGGTTTGCAGACCGAGCACTGAACTTAAACTGGCACTAAACACTCTCCCCCCAAAACTCTCTGTAGGTCTCAGGACTCAAATGTCACCGCTTTCACAAGTGACTCAAAGGCCACTAGACATTTAGGTGTTCCTTAGCACTTTCTCAAAAGACCTACTTTCCACTCTCTTAATTGTTTGGATTCTTTTCTCCAAGAAATATTTTCACCATCTTAAAATGATGAAAATAAATATAAAATATCACAAATGGATCCAAGCACGGGCCATTGAGGGGGCTTACATACTAGGGTATACTCTACAACCCAATTTGTATAGACAAATGACATGCTGCTTTTCTTTTCTTTTTGGCTGTCCTGGGGTTTGAACTCAGAGCCTCCTGCTTGCTAAGCAGGTGCTCTTACCATTTGAGCCACTCCGGCAGCCACATGCCGGTTTTCTTGATGAAAGCACTCTGCTGGCAAGTTGTATGCAGCAGGGAGGGGGTCACTGTGACTCCCAGGTTATCATCTACAGCATTTATGCCCAGTCACATTTTTCATATCTTGAAAATAGAGAGGTTTTTTTTTTTTAATGAATACTTGTGTTTTGGGAGTTTTGTTGTTTTTTAAGAGGTGTCTCACCAGGTGCCAGTGGCTCATGCCTGAAATCCTAACTACTTGGGAGTCTGAGATCAAAAGGATTCAAGTTGGAGGTCAGCCCAGGCAAATATAAGAGACCCCATCTCCAAAATATGGACTGGAGGTGTGGCTCCAGCAGTAGAGCACCTGCTTTGCAAGCATGAAGCCCTGAGTTCAAATTCCAGTCCCCCCTAAAAAAGAGAAAGGTCTCACTATGATACCCAAGCTGGGCTCAAACTCTTAACCCTTGTGCCTCAGCCTCCCAAGTAGCTGAGATTAAGGATGTACTACCACACCTGTCCTCATTTGCTCTTGTCTTCTTTCTCTCTCTTTCTCTTTTTTTTTTTTTTTTTTTTTTTTTTGCAGTACTGGTGGGTTAAACTCAGGAACTTCGGTTTGCTAGGCAGGCACTCTACCACTTAAGCCATGCTTCCAGCCCTTTTGTGTTGGTTATTTTTTAATAGGGTCTTGCCTTTATGCTGGTGCTGGCCTAGAACGTGACCCACCTATTTGTACTTCCTGCAGTAGCTAG
Source organism: Castor canadensis (assembly GCF_047511655.1). Classification (NCBI taxonomy): domain Eukaryota; kingdom Metazoa; phylum Chordata; class Mammalia; order Rodentia; family Castoridae; genus Castor; species Castor canadensis. Next base: position 21,798,635 of record NC_133405.1, read on the forward strand.
GATGCCAGGCAAGCACCATGCCCAACCATTGGTTGAAATGGAGTTCTCGAAACTTACTGTCCAGGCCGGCCTCAAACCATGATCCTCCAGATCTCCGCCTTCTGAGTAGCTAGGATTACCGTCCTATTTCTCTTAATTAGAGTAGTAGTGTTATATTTCTATCACGTCCCTCACACAGCTGCCATTCCTACACGCATTATGATAGGAATATACCCTATAAAGACGCATCACATACCAAATGTGGACATCCAAGGACGCTCACTGAAGCACTGTTTATATATACAGGGAGAAATAAGAATAACTGAACTGCCATTCATTGGGAAGTGCCTAATTGGTATATTGATCCAATGTCATCCCTTGCGGTGGTTAAAAAGCATGAAGTAGTTCTACGGGTACTCACCAAAGATCGCCAAGGCATTGTAGCCTGAGCCCATGTGTGCGTGTAATTTCCCTTGGGGAGTTGTGGGGGAAGGTAAAGGTTTTTTCTTTTCCTGTATGTGCTTAGATGTTGTTTGAATATTCAGCTTCAACAATGTGTTAGCATGTTGGCTAAAAATCAAGGATTCGGGGGTGGAGGACAGTTTGGAGGGAGACAGAGAGGAGGCTGCTGCAAGAGTCCAGGTGAGAGATAATGAGACCACCGTCCAAGTAGTAGTGAGCAATGGCAACTGGAAGAAGGAGTCCCAAAATATGACAGGAACAGAGTTTAGAGGGTGTGGTGATTCATTCGGCCTGGAGGATGGAAAGGAAGGCAGAGCCTAGGATGACTGGGAGGGTTCTGGCTTGGGCACCCTGGGCTAGTCAAAGCAGTCACTGAAAGGGGAGTCTTGTTGAGTCTGAACTACCTGACAGACAGCCAGTGGGAAGGGCCAGTGGACATTTAGATCTCCAGAAAGACATCTGAGCTAAAGATAGATTTGGAAGTCCTCGGGTCTAGACAAAGGTGGGGACACGGACGAGTGCATCCAGGAAGACTTGTAAAATGAGGAGAGTGGAGGAAGAGATAATGCCAGCCCCATTTTGAGAACAGGACTGAGAACAAAGAGCCTGAGAATGGCCAGAGGTAGGAGAGGTCCCAAGAGGCTGTGTCAGAATGTAAGGGTAATACCAAATTTCAAAGTAGTGGATGCTGAAGAAAGATGAACGTGAGAAACCAGCCAGGCATGGTGGTACATGCCTGGAATTCCATGTATTCAGGAGGTGGCAATCAGGAGGATGACAGTTCAAGGGCAGCCAGCCTGGGCAAAAAAATAAATAACTTACTGAGATGAGACTCCCATCTCAATAAACGAATCAGGTATGGTGGTACTTATCTGTAATCACAGCGATAACAGAGGCATAGGTAGTAGAATTGTAGTCCAAGGCTGGCATCAGGGTATCTTAAAAAAAAAAATAACCTAAAGCAAAAAGGTCCTATCTTCCTTTGCATAACTGCAGATTGGTTATTGTAGTTGTTTTTATTATTTTTTTTTCATATCTCTCCAGAAGCAGTTTAGAGTGGCAGGCTACAGGGCCCCAGTTTTTATCTGTTTCTGTTGTTGACAATGACTGCATTTTAATGTGTTAAACAGGGATTCTTTATTGGCCCCGCCCTAAGTAAGACTGCAGCATGAATATCCATCAGAGCATTTTTCCATACTTCTGTGATGCTTATAGCATGATACTTGCTCCTTCTCACCCATTTTCCATCTTTTTTTGCAGTACTAGGATTTGAACTAAGGGCCTCATGCTTGCTAGGCAGCCGCCCTACCACTTGAGCCACTCTGCCAGCCCCCATTTTCCTTCTTCTGCTTCACCAATCACAAGCTGTCTTGGTCTTCATTAATGGACATGTTTGATGTATTCTCTGGTTAGGTAAAAACAAAACAGAAAGCTTCTGCCCCTTCTCATTTATAAGTAGTCAGGGCTGCTAGTGGCAATAGTTAATTAGCGGGGTCATTTCTTACCAACTGTATCTCCTTTTTTTTTGATTGGTGAGTTAGCTGCCACTCTTTGTAGCAGAATTTTCCTTTTTCGCCTTTACATCTTTGTCGCTGTTGTTTGGGCCACTTGGCATCTTTTTACCTTGTCCGGCCTCCCTTTCCACATGGCTGCCTTGTTCAGATGCTGCAGAGCTATTTGTACTGGAACATACAGCTTCTTCTCCTCAGTTGTCTTCCTATGGCTCCTTGCAGCTGACATCCTAATCGTGTCCCTGAAGTGAATTTTCCCCACTTGGTGTCTGTTTTTTTCTTCCTCTGCATCGGGAGGGATACCATTGCGTGACTGCACTATGTGTGACGCCTACCACCTAGGAGCACTAGTTGTTCTTATGGGGGGGGGCATCAATAAAAGCATATTTTACATAGGGGTGTCTTCCTGCAGCTGTCTCACATTACATATGCACATTTCATACTGCCTGATACGTACTTCCATTATTTTTGAGATTTATCTCTCAGCTTAGCAAACTGGACAGCTATGTGGTTCTTTCTCCGCATCCTATTACAAGCCACTGTTTACTCCCCTAAAGTTAGGTCTCCTTGGAAAACGTAACAGCTCTCTTCTCTAAGCTAGTCAGGGTCTCCAAAAGACACTGGTCCCTTTTTTTGAGAGAGGTTCCAAAGCAGTCTCTTTAGACTGCTTTCCAAACAGTATCTATGTCAAAGGGAAGTATGCAAAGGTCACTTTAACCCTTCTCCCTCCACCCATCGTCCTCGCCATGAGACCTCTCAAGACCTGAATGAAATTCTAGAGTCTCAGGCTGGAAGGGTCAGCAGAAGTTATTTACCTTCACCTCCCCCACCCATTCCATGCTTGAGTCCCTTCACCAACGTCTCTCCCTACGCCTGTCCAGACTCTCACAGACCTCTTCCAGAGCAGGATCTGATTGCCTGGGGATGCCTATGCAATTTCCAGACTGTGCTAATTATTAGAAAGTTCTTGCCAAGTTCACATTTCAGATTGTGCTTGTGATTAGAAAGTTCTTCATTTCTTTTAAGTCCAGATCATTTTCCCCTTGGGAGAAAGACAAGACCATGAAACAGCAATTACCAAAATGGCATGGGTGTGTGACAAGAAGAATCTAAGCCAGAAAAAGAGAGTGGGGAGAATCTTAGAAGAATCTAAGCCAGAAAAAGAGAGTGGGGAAGTGACCAGCGCATGGGCTGGTGCCAGGGAGAAAAGGGGTAGAGTCAGAGAATCAGGTCTAGAAGGGCCAAAGAGTTTGGAAACTGAGGTGAGAAGCAGAAATGGTGCCAAGAGGTAAACAGTAAGGGAATGGAAACACTACTAGAAGATTAAGGGAAGGAGATATTGGAACCTCTTCTAGAAGAAACAGAACCCAGCTTAGAAGCTTAAATCCAAGTGAGCAGGAACAGAAAAGCATCGTCAAAATCCAAAACCCATCCAAGGATTCTGACCTTGCCCTTGCCCTAAGGGTATGGAAAAGGAGCACTATGCAGACAGGAGAGAAGTACTTAGCAGAATTATGACTAGACAGATGAAAGGAGACTAGTTGCACACAGGAAGTTAATTTAAAGAGCAATGGAAAGAGAAAAAGGAGAGAGGAGAGAAATGGGAGGGAGGATGAGAACACAGACCGTTCAGCTTAAGGAATTGTACTTCTCCCTGTGCCAGCACGGAATTGTATTTTCCTGGAAGCCATCCCATAGCCCTATGCAGTGGGATAGGGGGGTGGCAGATGTTACTGCAGGGACCGAAGCCCTGTTGCTTCGTACTATTTCAGGCAAGTGACGGGCTTCGTCAAGGACACTAGATTTTGAGGTCCCAGAGACAGGCATTGAAACTTGAATCACTTGGGAGTCAGTGGTGATGGGAAGGATGGGGTATGACCCAGGGGTGGGTAGCCTGTGAGGCAGGGACAGAGGTTAAAGGTAAGGGGACACAAGCATGAAGGTTTCCTGCTCAGCATGTCACACAGAATGCTGGCATGTGTCAGCTGCTCACATAGCAAGGCATCAAATTCCAGGCAGCAAAAGGAGATATGAAAATAGTCGCTGCGGATTCTGTCTACACCGAGGGCAGTAAACCGATGCTTTGTGTCAGGAAAACTGGCTCAGCAGTGCCTCTGGATCCAGAGGACAGGGTTCAAGCCCTGCCATTTGGCCCTGCCTTTGTCTTGTTTTTCAACATGGATAGTGGTGGTCCCTTTCCCTGAAGGAGTCACCAGTTCAAGAGCACCAACTCCTTACCTTAGGAAGGGTGTGTTTCCAGGAGATAGCCCTTCACCTGCACACCCTCAGCAGGCTGCGGATGTGTGTTCATTCATTCAGTCAACAAGCAAGTGTTGAAATACCTGTGTTAGCTGAATCCTGTGCACAAGCTACAGAAAAGAATAAGACCTGATTCTTACTTCAGTGGCATTCACTCTAGTTAAGGGGAGGACCATGAAAATGGCTGCTATGAGACAAATGGAAGTAAGTGTGATAGTATAATATGATATGTGATATAAAATCCAATTAGAGTGACAGAGACAGAGGAGAGAAAGAGAATCTGAGGCTGAGTGGATAGCATGGAGAAATTTCAAAGTCCGTGGCATTTTCAGCATTGGTATGATTATGGTATATCATGTCTGGAAAATTATGTGGAAAATAGTTGGAACTGGGAAGCAAGGAAAGATGAGCCAGAGGAGTTCTTGAATTCCCTGCCAAAGAATTAGGACTCCGTCCTATCCAAGAGGGAGCCACCAAAAGATTTTGAGGAAGAAAGAAACGTGCTTCATTGTGTGCCTCACACCTTAGAGTGCTGTCTTATTCCAGCTGTCACAGAATAGAATGTTCCTTCTTCCTGGACAGCAGTGGCCATTGGAGAGGAACAGGTATCTTCTACAGAGCAGGCATTGAGGGCTGGGGCAGAGGGCAGGTGCTGGAGCAAAGAGGAGAAATGGCGAGCATCCGAAGGGAAAGGAGATGGTTTCCTCACCGATGTCCAGCTCAAAGGCAGAAGGTGGGAGGAGCGGGAAGGAAGAATGGAGCCAGGATGCCAGGGTGCTTCTACACAGAGAGGAAACTTGTTGGAATTTCCCGGGTCTTGTTGATGATGAGGGAGGAAGTTCACAACTGAAGAATGCTGAAGGAACAAATGCAGATGGAACGACTCAGAATGACTTAGGACACTTGCCTGCTGGTAATGTCTGGCCTGCCATGTCCCCACCCCCAGTCTCAGTGTGGGGGACTTGCTTTTGACCCTTTGGCTGAGGTACATGTAAGTTTCCTTGCTGTTGGGAACTGCCAGGACATCACTTGCATTTTGATTCTCAGGTTTTTGGTTGATTTTTTGTAAGAGCACCCTGACTCATTAAAAATGGAAGCTTACCAGATTTTGAGTTTTCCCCATCCAAATAAAGCCCTCATATACTTGATGGAACCCTAAAATGCTTGGGCTAGGAGGAATACAGAACCACTCCTGGGTTCCAGTGAGCCCTCGGCAATAATTGCATTTGGCTACAGTAAGTGACATTTTGCATCTCTGCACCCTCACAGCCCAATGGCGCATACCTCTGTAGCTGTGTCATTCCTGACACTTACGTTATAATCAGGGCCCCATGAATTTAAACTATGAAATAATTTTTAAAGTTATCAGAACAGACCACAGTCTTACATTTATTGGGTTTTTTTAAACATAATTTCAGCTTAGCATCATTTGTATGAACTGCAAAAGCAAATGTCAGTTTCCTAAGGTTGTATGAAACTTAGCCTCAGATTAAAATTGCTGACAAAGGACCGCCCTTTTCCCCATTTGCAGTTGAAAAGCCATTGTCTGCATCCGTGGCAGTGCTCAACATACATTCATTTTAATTCTTTAGGACATCTTCACTGGAGTTTCATAGCAGCCTTCTAGCACAACTTGGTCATACCCACTGCTTACGTGTGTGGTGGTGGCTCTAGTCCTATTGCCACATACCTCAAGGCCATCAGACAAGCATGATTTCGCTCACTCTCAAACTTCACCATGAATCCACATCGGCTCCCATTTTCTCCTCAACTTGTTGCTGTCTGGCTTTTGGCCCAGCCACCTACTAAAACGTCTTTGGAAAATCATTCACAGGACTAGGAGCATGGCTCAAGTGGTAGAGCACCTACCTAACAAGCACATGGCCCTGAGTTCAAACCCTGATACTGCCGAAAAAGTTGTTTCATAATCTTGTACTAGATATATTCAGCAGCTTCTCAGTCCTTACTTTTCATAATGCCTCCACAACATCTTGCCAGGTTAACACACCCCTCTTTAAAATGCCTTCTTTCAAAATAAGAATAATAACAATAAAAAAGTGTATTAATCATAAAAAGCTCTCTTCTCTGCCTTCCCTAAGCCATTTCTCTTTGTCTTTGCCCCTGGGGTAGCCAAATAGTGTTTGTGTGCCCAGAACCCCTTCTTCCACAGGCTCTCAGGCTCCTCACTTTCCATAGGAACGAAGTAGACTGTCCCCTGGGAAGCAAAGGATTTAATGGGCTGATTTCTGTGGAGCTTTAGGCAGCCCCACGTAAGATGCACCTGTAGACATGAGCCCATGACACTTCTAAGGAAGGTGGTAGTAACATAGCTGAGGCTGGTGGAAGAAGGCCAGCCTCCACCTGCCCACTCATACTCTCCAGATTTCCAGAATGGAGCTATTCCGTTTCTAGGAATATGACTTGACTCGTGATGCACCCAAATAAGTATAATAATGACCCATGCCATGATAAGATTATGCAGTAAAACGATTTGCTATTTTCCAAAGGATCGAGTCAGTTTTACTTAGTTCTTAGTTGCTAAACACAATAGTGAGACATAGTTAGTTAGTGGTTGAAACCCCTGGAAACCATTTGTATTAAAAAACTAAGTCTGAGCCCTAGTTAGGGACAGTTAATGTGATGGCCCCTCCTGACAAGGCAGTTGTCATAGAAGAGGTGACATTCAGTCATTAATGAGGAACTCCTGAGTCAGAACACCCTATGCGGTAGTTGACAGATCCCAGGGCACGAAATCTCCTACCAGTGCTTCTAAGACTTTGCCTCCTTAGCCTGTGGGCACTGAAGAGTGAGAATGAATCCTCGCGCCTGAGGCTGTGGGACACAAAGGTCCTGCTAAGCCAGAGAATGTTCCATGAAGTCTTCAGTGAGTGCGCAAATAGTGCACTCCTGCTCCATCACATAGTCTTGCATGGTAATATAAAACAGTGTGTGTTTCCTCTACAGCCCTGGGAAGAAGCAAGTCATGGCTTCATGTGCCCACAGCCCACTGCAGTAATGTGAAGTATACACACCCCAGACTGGGGAGCAGGCCTGCAGTGGGAGAGACCATGCCTCATCTAACAGAAGTGCTTTGCACTCATTCAACATCGCATTGTTGTAACTGAGCATGTTTACAGGCTGAAATTGGCCATCAAAATGAAGTGGGCATCTTATCACCCTAGCTCTCTTCCAGGAGAGGCCATTGGATCACTCCCAGGTCATTAAGCAGGCAAAATTGGCAGCTCACTTGTTTGGCCATACAGTGTATTGTGAAATGGGCCCATTGTAAAAGGAGTCCCATTAGATCAGTTAAAAACTGGAGGCCTCAAGTGTGCCTGTGCCCAGTGTCTGATCTGGGAAAAAATCTAGACTCCCAGAGACTCTAGCATCATTTGCAAAGTCACTTTCTTCTGCTTTCAAGTCCAAGTAGTCATTTCACATGTGCAGGTTCACAAAGGAGGGGGTGTAGGTGTGGCAGGAGGGAGGCTTGAGAAGCGGGGAGGACAAGGAAACGAAGATCTGTTGGGATTTCCGAGGGCGCCTGTTGTACGGGCAGCAGAGTGAGCAGTATTGCAATGAGTGCGGTTTCCTTGGAGATTGCCCCGTTGCATCCTCTGGGGTATGCCAGGCAATGTCCTGAGATTCCACATGCTCGAGTCTTAAGGGGCCAACTGTACACAGCAAATGGAAACACACGGGTGGCAGCGTTGCTCTCTTGCTATATTAGGGTCGGATTGAAGCCATCTGCTGATACAAGCTTGGCAGGAAGAACCTGCGTGCTCGGCTCAGCAGCAGCATTCTGCCCCCTGGCATTTTAATAGCAGCTCTTCTTTCAAGCTGCCCTGCAAAGTCTTCCTGTTGGCATGGGTGAAGTCCCTACAGCAATGCACTGTCCTCCTTGATGCCCGTGCCCTCAAAGGCTGAGCAATTGCTTGCTCTTATATGCTTAAAACACCAGTGGCTTTGTAAGGGCCCCAACGCTGGTCTCACTGGCTCCCAGATCCTCCTCACCTGCCTGTGCGTGCCTGCTTGATATACCCCAGGTCTAGCAACTTCTCCCCCAAAGCTTCGTGTGTACTGCTTCAGTGTTAGTGATTACACCAGGACTTAAAAACAAAATCAGCACTGATTTCTTTCTTCTCAGGGGCTCTCATTCAAGGTTAGAACAGCTCAAGAAGAAAGAGAATTCAGGGCTGGCAGAAGGGCTAAAGTGGTAAAGTACCTGTCTAGCAAACGTGAGGTCCTGAGTTCAAATCCCAGAACCACAAAAAAAAAAAAGACAGAAAACCCACAATTTGACAGCTGCTGGCCATCACCAGAGAAACCTCCCAAGAGAAGCAACTGCCTGGCCCTACTTGCATGTGGTAGTCCTTTTGGGGACAGCCACCTTGACTGCTGTTAGGTAGAGGGATGATTACAGCTGCAACAGACTATTCCTAACTGGGCCTTCCCGCCACCAGCCTTGAAACCAGATGAAATAAAACTAGAAGGAAACACAGGTCATCAGTTCAGCACCCTCATTTTACAGCTGAAACCCCAAGAAGAAAATGACTGGTCAAAGGTGAACTAGTAAGCCTGTGACTGAGCCAGGCCTGGAATCTAGGGTTCCAGATCCTCCCTCTCACCCCCCCACACGGTGCCACCTCCTTAGCAACTCCCTAGGGCACTTGGAATAACCATGGATGGGGGACTCTCCTCTCCGCACTTTCCCAATCCAGAAAAACTTTCCAACACAAACAGCATGCACACCCTAATGACTGGCTGTTATTTTAAGTGGATCGTGTAATCTTCAACGCAAAGAACACGAATGAGAGTCAGGACTGAGTGTGTAATTAGTGCAGATTGTTGGGTCTACCCTCTGGGCATAGTTAAAGTGATTACAAATAGGAACAGATTTTTGGATTTAGCATGAAAATCTTACAGGCCCAAAAGATTCTCACCGATGAGCAACTTCAAGATAGAAATAGGTTTTTGTGCATTTTTACAACATACACCTAACACAACGATCCATTCTGGAAAGCGACTAGTGAAAAATAAAAGAAAATGGGTTATCATGATTCCCATAATTCATCTACTTCATAGCAAATAGATTTTTTAAAATTTGGTACAGATTTAGCGTCTTTATAGGTTTCTTTTTGTGTGTGTATGTGTGCCACTAACCAATCCCCAGATACTGTTCCCACAGACTTCTTTTTTTCCTAAGATGTCTGACAAGTCTCTCCCATTTAGTGCTGTCCTCCACACTGTTAAGAATGATCTTCCTAAAAGCACAAATCAGACTGTATGGTTCCCTGACTTTAAAAGAGTTTTAGCATTTCCAGTCTACCATAACTTGGCTCTTACTTGTCCTTTCTGCCTTACCTTTCATTACCACCACCTCCTGTCCCCATACACATGCACACACACCCCAGCGTGTGTACTCCATGGTCCCTCCCCACACACCCTGGGGCTACTTCCTCCTACTTAGCCTGCCCTGGCTTCATTCTCTAGTCTTGTGATTTTGCTCAAACTGAACAGTCTGCCTGGAATAAACATTTCAGATAGCCCTGCCATAGTTCTAACCCAAGCTTCATGGTGTAGATTATATACAAATGGTTCAGAGAACTCTTCCCAGGTACTTCAATTGGGGATTTTTCTCTCTCTCCTTTCTACTGCCATAGCATTTTACTTGTGCCTGTATTTGAATCCTTCCTATTTTCTGCCAAGTGCCTCGTTGATTTATCTGTTGGCCTGTTGTCCCTGCCAGAGTGTGGGATTCCTTGAAGCAGACGCTAGATCTTTCTCCAGCCTTCTAGCTCAGTGCTCGAGACATCATAGGCTAGCACTGCTGTTGAATTAAGTCAGATTATGTTTCTTCTGTCCAGGAAGGTCCATATCCATCTTGATCAAAATCCTCTTTGCTCTATCTCTGACAATGCTTCTTTGTGTACATTGTGTACAATGCTGTCACTTCACCTCTGATCCGCATGACGGTGGCCCAGGTCCAGGCTTTGCTGGGATTCCTGACAAAATATACCACAGGAGTGGGACTTTGGAGTTGGGTGACAAAACTTTAGCTGCCCTTGAGTTGAGGGCCACAGCTTAGGAAGCACAGAGAAGTCGGTTCTGAGTACTCCTGACACCCTTTGGTAGGAGGAGAGGTAACCTAGATTTGTGTCTGGAGTCTAATGGTCTTAGGCATCATTACTGATTTCTTCAGGGAAATAGAAGTGATGATGGAATTATCATTTGGGGTCCCCAAGCCCAGCATTCTTTGCACTGTTTCACGATGCTTTAACAAGGCTACTCAATCAAGTATGGAGTCAACTGTATATGGAAACACTTTTCTCACCGTTTTTGGAACTTCTCTTTGGCAGTATTAATTTCACTAATAGAGTTTTTCTCAAATAAGAATCTATTACTGCAGCCTACTTGGCCCATAGAATTTTCCAAGAAGTGCTATAGATTCATATGAGGTTCAGAATCAGACCCGGATTCGAATAGCACGCCTACCACATGCCACCTACATAACTATGGACAAAGGAACTAATCTGAGCCTCAGCTTCCTCCCCAGTGAAATGGGAATCCTAATACGTACTTCATAATGTGATGGAGGAGGTTCGATTAAGTGAGATAGTATAGTTAAGTAGCATTACACAACGCCTAGGCACACAATGAGGAATCAATAATTACAGGTCATTGCTAGCATTTCCAAACATGGGATCCAAGAGCGAGAAATAACAAAAGAAGCCCTTGGGGGCAAAAAATAAAAGATTACAACCTACTAGACTTAACAAAACTCCTGTATTTGCCATAACCACTCCAATAAGCAAGACTGTTCCGTGCTAGTGGATTATTTTAAGAGCCAAAGGAATAGAGTAGGGCTGAGTGGTAGCATTAATAGATGTTGTTTCATCTTGATGGTGGGCAAGGGGCATCATCCAGAAAAAGCATCTGAAAGCAGCGCTGAGAGCACTCTCATTCAGGTCAACCCTAAAAATACTCCTCTCCACTTAAGTGGAGAAGCTACCGTGCAACTCAAGGCCGTGCTTTCAACAGATCCAGCCATATGTGCTGTCTGCTTTGCTGAAACCCGACCGTGGCCTAAGCCTGTGCTATCCTTGCTGACTGACAGCTGACCCCGGTGCCTTCTGGGCCCTGCATGCTTCACCTTTCAGAGAAAGAGGTCTGATTTTCAAGTTGAGCATTGTTCTTTGTTCTTTTTCTCTTTTTATTTTGTTTGTTTGTGTGTATGGGGAGGGGACACCTAGCTAACAGTCTGCTAAATTGCTTTTCCCTGGGTAAGAAAGTTCCCTGGAACTCTTGAATTATTATCACTACTCAGGGGGAAAACTTTCATAAAATATAATCAGATTCATGTATATTATAAGCTAGGATATCCTTTCTTTGTACAGCAATGACAAAGATTATAATTAATAGTAAAATAGAAAAAATATTTCTATTATTGTAGGCAGATCATTCAATATAATATATACTATTCAAATTAGTAGGAAAAATGTCAGTACTCATTTGATAAAAAGCCATGGGATGTGGACTGATATGCATTGAGAAATTTAGTAAACAAAAACAAAAAACTGATCTGTACTAGCAGTCAAATACATGCAAATTCAAGAAACCTTGAAATATCATCTTATGAGCTCAAATAGCTTTTTTTCAATTGAGGCACAGTGAAATTGGCTCTCTCATCATTGCTGGTGGCATTATACATTGCCCCTTTGGAAGTAAGAACGTACTCTTGAGAAATTGGACACCTGGATTTGATACCTTGACTTTGCTGCCTATTCTAACCCATGCCAGCCATAAGAGCAGTCCTGGTGCCGGGAACTGCTCTGCACGCATCCTGGACCAGCTGAGTCGCCACACTTGCTCCCAGTGACTTCCTGAGTATTTCGTGCCCTGTAAGAGGAGCTCTTCCTTCCTCTTCCTTCCTTCCTTAGGTAGAATCCCAGTTATTTCCTCTGGGCCTCTTGTTTTGCAGCTCAGTGTCCCAGAGGGATCTTTCCGGCTCCCTGGCCACAGGACAGTTGGCTGGCGAGTGAGGTTGCTCGCATCATGTCACCTTCACAAGATATTGAAATAGAAACATTGGCAACAGAGTCTAGACAAGCCAAGGGAGTAGATTCTGTCTGTAAATCTGGAGAAGCAAATCTGAAAGAAACTAAGCCATGGGCCTGGGCCAGCGACCTTGAACTTCCTGAGAAACCACTGTCTGCTTAGATTTACCTTCCGGGAGACTTTTGATTTAGACCAAGCCAAGGACATGCAATTTCTTTTCAGAATCATGACCAAATCTTCTAAATGGTAGGCAATCGAAGAATGAAAGACAAAGACCCTTCTCCGTTAGTCTGTTCTTGGTCTCAATCCACTCAGTATCAATTTAAATCTGTACTTGAGATCAAGTTGGTTTTTCTTGTGAATTTTCCCGCCAGGGGAGATGAAAAGATTTTATAAATGAAAGCGGGACTATTTGGGGAAAATAAAACAACTTTAAACAGCAAACTACCATCTTCTACCCTAATTAAAGCAAATTGCCCAGGACAAGGAAATCCCTATGAGGTTCAGTGCGTGAGGGCCCCACAGCACGACCTCCTCCGACACCCAAGGGCACTCACGTGGCACCTTTGGTACCAGTGAGCTCAATTCAAGCACAGCTTTGCTGGGAGGAGATGGTGACAAGGAAGGGCCAACATGCACCCTGAGTGTGGGTGGGTCCCGCTCACTGCCCCTTGCTGAACACTTCTGGCCATCTCCATCCACTGTGCTCCCCTCCCCCAACATACACCTTGCTCCTTCCCATCTGCCTGGCGCCCTTCCTTCCCAAGAAAGGAAAGACAGCCAGAGCTTCCCGGCAGGCCAGACAGGTGCTTGAGCCAGGAACAGTATAGGCCTGATGCTGTTGCGTAATTCTGCATTTCAGACCCTTCTTCTTTTTTGGCAGAACTGGCTTATGACCTGGATGTGGACGATGCTCCTGGGAGCAAGCAGCACGTGAACCCGAAGGAGAACGAGATCACCGCCTCTCACAGCCTCGGGAACGCGCACTCCGCGCTGGAGCTCCTGACCAGCATGGTCATCTATGTGACCTGCTTCTTCTTCCTGGCGCACTGACTTCCCAGTGCCCAGCACGCGTGCTGCCTGCAGCACCCCGTGGTCCTCCTCTGTAAAGGGAACCACCTTCTTATTTTTTTCTATTTTTTTATCTTAAATACTTCCTCCAGCCATTTAAGTAGAAGACTAACCATGTGTGATGCTTTCGAAAATCAAATGGTAGCTTTATGAGGAAGGTCAGTTTTAGTGGTAGTATAGATCGTCCTTTTGCAAAGAAAAAAAAAAACCTATCAAGTTGTGCCAAATTATTTTCTTATGTTTGGCTGCTAGAACATGGTTACCATGTTTCTCTCTCTTCCTTTCTCTCTCTGCATGGATTTCTTTGGAAAAAAAAATAATAAACGTTCAAATAAAAATGCAGTCTTTTTGTAAAGGGTCATATACTTCTCCTCCCTGTCACCTGACTTTCTATTCAGTATAATCTCATCAGAACCCAAAAGGGTCCTTGAAACCTGCTTATCAATTTTGGGTGAGTATCCATCCTGGCCCCAAGCCCCAGTCAAAGCCACTCCTTCCCAACACACACCCAATCCACAGTCTGCCCTTAGAAACCCAAGGTAGGAATGTCTTGCCTTTGAGACCAAAGGCATCTCCAAAGAGTTCCACAGTCTGGTCTCTACAAATTTCACTTTGCTAAAACTGCTTTGCCCAAATGGAAAATCCTCTGTGTAGATCATGTACAAGTTGCATGGTCAATAGTCTCCCATCCCCCCACCAAGGAAGGTGGGCCCAGAGAGTGGAAAGAAAGAAATACCCCGGCTTCTTTGCTGCTGTCTCAAGCTTGCTGTCTGTCACCTCTCTTTCCAGGGGCTGCCACAGGGCAGTTGCCCTGGGTTAGGTTGCAAAAGTTGTCACCGACAAACCCGTGATTTACAAGAAGCAACTCTCACGGCCTCAGTGGGCTTCTGTACATTTATTCAACAGCTAGGTTGTGTGTACCCGCTGCATTCCAGGTGCTGTTCCCGATACTGGAGAGAGGGGTGAACAGAGCTGACTTGATCTCTGCGCTCATGGAGCTGAAGGTCTGGCACCAGTACTGACTCTAACACTGGCATTCCATGAATCGTAGCCCAGTATTATTACTTAACCTACTTTTTACACATACTTCTCAAGTAATCGTGGCACTTAGTTGAACTTGGACAGGCTTTCTGCTGCTCAGGAACCCCAGGAATAACCAATTAGCTTTTTTTAAATCACTTACATAGAATGCTTAGCAGGGCAAAAGAGATACTGTTGACTCCGTCTTAAGGAATAGAACTCCGATAAGTATGAGACAGAGGGTGAGGTATAGGGAAGGGTCGTGAGCAAAGGTCAAGGAAGGGGTGGGAATTTCCCCTTTGATTCTAGGAGGTCGTCCCCCTCAGGAGCTCCAGTTTCAGTCCAATGGCAAGAGGTCACCATGCAGGAAGCAGAAGGTGTCATTCCTCACAACTTACCATTACCCCCTCCTGCCATCACCAACACTTCTGTTGGCCTCCTGCAGAGTACAGGTTTCCAGTACCGTTTGTGTCCTTTGCAGAAATGCCCACAAACACAAATTGGGAATGTTTGGTTTAGCTTTTCTAAACTTCATTTTGTTGAGTTGTATTTCCTAATTCAACTTGCATGATTCCTAGTGGTGGGTGAGACTCAAAAGGGAAAGAAGCCGGTTGTCTTTGGTGTGAAACCATCCTTATTTCTGTATCTGAATGCGGTTTATAAGAACCTTCGGTCTTTGGTTTACAAAACACTGGAAAGCTTTGCTCCTTGGACTGAGTCTGACTTGCAAGTAGGACCAGACCAGAAAGACGGTATAAATCCCAGTTACCATCTTGTAACTGTCCCAAGTCATTCCACAGGAAGGTTTTTTTATTTAATCTTCCAAAAATCATTGGCAACTCCAAGACCAAGAAGCTTTGCTCCTGCAAGCAAGACTGGACAGTTTAATGTGTGCTTCTGCACCCTGTTGAGGCAAGGGAATTGACCGTTTTGACGCACCCTTCTCATCCACTTCTCTGTAGACCTGTTTCCCTCTTGTAAAGTGGAAGCTCAGACAAGGTTTTTATCTCTTTATTGCTTACATTTTGTAGCATCATTGGTTCTAAAAGGAAGTAGATGCTGGTCCATCTGCCCAGTACTGGTGTCAGGAACGTGCTGTCTCACTAGGTCACAAAGTAGCCTGTTTGGTTGCTGGATACCTCTAAGCTTTAAATTTTGTTCAAAGGAAAAAGGTTATTACAAAAGAAACACAGGAAAGTAATAAAAAAAATTCTAACAATACATCACTAGACAAAGGTTAAAAATGGCATTTGCCCCACAATTACTATAGCGTAGATGTTGGATGTCCCCCAAAGGTTCATGTGTTAAAGGCTTGGTCCGCAGTGTAGACCTACTGGGAGGTGGTGGAACCTAAGGAACCTTGCAGGAGGTCTTTAGGTCATTTGGGGCATGTCCTCGAACGGTTCTGTGGATCCGCAGCCCCCTCCTTGCTCCCTTTTCTCACTGGGCCATGGAGTGAGTGGTTTTAATTCACCACTTGCTCTCACCACCACGATGTGCTGCCCCAAAACAGACCCCAAACAATGAGGGGAGGGGATCAATTGATGATGGACTGGAATCTCCAAACTGTGAACCAAAATCAACCCTTTCTCTATAATATCTCAGATGTTTTGCTATAGCTATGTAAAGCTGACTAACACAGCTGTATGTATCCACTATTAATTTTTTTGTGGTGCTGAAGATGGAACCCAGGGTCTTGCACGGGCTAGGCAGGTGCTCCATCACTGCCTAAATCCCTGGCCCCTACTATGAAATGTTTGACCCTTCGATCATTGTCCCCTTTCTCTCCTCCATGTATGAATTCACGCACAGAACATTACAGCAACGCAATTCTCCATGAACCAGTCTTTAGTAGGTAGAACCCAAGGCTATCTTCCTATTATCTCTACCCATCCGTGTGGCTCTTCTGTAAAGAGCAACGTGAAATTAGATGAAACCACTTTTCACACAGCTCAACTTCACCATTTTTAATCACTGCTGCCCTCCTGGCTTATTTGCTCTTCTAAACACGTCATGTCCCTTCTGCCCTGCCCCATGCTCTAACGGGCTGGTGGCGTTAAGCCCATCACTGACCCAGGGTGCAGGCAGAGCCTAAGCAGCGGTGGATGACGGGTTATATTGCCACAAAAGCCCAGGACCAGCACCAGGGCAGTGTGAGAACACAGACGTTTGCTTTGCAGCCACACCGTACTCTTAATGCGTCATGAACTTGGGGGCAACTTGACCGCACAAGAAGGTGATGCTAAGGCTACCAAGCCAGGTCTCTTCCACTATTACTTGTGCAATTGATTTTTAAAACCTAAATTCCAAGGGTTTTTTTTTTAATTTTATGTGTCTACATATTGTGCCAGACACATATCCCGTGCGTGTGCGTGTGCTGGAGTGGAGAAACATTTTTCTTGCCAAGGCCTCGGCATGTTTGCAAGCCCTCTTTTGGAATGGCTGTTGAGCCATTTTCTGCACCACACAAGCAAGCCGGTCTCATTTCTTTATGCTCGCGCCTTGTCTGGATGCAGCATGGTACTCCAGCTCCGTCGCTCACCTCACTCTCTGGTTTTGCTTCCAAGCAGCTTTCAGCTGTTTCCGAAACCCAAGTCTGCCTTCAAGAAACAAACAAGTCCCTGGAAGACTGCAAAGAACAGCTATGGATGATGGAAGTTTTCTTTTTTCCCAAAGAAAAGTTCCAGAAAATTAGAGGACACCTTCCCTGGCACAATGATCCCCTTCTAACGGGGCCTCTTGGAAGTGCACAGTGCTAGTTTCGATGTAAAAGGTGCACTGGGTTTGCCAGGGGGTCAGCGAGCTTTTTGTTCAGTTTTTATGTATTTAGAAACGAAACTGTTAACTTCGAAAGAGTCACATTAAAAATCGAGCACAAGGCTGGCATGCAGTTGGTGCTTAGTAAGTAACTAATGAATCTGGTATTCATTCTACAAGCATTTTTGAGCAATGCTTTGTGCCACACCCTGTGTCATATACTAGAGATACAGTATATGACAGAACAGACATAGTTCCTGCCTTTCTGGAATTTCACATCCACAGGGAAGTCAGACAAACAAAACATTGCAACAAAAGTAAACATTACATCTAACAGGGCTGTGCCCAGGAAGCATGGGTGAGCAGAACGGCATGCATGTTATAGCCGGTGGGCCTGGAATAAAACCTTTGAAGAAAGTGTAGAAGAGGGCTTGCGGAGTGACTCAAGTGATAGTGAGCCTGCCTAGCAAGCCTGAGGCCTGAGTTCAAACCCCAGTACCACAGAAAAATAAAAAAAATGAAAGTGTAGAAGAAAGACCAGGAATTACCCAGGTTACAAAGGGGGAAGAGGGAGTGAAGCAGAACAGTGTGACACAAGTCCTAGGGGACCATGCACAAGGCAGCTCATGGCAGTGAAGCACTGCAGGGCCCCGGGTGCCTCCATGAGAGAGGAGAGAGGTATAATATGCAGGAGGCATACCATGGACTATTATGCAGCCATAAGCCGTAGGTACACCAGCAGGATGTGGTGTGGCTGGGCGTGGTAGTGCATACTTATAATCTCAGCACTCAGGAAGCCGAGGCAGGAGGATCCTGCTGGCCAGCCTGGGTTACATGATGAAACCCTGTCTCAAAAAAACAAAATAAAACAGTGCGACTCCTGGGATCTGGTTGCTGCATCAGCCTTGCTCATGCATGGTGGCGGGAGCTTCTTAGCCTGGGCCCCAGCACCCTTCAAAGCCTAGGCTGGGGCTCGAATCAGCTCTGTCCCCATGGGCCCCAGAAGAAGCAGTGCTGCCAGTGCTCACCATCAACCCCGCCCTGGGCCAAAGGCAGGTCCCCCACCTACAAGAGTAGCTGCAAAGCCAGATGACCTAGAACTCACTGAGCAACAGACGTGGCTGGGAGCTCTCCTCACCCAGAAGGCCAAGGTTGGTGAGCTGAAGGACAAGCACCTGGAAAGGATGTCCATGCTAGGAGCTGGCAATGGCAGGGAGTCACCAAAGTCCAGCCCAGACCTTTCAACCCCATCACAGCTGGCATCAGGTGCTCCCTGCCACCAGGGGGGCGGATCACCCAAGAGCTGCAGGTTCTGCAGGAGCAGAGCTCCCCACACAGCCTGAGGTCTCAGGGTGACTTCCGCGGTGACAAATGAGATCAGCATCTGTGTGGAGCACGTGTGGGAAAAACCAAGATTCCCGAAGGATCTTGGAGAAGACCAGCATCGTGGTTCTCTCAGCTTGGTGTACTTCTGAGAAAGCCACCAGGTCACACATGGAGCTGGCAAGCCTTCCCACAGCTTGGCCAGCTCCAGATGCAAGATGGAGCTATAAAAACTGGAGGTGAGCAGGCGGCCCATGGCCTCCCAGTCACCTCCTTTGTAGGAAGTCCATCCTCCATGTCCTCACAGCAGTTGTCAGGCACATACTAGTTGGTGCAGTGAGGCACTGACCCGTGGAGTCACTAGTGGCGCTGTCCATGGGAAAGTCCCCCATCCAACAGCAGGGAGATGGAGGCCATTTGGGCTGGCCCACAGTCCACAAGGAGGGGAGGCTCCGAGCACCACAGCTCCGCTGAGAGCCCTCGGGACACCTGCCTCCGTGGTCATGGGGGTGCTAGGCGGCCAGTCATGGCCATCTTTGAACCACAGGACTGCATTTTGAACGAGCCATCAGCCAAGGTGTCCACCAGTGCATTGAACCCAGATTCCAGGAGTTTGTAAATAAACACCTAAGGAAGAACCCCGCAGAAGTCAGGTGCCAATGACGCACACCTGTCAGCCTAACTGCTTGGAGGCTACGATTGGGAGGATAGTGGCTCGAGGCCAGAATGAGCAAATAGTGTGTGAAGCCCCGTCTGGTTATTTACAGAGCAAAATGGACTGGAGGTGTGGCTCAAGCAGTAGACCATTTGCTGTGCAAGTGCAAGTGTGAAGCCTTGGGTTCAAAGCCCAGGCCTACCAAAAAAAAAAAAAAAAAGGAAAAGAAAGAAAGAAAGAAAAGAAGCAAGCAGAACAGTAGTATCTGAGCTATCTCGTGAGCCACGCCTTCATCAAAGGGTCAGAAATGGAAAAGTGGATTTTGCCACCTTGCTGTGTAAAACCCCACAGCTGGGGACCAGCCCAACACGCCCAAGCACACAGCCATGTCAGCTGGTCACCTACCCACCCTTCCGCTCATGTGTGTCCTGCCCTTCCAAGATGGCAGTGCCTCCTGTCTCTCCGAACAGGGAAACAAATCCAAAAGCAGAACAACCTACCCGAGTGAGTAAGAATGGCGGGACACCAGATGGGCTATACAGCATTTTCACCATTTGAATGAATTCAGATATAGACACAGAATACCAAGCACAACTTACAAAAAGACAGGCACGCTAAAGGAAATCCATTGACAGCTTTGAGTGGCTGCCTGCGTAGACAGGGAAATGGAAGAGGTTTTTGGGGATTACAAAGGAATAAATGAATGAATCAGGCAAAGCAGGAGAGGAGCCCTGTCTCACCAGCTCTGATGACAAAGCATGCCCTGAGCAGTAGGGGGGACGGGGACAGGGAAGCCATGGGCTCTGTGGGGACATCTCGTCTCGGGGCCTGGTGCACAGGAGTTGAGAGTACTTGAGGGAGTCCTAGTGTTCTTCGCCAGGATCGGTGTGTCCTTGGTTACGTACGCGCGCGCCGCCCAGCTACACTTGAACTTCAGAGGAATTAGAGCTTTCTTGAACGTCACCATTAGGAGATGGGATTGTTTTATTTATTTTGCTTTGTTGGAGGCTTCAACTTAACAAAGGTATAAACAACTTCTACCCTTTTCCAGCTGTGGAAACTGAGGTTCAGGAAGGTTTAGAGACGTGTGTAGCGCCACACAGCAAAGTCAGGACTGACTCAATCGCAGCCCTTTCAATCACAAGCTACGCAGCTTGTCCCTTTGAAAGAGAATTAACAAATGACTGGGTTGGTGGCTGCTTTCTGAAACCAGCGCCTTTGCAGAGGGTTGGTAGACCTGATCTTCGTTCTGATCCTGGTGGCGGGTTTGTTTTTTTTTTCTTAATCCCTTATCTAACAAAACACCTTGCCTTTCCAAATTAATGCATTCAAGCCAGGGCCTGTTAGGAGCCGTTTAATGTCGCCCTTACAAATTAGAACCTGGGGTGCGGGAATTCCATCATCCTCCTGAAGACTTCTTGTCACAACAGGGGCGTTGTTCTGCTCACCCCCGCTGTTTGGTTCCGTGCCTTTTCTGTAAGATGTTAGGTATTTGTTTTGTTTTGTTGGTGCTTTTGTAATCAGTCTAGACACGGACCTGCACTGAGCCATCCAGGAGGCCGAGCAGACTCCCACAGTGGGATTAGGTAACCCCCTGCATGCTGTGTGCCCGGGGAAGACTGGGAGGCTGTGCCCCTCACTTGGCCCCCTCCAAGCCAAAATGGCCACAATGAACAGAAGTCACTTGTGGGGGAGGCAGGAGATGATCTGGCTCTAAAAATACTCCCAGTCCCGGTGTAATCTTTGCTGGGTACCTGGTGTGAGACTGTGGTCCATATTTTTATCTCAGCCAGGGCCTTACATCCTGTCTCTGGACCTTAGAGACGGCTTACAGACACGTTTCACAATTGAGAATCTGTAGACTTTACCCTGAACAAGAAAATGAGTGATGGGCCATGGACTCCTTGGATTTAACTGCAGTTGGTTTGATTTGTTCTCTTGGTGCCAATTGGTTTTGAATTTTTATACTCTCAGGGAATAAGTAGAAGCATGGCACGCTTCACAAAGGATGACATTTACTCCTTGCATTGTGACACCCCGTTGACAAAGATTGTACCCTTCTGAAAGACACAAGGTGTGTCCTGCCCCGTAGCCTTCCAACACCATACTGTGATCAGAGAAGCTTCTGGAGAATACGGAATTCCAAATAAAGATGGTCACTAGGCTTGCAGTCAATGAGACCAGCAAGCCCGAGATCCCTGCAGCAGTCAGCACTCTTTCTTACACATGGTAGCACCAGAGATGTTCATGAAATAAATGTCAACTCGAGTGACCACAGCTCTGGCAGATGTGGTGAAAACCACTCACTTTGTGTCCAGTAAGTAGATTCGTAGACCCTCACACCTGTACACCAAGGAGGCCACCAGGACCACCCAAATGTGAAATTCAATCGCAGCTGTGACCTGCTACCAAGGAAGCATTCATTAGTCACTAAGAATAATATACTGTTTTCTGCCATTCTGCCAACAAGAGAGTTTTATTCCCTTAGAGTTTTCCAGAACTTGGTCATGGCTGTTTTCAACTGGCCACAGACTCTGCACTTCTGAATGAATTTCTTCCTGAACTCCTTGTTTACATCAGTTAAAGTCCTAAATCATCAAGGAAAGATTACGTACCTTCCAAGGTGCTTTGGTTCGGTATATTTTACTGGATGGATTTGTGGAAATCAGTAAATTTTGTGTGAACATATACAAAAAGAAAACAATGGAATTGATCCGTTGGACCACAAATAATTTACCACATTGTACTATGCTCGGTCTCAAAGGCTCTCTCGTCTTTCTAGTATTTGAAACATATCTCGGGGCTTCCAATGAATTCGAACCTATCCCAAACCGATTGCCACAAATTCTCTTTTTCAGATGTGACTTTCCATCTCCTTAGCTCTTTAAGTTGCTGATAAACTTTAGTGCTTTTTTTTCTTGTGTCAAATCATTATTTCTGGGGCTCAGCGGTAGGTTCCTTGCTTAGCATTCAGGAGACAGACCCTGGGTCCAGCCCCAGCACCATAAAAAGGTTATTTCTAATGTTGATAGTCTTATTTCCTGTGATATCAGGTATTCATTTAGCCCTATGGCACCCGATAGCATGAAATCTATGGCTCCCCCACATGGGTCTTGAGAAAACCCTAGAATGCTGGACAAGTTGTAGCCAGCAACCCCGCCCCCAACACACACACACACACACACACACACTATCACCCAGTCAGTCACAGCCATTGTCACTAAGGACACTGTAGATTCATTGAGCGGTGTACTGCCCACGTCTAAGATAGTTCTGAGGCTTACATGAGGGAACAAAGAGGAAAGTGTTTTGAATGGCTTCTTACAACCCTTGTTTTCTGTTTGTTGTTGTTTTGCTTTTTTGAGACAGGGTCTCACTATGTAGCCCAGGGTAGCCTGAAACTCATGATGGTCTTGCCTTAGCCTCCCAGGTCCCGGCATTCCAGGCCTGCGTTATCACACCCAGCTCCCTTAGAGTTTTTTGTTGTTATTGTTGTTGTTTAAGAAAATAAGTACTGCATTTTAGATGTGAGGAGAGCCAGGCATGAGGTACACCATGGCTTGCATCAGGAGACAAACCCTCAGTGTTCTGGCACCTTTGTAACTGCTCAGGATCTCCTGACTTGCTCAGGAGCCTATCTGGTGGTCCTTTCTCCTCAACCTCAAATCGGTAGTGGTCTTCACATGGCAGGACTCTCCTACACTTACGTCAGAGGGAAAGGTTCAGGACTTCCAAAGTTCCCCCTTCTCACCCCTTCCAAGCATGTCACACTTGAGGATGGGAAGTCACCTTCAGAAAGAAGGCACTAAGATGGATTCTGAAAATTGAGCACTCAGGCTTCATTTGGTGCCTAGAAACGATGTTCCTTTTGAAGGGGACAGTATAGAAAACTCACAAATGGTCAAGGCTAAAAAGCATACCTGACCACTGCAGAAACTTGTTACTGCTCTGTCTTGTTTCATCTCTTGATTTATTTCTCCTCAAATAGTCTTTTGAAAGTCTCACCGGTGGTCTGAGTCTGCGTAAAAAGGCAGTAGGAATCTAGTGGCCCCACCTTTTTGTATTTAGGGCTCAAGCCTCTGTCACAAATGCCTTCCAACTTCTGTCTTATTAGTCATCCCTTGGCTAGGGCAAGAGGGGAGGCCAATGGGATAGCTGTCAGTTAACATTCATTACCAGGAGACAGTCAGCTCCAAGTGAAGTCACCAACTATTAGTGGTAATCTACAAGAGTGATTGTGCTCATTGAAAAGCCATCAGTAGGGCTGGACATGCTAGCTAGACAGTGGTAGAGAGCCTGCCTGGCTAGCATGAAGCCCTGAATTCAAGCCCGAGTACCACAAAAAAAAGTCATCAACGATTTGGGGACAAATATCAGTTACAGCCCAGCAGGACATGGGGCGCTGATGGGAAGTGTCTAATAGAAGGCTGCGTTATATGCAGTCAAACTGTGAGGAAATCTTAGGCCTCCCAAGAGTTGACCAGAACAGCTGAAGCCTGTGCTAGGAGCCAGCCACAGACCTAAGGAAAAAGGTAACTCATGTTCAAAAGCTGGCCAGGCCCTGCCACCCAATTAATCCTGAGGAGAACTTCAGTTACAGAGGGACTTTCTCCAGCAGCGAGCAGGAACTCCACCCGCTCATGTCCCCACAGCCAGCCCCCCACCCCAGCAGGGGCGTGTGGCGCACACAGAGCAGTTTTGCAGTGCTTCCTGTCTCCTTGCCTTTGAGCTGAATTGCTCCATGGCTTCCCCGCCTAGTCTGCAAGCCACAGGCCTTGCTCCTATTGCTTGAGAAAACACCTTTGGGCCTGTTGTGTGCTGAAGCACAGTGAGTCACAGGCCTTCTCCCACGATCTGGCCCAGGTCCTCTTAGAAGTCCACATTCCCAGGTGAGATGGGACCCAGCAAGCAGATGTGGCTTGGCCCAAAGGCCTTCTGAGGATCCCATTTTGCTGTGGGCCTTCAGTTGTACTTGTTAGAGCAGTTGAACCCACCTTCCTTAGTTGCAGAACGCCTTGGAGGTGCCTTCCAGAACATTCCAGATGAAGCCATGGGCTTCCAAGCAGCAGGCAGCTGGCCAGGACTGGTTTCAAGTGCCTTCCACATTCTTCCTCCCTGAGAGTTCTGCGGAAGCTGCAGAGCTTAGTGTTTCTTCTCCAAAAATCTTCTGGCATTTTTTATTTGTAATAATTCCAAACCCACTCGACATTCTTATAACTGAGATTTGGGAGAGAGAGTGGAAAAAAGGATGAGTCGGATGATTGAGGGCATGTTGGCTCTTAGGTGCCAGTTTTCAAGGGGCAATGAATTTCTTGGCCCTGGTTGGGCTCTCAGGGACTGTAGATTCCAGCCCCAGCCCCCCACGGCTCTTCTGCTGTGAACCAAGGTGGCTGCATTGGATGGTAGAGATGGGGGAACTGGGGTTGCCAGGGGCAGGGTGAGAAGGTGCCCAAAGTTCAGTTCCAGTGCTGTGAGCCGGTGGGACACTGAGGAGAGAGAGCACTGGCAGAGCTCCTCCTGCCGCCAGCCCAGGCCCAAAGGCTGGCTTTCCTCCTCCCTGCCATGTCCTACTTGGCACCCAAGAAGGGACCGAAATCATACAGGGACAGAGCAGGCAGGCCCTGGAGGTCAACTAGCCCACCCCCCTCAGCTCACAGGGGAAAGAAAGACCCAGTGTAAATGAGGGACAGTGGGATGGTTCTAGAACCTGTGTCCTCCCAGCTTCCTGTCCAAGGGCTTTCTTAGTTTCCAGTGCATGAGACGTCTCAGAAACAAGACAGCGTCTTTCAGGCCAGGATTTATCTCTTTCCATCTCAGAGCCACTGGTCACTAGTGCTGGCGACAGTCATGGACCAATGGCTATCTTGTGGTCTCTTTAAATTACCTAAAGGCTACTAGAGCAGTTGATAGAGAGCCCATTAGAATGGCATTTCCTAAAAGACGTGAAGTTTCCTTAGAGAAACAGATGGAGGTTCACTTCAGGGGCCATGGAGAAGAAAATCACATTTGCTCCAAGAGCATGGTCTTTTCTTCTGCGGCAACTCACGCGCGAGCTCCCGCCTCTCCCTCTGTGAGCTTAGCAGTGCATTTATCTGGAGACCTGTTGCTCACACGTCTGCTCGGCCCTTCATTACAGGGAGACAGAATTCAACTGCTGATTCCAGAAAGCATTTTCCAAGAATAACAGCATATCTGGCCCAATGTGCTATGCTTTTCACTTGTACTTGCTGGCAAAATAAGGAAACTGGCCATTCCCTTTTTGTCCACCCCCATCACTGGGGCCTGGCCAAGGCCCTTCTCTGGAAGTCTCAGCTCTTAGAGGTTCACACACTTGGTTCTTAGGACTGAGAAGAAAGGTTGACAAAGGCAGGAAGCTTAAGTGAGGAGAAACTAATACCCTCCCTCCAGTAAAAACTAATTGGATTTGAGCTTTAACTCCTGAAATGCTAAATAATGGGGCCATGGAAAAATGGTATTACCTGGGCCTCAGTGTACCCTCCCCAGATACCCTAAACGTTCCTTAAGTGTGGGGAACCCTACCTGGAAGAATATAGGACGATACTGAGCTCCTCCAGAGGAGGCTCCAGACCCTGGAAAACCACAGAAAACCACGGGACCTTTCCGAGAGGTGGCTAGCCATGGTAAGATCACAGAACATTTGTAGCTCAGAAAATCTAATGGACTGTGCAAAAAACTACATGAATTGTGAGAAAATAGACCTTGTGGTTGTTTCATCATTTCACTTAAGTATATGTTGAGTGTTTATCCTATATGGGTCTCTTTCCTTCCATTTTTTAAAGCTGACGCCAAATGGTTATACATTGTGTTTAGCACTGAAATTTTGTTTAAAAAAACAAAACAGAACAAAAAACTTCCTTAGTCCAAACCTCCATTTTAATTCCCTGCAAATCAGTTTTGTTTTTTGAGGGTTTTTTGGCAGTACTGGAAACTGAACTTGGAGCCTCATGCTTGCAAGGCAAATGCTCTACCACCTGAGCCAAACCCCAGTCCTTTTTCTTTTTTGTTTGTTTTTCACATAGGGTCTCGTACTTTTTTGCCAGGGCTGGCCTCCGACTGCAATCCTCTTACCTCTCTGCCTTTCAAGTAGTTGGGATTATAGGCATGAACCACCAATCCCAGACTGTCCAAATTAGTTTCTAAAGTAGTTTTTGGCTAAGAGGTAGTCAAAGGCTTCTTTGAAAACCAGATGAAAGCTTAGGGCTCTGCAGGAAGAAAAAAAAACACAAAGCCATGTACAGACACGCTATAGTAGCTAGTGTTTGTGGTCACTGACAATGATACTTTGGTATTCATCCCCTTGTGTAACCCCTTCTCCTTGAATAGAGAGTGAATCTGATGACTTTTTTTTCCTAATGAATAGGGTGCAGCAAAAGGGATGAGATTAGGTTAAATAAAATACACAGCTTGCTTATATACGTTTGTCCATATTTAAAAACAAAACGACTGTGGCTTCCGCCTCGTTCACTCTCTTGTGCTCTCACTCACTCAGCTGCCACGCTGCGTGCTGTACTGCAGGAGTCCGCATGGTGCAGAGCTGATGCATCTGTCCCCTAGCCATCCAGAGGCTGATCAGCCAGGAGAGTGAGAGCAGAAGCAGATCCACCTTCAGTCAAAACCTCAGTCAAATGCAGGCCTGGCCAACGCTTGGTTGCATCACACTCGGACTCCTCACCCACAGAACCATGTGACAATAAAGTGTTTTAAAGCCGCTACATGTGGGAGTAGCTTGTTGCACAGCGAAGGCTATCTTACACAAAAGACTTTGCCAGGTATTCAGGGAAAAGGACATCTTAAATCTCCTAGCATAGTGCTTCTAGGCGAAATTCATGGTAAGAATTTTTAGACTGGTTATGACCAATAGAAATATAGTACAGATCAGATAGTGTTTTAAATGTTCCAGCAACCACGTTTAAAACAGAAACTAAGAAGAAACAGGTGAAAATAACTTTAACATCTTATATAAACCAGTGAATCTAAATATTATAATTTCAACACGTAATCGACAATAATATTACTAGGAACATATTATTATTTTCCACTTAGGTTTTTGAAGTAAATTTTTGAAATCAGGAGTGAATATAACGTCTCTCTTTGGACTAGCCACATTTGAAGTGCTCCATAGTGACTTGTAGCCAGTGACATCTGTAGTACACGGTGCAGCCTAGGACCAAGATTGAATTCAAGTAATGCACAAGTGATTGGCTTCTCTGGCTATTACAGCGCCTGCCAGCCCAGAGGCCTGGCACTGATGGGGCAGCTAGCCTGGCCTGCTGCTCTTGAAAAAGAGCAAAGGGGTAAAGAGAGTAATGCTCTCCCAAGTGTGCCGCACAGTCCACAAATCTACATCGGCATCCCAGCTTGGGTTTGTTTCTGCTTTTTTGCAGCAGTGGACATGTGATCCTAAAATTCATATGGTAATGTGAAAGACACAGAGTAGCTCAAAGAATATTGAAAAAGAAAAAGTAAAGTTAGAAAATCACAGTTCCCCATTTCCAAACTTCCTCCAGTGCAATGACGATCAGGATCGTGACAGTGTGGTACTGGCACTGCACTGAAATATAGACCAATGGAACAGAACCGAAAGTCTAGAAATGAACTCATATATATCCTGGGTCAGATGATTTTTGACAATGGGGTCAAGATGGTTCAAAAGAAAGAATAATCTCTCCAACAAATGGTGCTGAGACAAGTGGATATCCACACACAAAAGAAGCAAGATGGGGGCTGGGCGTGTAGCTCTGTTGTAGACCACTTGCCCAGCATGCACAAGGCCCCGGATTCAATCTGCAGCACCACAAAAAAAGAAGGAAGTTAGAACCCCTACCTCACACCCTACCCAAAAATTAACTTAGAATGGATCAAAGTCTTAAATGTAAGAGCTACAGCTTAAAAATTCTTTGGGGTAAATTTTTCTGACCTTGGATTTGGCAACGGTTACTTAGATAGAAAACCAAAAGCACAAGCAACAAAAGGAAAGCTAAGAGTCTGTGCTTCAAAAGGTAGCATTAAGGAAATGAAAAGATGACCCATAGAGTGAAAATACACATTTTCAAATCATGCCATTGATAAGAGACTTGGATCTGGAATACATATAGCATTCTTAGAACTCAATAAGAAGACATAACCCAATCAAAAATAGGCAATGTGGCTCAGTGGAAAGTGACTGCCTACCATGCATGAGGCCCAAGATTCAGTCCCCCATACGGCACCACCAAGAAAGGCAAAGGAACCCCGTGCAGTGATACACATGGATAATTTCAGCTACTTGGGAGGCAGAAGCAAGAGGACTGTAGGCTAAAGGCCAGCCTGGGCTATATATTGATACCCTGTCTCGAACACACACGCACACACACACACAGCCAATAAGCATGTATAAAGATGCATTCGCCAGCATTCACCGTTAGGAAAATGCAAATCAAAAGCACAATGAAAACTCCAATGAGATACCACTTCACCCCCGCTCAGATAGCTCTAATAAAAATATTCAAAATTAATAAGTGATGGTGAGTGAGTAGAAAATTGGAACTCTCCTACATGCTGGTCAGAATGTAAAATTGCTCAGCTGCTTGGAAAACAATCTGGTCATTTCTCAAAATGGTCAACACTGAGGGAAGATGGGAGCCAGCAATTCAGCTCCTAGGTATACACCCAAAAGAATTGAGAGCAGGGCTCAAGTGTATGCCAGTGTTCATTGCAGTATTATTTACCATAACCAGAAGGTGGGAACAAACCAAGAGTCACCAGCAGATGAATGGATAAACAAAACGTGATATATTCATACAACGGAATATTATTCAGCCATGAAAAGAAATAAAACACCGATATGTGCTACAACATGGACGAGCCCAAAGAACATTATGCTAACTGAAAGAAGCCAAACACAAAAGGACAAATATTGTATGATTCTGCCTTTATGAAGTATCCACAATAGGCAAATTAATAGAAACAAGTAGATCAGAGGTTGCCAGAGGCTGTGACAGGGAAGAACACAGGTTGATTGTTAATGCTTACGGAGTTTCTGTTTGGGATGATGAAAGAGTTCTGGAAACAGGTGGTGGTGATGGTTGCACAGCATAGTGTGATTAATGACTCTAAATTTTGTACTCAAACTGGTTAAAATGGCAAGGTTTATGTTCTATGTATTTTACCACAATTCAAGAAAAATTAACAACATAGTGCACTCGAAACCACTGAGTTAGACGCTTTAAATGGGGGAATTGGGACCGGGGTGTAGCCTAGGCATAGCACTTGCCTAGCAAGCTCAAGGCCCTGGTTTCAATCCCTAACACCACAAAAAAAAAAAGAAAAAATATATATCTCAATAAAAGCATGAAAGCAGAACAAAATTCATGCCATGCAGGAAAATGGATGAAACCAGAGACCATCTTGTTACATGAAATAAGACTCAGAGAGATGTATTACATGCTTTCCCGCATGTAAATTTAAAAACCACAAACGTAAGAAGACCAGTGGAGGGGGGAGGATGAGAAAGGTGATAAGGGAATAAATGTGATCAAATGCATAGCATGTAAGTAGGAAAATGTCATAGTGAAACCTGTTATTTTGTACAATTAATAAAAAAAAAGGAAAGGGAAGGGAAGGGAAAGGAAAGGGAAAGAAAGGAAAGGGAAAGGAAAGGAAGGGAAGGGGAAAAGAAGGGAAGGGAAAGGAAGAGGAGGAAAAGGAAGAGGAAGGGGAGGGGAGGGAATGGAAGGGAGGGGAAGGTGAAGGAAAAGAAGGGCAATGGAAGGGAAGGAAAAAAAGGGAAGGGAAGGGAAGGAAAGGAGGTGGCCTGGTGGCTGTTGAAGGCAATCTTGCTGACACCATGTCACCTCCATTCTTTCTCAGAACTATCTGGAAAGGTCCCATGGTGTATTGGAAAAGGGAGCAAGACGGATGATTAGGGTCACTGAACACCTACTCACTGTGTGCCCAGACCAAGTGCTGTCACATGCCTCATCTCATTTAATCTGTGCTTTGGTCATACCCATTTTACACAAAGGGGACTTCATTGGGCCACAGCCACACAACAGGTTGAGGGGCAGAGCCAAGTTCAGACAGCAGTCTTCTATCTCCAAGTCCCTGCTGTCTGTGACTCAGCTCCCTCGTGTCAGAGAAGGAGTTTGAACTTCAGCCCCAGTTGCAAACTCAAATGCCCCTGGGGCCCAGCAGGCATGAGGGAGGCCAGACCAAGGAATGGCTGTGGTGAATCTGACATGTGGCCCATCTCAAGGGAGCAGTATCTAATGACTCCGACTCAATGTTGTCACAGGGTAACAAGGATCCATGGCAACCAGATGCTGGTTTTTCACAAGAGGCCAAAAGCACACATCTTAAATATTGAGAAGTCATTCAAAGTTGAAAAAAAATCTACTTGGCCCAAAACAAAACATTGACACAATGATTCCATCCAAGAGGCCACCAGAACTAGATACCGTCTGATGCTCATTGTGGCCTTCACGTTGCCTGCACCTTCCCTGACACACACCTGGCCCTGTGTGCCTCACTGAGTGCAAGGTTCAAACACTGGTTTTCCAGATGCCCTCAGAGTTATCCCTGTGGGAATCAGAGCACGGCCTCTGGAGACTCAGCTCCAGCCCTGCAAAGGCAACATCCAAACCAGTGTGGACCGCACTGGTCCTTCCCGAAGTGGGCATCCCTTTTCCTCCTGCTCCCGGGGCAAATTGGCTGGCTAGGTAGACTTGTGTGTGAGCTGTGAGTTGCATGCATGGCCAGTGGTATCAAAATAAGAGTCCTTAGTTCAATCCCTCTTACAAAGCCCCATCCGACACGGTAAGATGGTACATCCGGAAATACTTCCTCTTCTTCCTGCTATCCAGAGACACAGTCAGACCCAAGAATGTGGATGTCTTCAACTCAGATGTCACCATGAGGTTTTTGGTTTAGCCAAAGGAAAAGGTGCTATCTTGTTGTTCTAGCGATTTGGAAATGGTAAAGGATTAAATGTGATATTAATATTTAGCTTCTTAAAATATATGTTAATGGCTATAAAAAAGCCAAAACTGGAGAAAAAAATCATTTTGACCGAGTCCACAGTGCATTATACTGGTTACTGGAAACATTTTATAAACATAGGGTCAAACTGTAAATGCTTCCACAGCATGCTCGACACTGACCCCATCTTCTTTATTACAAAGAATAACAACAACTACTACAGTATGGAGTCCAAGGGACCCTTGAATTTTCATCCCCAAGGTCTTGCTTCCCTCCCTGCAACAGAGTCGACCATGAAGGAGCTGGGTTGGGGGCATGAGAATGTCTACTGTGAAGAAGGCCACGGGCAAGAGCCTCAGAAGGAATGGCCAATGGGGACAATTATGGGGCTGAAAGGAATGTTCGAGGAGACCTGTCATTGTCATGAATGGTCAACCCTGCCTAAGGTCAAAAACAAGATGGAGATATGGGAGGTGCCCATCTAGCCACTCCCGGGGAAAGTGGGTTTGTCACTGCCATCTCTGTAGACGTCACACAGACTTATCAAGCCTGCTTCTCCTCTTAGCTCCATGAAGCATTTATCAGAAACAGGCAACAAGCCTCCTTCCCCACCTCTACGCATCCCCACTGCCAGCTGTTTGCAGAAGTGTCCAGACCAAACACTTCTTCACTCCTGACCTTGCGGCCTTCAGCCCACCACTTCTTTCTGCACCCTGATTCCTCCCCAAGGCTTTAACAACCCCTTGGGGACCGTTCCTCTGACAGCACTGGCTCATCCCTCTCAATGGCTTGCCTTCAGGAGGTATGGTGGTCTGAAATATGGCTCTTAGAATGAAATTCACATCCTAAAGTCCAAAACCTGAGACTGTTACTTACATGGGTATGGGACCTTTGCCGATGTGTGAAGTCAAGGTCTTGAGATGGGGAGATTTTCCTGGACCATCTTGGTGGCCCCTAGATGCAATTACAAGTGTCCCTACAGGAGGAAGATAAAAGGAAGTTTGACACAGACAAATGAGAAGGCATCGTGACCATGGAAGAAGAAATGGGAGGGATGGGCCAGAAGCCAAGGAAGACTGGCAGCTCTACAGCTTCCAGTAGAGGTACAGCCCTTCCCACCCCATGATTTGGGACCAGAAATATTGTCTTCGAACTTCTGGCTTTCCGATAAGTGAGAGAACACATTTCTGTGGGTTTTAATCCACTAAAATTTATAGTAACTTGTTACAGCAGCCACAGAAAACAACTTCAGGCAAGGGCCATCCTGGTGGGGACTTTACCTGGCCCCTAAGGTGAAGTCTACTCCCTCTGTGACATACCAAAAAGGGGAGCCCAACAGGGCCAGCACAGGCCTCAGTTTCCCTAGGGTGAGGCTTTGGAGCCCAGGAAAACTGTGCTGTCCCAGAGAGGGAAGCCAGTTATTGATAAGAAGTCATAGAAACATAGAACTTACAGAGAATACCGGAATGCTTTGTGACAGGATGGAGAACTCCCAGTAGACCCATTGGCAAGTGTGAGCCACATGAATTTTGGTTCTGATGCTTCTGAAATTGTCCTGACAGTGGTTCAGAATGTGCTAACCTGAAAGTATTTTGCATGACCTTTAAAAACATTTTTTTAGTGCTGGGGATGGAACCCTGGGCCTCATACGTGCCAGGCTAACGTACATTCCTACCCCAACTTATTAATTACCTACACACTCTGTCTCTTGGCCTGGACTGTATTCTATTACCAGCTGGGGGAGCTTTCTAAACTCCAAATGTGCAAGCTGCAACCTAGTCCAGTTAGAGCAGAATCTCTGGGGTCCAGGTATCAGTATTTAAAAATAAAACTCCCCATTCAAATGATTCCAGCCAAGGTTAAGGACTGCTGCTCGGCCTATTGCATCTCCCCATAGCACAACCCTGGGAGGTGCGCATGGAAGAAGACAGAGGATAAGAGATCTTACCTCCAATCCAGTCCTTTCCTGCAGCTGGAAAGAGGAAAGACGAGTGAAACAAGAAGCTCTTGTGAGGCCCCTCTGAAGAACTGTAGATGAGAAGCCAGGAGGGCTGGTGTTGGACAGCCTCGCTCTCTGGTAGACATTCTGGTAGCATCTATGGATAGGCTCACTGGTCCTCTTGGATTGGAAGGAACCCTGGGGTCCTGGGACTAGTTGGTTTAAGGTGGGCACAGGCCCTAGATCAGACAAAGACAGCCCTGGTCTCAGCTATCCTGACAGAATGCTGGTGAAAGATGTCACCAGAGTAATAACTGACTTCCTGCAGAAAACAACAAACTCTCCCTCCTCCCGTTTCTAGAGTTTTCTTCCTAAAGACGATACAGAAATTCGATGAGCCAACGCTATTTCCATAAACTCTCCATCACTTGTGCTTGCATATCATGCCCCACAGAACCACATGTACAACCCGTTATGCGAGTCCGATGAACTGTGTTAGGAGAGTCAATTTCAACACTCAGCTCTGTCTGGTCACTGTCCTTGTACTGCCATGGGCCCAGTGCGCTTCAAATACCAGTGGGTATTTGAACCAGGGCTTCCTGGCTCTTGGCTCCCTTGAGTGATGGCTGCTGTCAGGTATCCCTAAGTAAACGACACCAAAAGCAGAGTTCTGTGTCTGAGAAATCTGCAACCTTGAGAAACACCAGTC
This sequence comes from Castor canadensis, assembly GCF_047511655.1. Classification (NCBI taxonomy): domain Eukaryota; kingdom Metazoa; phylum Chordata; class Mammalia; order Rodentia; family Castoridae; genus Castor; species Castor canadensis. Next base: position 21,832,351 of record NC_133405.1, read on the forward strand.
AGGCCTCAAAGGGGAAGGAATGCAGACTTCAAGCAGGCCAGTTTGAATAAAACATGACCAAATTTGCACCTTCCTTGTGTGTTTTTACAGCTACCTAATTCACAGTACAGGCGGTGCCGGTTTGTCGTGGAAAGTGTGACTGCAACAGAGCAGCTGGGAGCCCATATAATAAAAAGGTGGATTTGAGTCAGCTGTGGCCAGCCAAGAATAACAGGACGGAAGCAGTCCTCTGAGAGAAGGGGGCTCGGCTGGCTTGGAATGCATGGGAAAACAAATCCACTCTGTGCTTCTCCACTCCAACTTAGGAGTAAAGAAAGTGCCAAGAAAGAAGAATTCAAGACTCCCCCCAAGAGCTCAACTCAAGCCAAAGGGCCCACAGGTTGGCTCTGAGGTCACCGGCATCAGGACTTTGAAGATGGTGAGAAGTAATAGGACCTGGCCTGGCTCCAACTAACTCCTGCCTAGGTCTGAGCCAGTGGGGCCACCTTAGGCCAGCACTGTGTCCTGGGAGGTGGATGGGAGGGCTAGTGAGGAGCAGAGGGGCCTGGAGGGAGCGAGCAAGGCAAATAAGCAGAGCCTGGGCAGGGCCAGAGTTTTTGGTGACCACTGACTGGCATTCCCCTCAGCTGAGGTAGGGGGCGGGGGCGGGGGGCTCCTGTTAGAAGCATTTTTATACAAATAGTGATTTTGTTGTCTAAGCAAGTTTTTGTTAATCAACTAGATTGAATAGATTATTTTGTTCAAAGTTAGATTATTTTGAAAATAAACATCTGATCTTATTTCACTAGGAGCTCACTGCTGTTGCATATGGAATCTACTGGAGGTCTTCTCTCTCTCTAACTGCTACGGCATATAGGTTTTCTCTGCTGATTCGTTTCTCCCCCAAAAACATCTTAGAAAAAAATAACCCAAACCACAGCCCCAAACCCAAATTGTGGCCCTTTCACGGTGACTGGGAGAACTCACGCTGCAGTTTCAAAACTGGAGGTGTGGGAGCCTTTCACGCCCATGCTTTCTTTCAAATTCAAGAGACGATAAGTCTTTCCTCAGAGCCATAACCAATCTGGACTGACTCTTTGGTATTCAAGAAAACTCAGCCAAGAGTTCCCAGAACTTAAATAAATAGAGAGAAGTTTTATTTTTTGGTGGTGGGGATAAACCCGGGGCCTTGGACATGCAAACCACTCACTCTGCCATGTCACAAGCACTCTGTGTTTTGAACATTTTGATTAGTACGGAAATACCTGTAGCATATTTGAAAATAACAGGAAGGGCACAATCTGAATATATTTGTGTTTTAGCTAACAGCCCAAATGCCAAGAAACATTATAATGAAGTTAATTAAGAATCAATGAAGTTTACGGATTAGTAATTAATAAAGCTTTCACAATGTGACACCTGCCATTTACTTCCATGACTTTTTTCTGGTTCCAGAGGTTTTTAATTATAACAAAAAGAGAGCACCAGACCCATAAATGATGTTCCTGGGTCATTGTTGATCTGTGGACATTTTTTCCCTGCTCTGACTCATAGCAAAGATCGCTCTTGTTATTCCTTTGATGTTTTCAGATACATTTACATTCGAATAAATCCAGCGAATACCAGGAATGGCGACAGGAAGAGACACTTCTTTGGAAATATATTTCATATGTTGAGTTTTAGAAAATGCTAATATACAAATCAATCCAACCTACTGTGGCGCTTCATTCAGCCTCACCTCCAGTCTTAGACATAAACATAGGAGCAACAAAATGCCTGGCCCAACTGAAGTGATCAGAGTTCCAATGCACAACAAATCAGTTTCACACCAAGGGAAAGGTCATTTCTTTAATCCGTGTCTTCTGGGAATGTACACAAATGTCATTCTTTCCAACATACGTAGTTAAACAGTTTAGCTGGTGTGGCCATACACTGTTTATTTTCCCACTGGGTAATGGAGGGACGTTAGCATCAGACGACAAGGGGAGAATTACAGAATTATAGGCAGTTGCAAATGTGTTGATGGTTTCTCTTCTCCTCCTCCTCCTCCCCCTTCTCCTCCTCCCCCTCCTTCTTATCCTTCTTCTCTTCATCCCTCTCTCTCTTCTCTCTTCTCTCTCCCTTACTCCCTCACTCCCTTCTCACCCCTCCCTTTCTCTTCATCCCTCCCTCTCTAAGGAATCCAAGAAAGGCCTGGCTAGGACCACAGAGCAAAATTCAGCCCCATAGAGCCTCTGTGTCAGTAATGGTTGGCCTTACCATTTTCCCCACTGGGGAGGCCACTGAATTTAGTTTTATGTCAGCTACTATCCCACCAAAGTCAGGCAAGCAGCAGGCGGGAAGCAGGCAAGCTGGAGACAGATAAGGCAGGCTCTTGCTTAGGATGTTATTCAAGGAGCCCAGCTGGTAGATGCAACTTGTGTAGAGGGAGGGGGGACGCATAGGACATGGCGTGGAAGCCACACAGCAGGGTTAAACTCCTGCCTTCCACACCATGTGCTTGCACAAACCCACATCGTTCTGAAGTTCGGCTCGTGTACCTCTAAGATGGGATGATAATGGAACTGAATTCATAGTGTCGCTGTGATGACTCAACAAGATAAAATGCAAAATCATGCTTAGCGCAGACAGGAAGCAATTGCTCAGAAAACGGGGACTCTGTCTCCATCAAACACAAAAGAAGACGCCAGGCATTACATTTAGGGGAATGGAGGGGCAGATGGAAAAACGTCTGTGTGACTGGCAACATTCTATTTCATGCCCTGGGTGCTAGTGACAAGGGTATTTGTCTTACACTGTAAGAACTCACTGAGCCATACACGTGTTTTATGAGATTTTCGGTATCTGAGATTTACTTTTAATTAAAATATTATAATAGCCCAGTGTGATGATGCATGTTTATATTCCCAGCACTTGTGAGGCTGAGGCAGGAAGATTATGACTTTGAGGCCAGCGGAGGCTACAAAGTGAGACCCCATCTCAAAAAATAAGGGCTGGGGATGTAGCTCAATAGAGAGCTTGCCTAGCGTGTGCAGGACCCTGGGCTCAATCCCCAGCACCACAAAATTTATAATAAATAAAGAAAAATAAGCATTTGTTGAAGTAAGGAAGAATGAACGGGAGGAAGCAGGAAAGGAGAGAGGGCGTGATGGAGCTAAAAAATCCACCAATGGAAAGAAGTCCTACCACACCAGGTCCCGAGGTCACAGACATGCACCATGGCCTTTACTTCAGCCCTGGACAGGTGGCTGGTACAGCAGAGTTCCAGCCAGCTGTGAGCAAACATGGCACAAGGCTCTTTGGGAGCCAGAATTAGCAGAGACCCTCCAGCACGTCACCATCTAAAGGCCAGGACTGCCAGGAGTCAGTGACTAGAGCCCAGTGTGAGGAAGAGTTGAGTCACAAGAATGTTGAACCAGAGCCTAGCAAGGAGGGACACTGAGCCACTGAGTCACAGCTCCTTCAGTTCCCCTTGACCAAGGAGAAGAAGCAGGCTCCCCTCCTGATCTGGCCTGTCCTCTAACCCAGGAACAGAGATGCCCTCCAGTGTGGCCAAATGGAAAGGCCTCTTTTCACTCATCCTATCCAATCATCGGTGACACTTTGTCACTCTCCCCCCATGCGTCCTGTCACTCAGAATCCTTTTCATGCTCCATTTTCTCTGCCAGCCTCTTCAATACGCCAGGGTTCGGCCCTCAGCCTCTTAACTTCTCCTGTGTCCCCTGCCCCATGGGCTCACCCCTCCCCAGCCTCTATCCCCACCTCTCCACCAGAGCTTGTCAACTCTGCTCCACTTCTGGCCTCCATCACTGGGTCCATACTACCAGGACCGAACGTGGGAGGCCTGGGCCTGCTGCTGCTGTGCTCAGTCCAGACCTGGAACGCCTCCACTTCTTCCTGTCATGACTGCCTTTCCCAAACAGTCCCTACCCTCCTGACCTCCTGTCTCAAATCCTAATTCAGAAATCACCCTCACCCTGGGTGCGTTCAGGACAGGTACCAAATCCTGGGTAAATGAGACCTGCCCCCTGTCGCACCAGGTATGTCATTGGTCCTATTCATTTGAGATTCTGACACCAATGGGGATGTTTGGTATTCTTTTTTCCATTTGCCTCAGTCTGAGTTCAGATGGACCACTACCACTGAACTCCCAGAGAATGTTAAAGGAGACACTAGCCATCCCCTAGGCTACCTCTTAGAGCTATGTGCCTGACAAAGTCACACACCCAGACTCTGGTCTAGGTCGTATAGATGTTACTCACTCCCGATTGGCCTCTGCCCCATCACTTGACAACCACTAATCTGATTTCCATCTCTATGGAGTTGACTATTCTGAAGACTTCAAGTAAATAGAATTTTATAATACATGACCTCTGTGTCTGGCTTCTGTGACTTAGGGATAATGTTTTCAAAGTTCACCCATGTTGTAGCATGCATCACTACTTCATTCTTTTTTGTGGCTGAATAGTATTCCATTGTATGAGTATAAATTTTGTTTGTTTATCACTTGATGGACACTTGGATTGTTTCCACCTTTTGGCTATTGTGACTAGTGATGCTATGAACATATGTATACGTGTTTAGTTTGAACATGATTAAATTCTCTTGAGTATGTGCCTAGGGGCGGACCTGCAGGGTCACCTGGTAATTTTGTTTAACTTTTTCAGGAAGCACTAAGTTGTTTTCTAAGGTGGCTGCACCATTTTTACATTCCCACCAGCAATGTATGAGGGCTCCAATTTCTCCACATCTCAGCCAACACTTGTTATTTTCCATCTTTTTAATTATATGCATCCTCGTGGGTGTGAAGCAGGGCCTCATTGTGGTTTTGATTTGCATTTCTCTAATGACTAATGACGCCGAGCATCTTTTATTGTCTTCTTGGCCATTTGTCTATCTTCTCTGGAGTAGACTATTTCTTCTTGAAACCTCTTCCTTGTTTTCCAGTTTTTCCTCCAACCATTCTCTTGTCTCCCCCCCACACACACACACTTCCTACTCCCGTTCTTTTTAGTCTCCTTCGTGGGCTTTTTCTGCTCTGCCCATCATTCAAATTTGATCTTCCTTAGGGTTCTAGCCTCAGTGGTTTTTTTCTTTGTGGCTGTTGTTGTTGTTCTTATTCCTCACACTGTCTCCAGGTGATCTCATCTGCCCCATGGCTTCACCTCTGTCTCCAAGTTGGCAACTCCCAGATCACCATCTTCAGCTCAGATCTCTGTCCTGGGCTCTAGGCCCATATATCCAATTGCCTCCCAGATGGCTCCACTTGGGTGTCTCCCAGCACCTCACACACTCAACATGCCCAGACAGCACCTACACCACTCCAACAAGTCCAGCTCTACCCAGTCACAAAGGCCCCCAAACCCTGGAGTCTGGCTCCTCATTGCATATTCCTAATCAGTCACAACAACCTAGAGATTCTGCTTTGGATGTTTCCTAACAGACCACAGCCCAACAGAGGCTTAAAACATCTAATTGTTTTCTGGCCTAGTACTGTTAGGTAATAAAACACTCAAATAGATCATGCTCATAAAATATTTTCAGTTTTTCCTGAAATTTACTTCTTAGGTACGGAAGGTAGGAACCCTATTTCTGGTTTCAATTTAGCTTTTCTTTATGCCTATTTTCCCTTCCTGGTCCACGCCCTCATTATCTGTCACCTAGACGAGAGTCTCCTACTTGATCCCCCTGCCTCCACTCTCTTCTAGTACTGAAATTAATTCTCCACACTGACAACATGTTGTCCTTCCAGAAAGATAGCTTAACATGTTTTATCCATTTCAAAAACTCAGTGATTCCTCTTTGGTTATATCTACAGGCTAAACTCTAAAGTCCTCTATAAGTATTCAAGACACTTCATGATCTGCCTCAAACCTACTCTTCCAGACTCATTTCTCATCCTACCTGCCATGCTGAGGGTGTGCTATTCCTTATTATCCTCTGTCCCTTCACTCTTGCTCTTGTTCTGTCTTGAATGAGACAGATTTCTGTCTTTTCTCCTTTTTTATTTTTACTTTTTTGTTATTGTTGTGCTGGAGGTACATTGTGACATTTACCAAAGGTCTTACAATATATCATAGTTGAATTCACCCCCTCCATCGTTCTCCTTTATTCCCCCTCCCCCATTCCTGGAATAGTTTCAACAGGTCTCATTGTTCTGTTTTCATTCATGAGTGCACAGTATTTCCACCATATTCACTCTCCTTCACCCTTTTCTTATGTCCTCCCCCTCCCACTGCTACCACCCCCCCCATAGGACCTATTCTGCCTTTTTGTTCTGTTTTTGAAAAAATGACATTTTTGTTTCTTTAAGGCAGCTATACAGGGTGTTTCATTGTAACATTTCCATGTATCTATGTATTATAACCCAAATTGGCTCATCCCCTCTATTTTTCTCCTTTCTACCTTAGTTCCCTTCTTGGGACGATTTCAACAGGTTTAAAATTCTGTATTCATTCTTGTATAAGAAGTACATCAACTATATTCACCTTTTTAACTTCCTTCTTTTACCCTCCATTGTATGTGACCTCCCCTTAGCATGACCTGTTTTTCGTAATATTTCTTGTATTTGTATTGGGCCAATATTCCACATATGAGAGAAAACATGCCAGGCTCAGAAAGCCAGAGGTCCCAAGAAGGGGACTAAGGTGTGCAGGTGCCTCTGGAGTAACCTGTGTCACAGTCTTTTGGGTATATCCCCAAGAGTGGTATTGCTGGATCAAATTGTAGATCGATGTCCAGCTTTTTAAGTAGCCTCCAAATTTTTTTCCAGAGTGGTTGTACTAGTTTACATTCCCACCAACAGTGTAAGAGGGTTCCTTTTTCCCCCGCATCCTCGCCAACACCTGTTGTTGGTGGTGTTCTTGATGATGGCTATTCTAACAGGGGTGAGGTGGAATCTTAGTGTGGTTTTGACTGGCATTTCCTTTATGGCTAGGGACAGTGAGCATTGCTTCATGTGTGGTTTTTTTTTTTTTTTTGGCCACGTGGACTTCTTTTCATTTATTTTTGCCCAACTTGTCCAACAGACAGCAAACTTTTCTTCTCCAAGATCCAGTATATGATAGAGTGCTTGCCTAGCATGTGTGAGGCCCTGAGTTCAATCCCCAGTAGCATCCAAAAAAGAACCAGAACAAATGCAATCACTTCAGTGAAGCTTTATTGAGTTTTCCTGGACAGAGCTAGCCATTCAGTTCCATTTACTCCAGTTAACATGTACTCAGCTCCTGTTACACGCTATGAGATATGCAGTGTTAGGCACGACCTTGCAATAATGATCAAGTCTATGGGCCCAGTCCTGAAGGAGCTGAAAGTACACAGGGTTTCAAAAGCCAAGCTAAGGGCAAAAAAGACAAGATAGTGAAGTCAGTGCTATGCTAGGAATTTGTACAAAAGGCAGTGGAAACACCTAGAAGGGAATCAATAAACTTACCTAGAGGGGTCAGAAAATGGTTCAATGAAGACATGAAATGTGATCTGGGTCTCAGAAGAAATTATGGTATGAGATAGAAGATGCAAGAGAAGAAGACAGCTTTAGAAGGAAAATCTGGACTTCAGATTGCAGCATGTTAGTTTGAGGGGCCCAGGGAAAGTCTAAGAGAGGATGTTGAGGACAGGCAATTGGCAACACTAGGACTGGAGCTCACAAAAGAGCTGACGATGTGGACTTGGGAGATGTGAGTGCACGAGTGTGAATAGAAGCCTTAGAAGTGGGCTGAGGGGAGGCTGAGGGGAGGCTGGAGGAGGAGGCTGAGGGTTTAGGAGGGCCCTTCAGCCCCGGCTAGTGTACCTCACCACTTAGCCTCTCTTTGTGAAGCTCAGCTACAAGGTTGAGCACAAGCCAAGGGCAGAGGATGACACTTGACCATGTCAGCATTTCCCCATCTCCCCCAGCCTCTTATTTACTGCCTGGAATAGAGTAGCTGCTCACCATCCATTTGTGGATTGATTGAATAATTGTCATTGAGGTGAACTGAGGTTGGTGAGGTGTGTCAAGTGACCACGGTTGTGGGAGAAGAGATCACTTATGGATCATTTGGGATAGGGTACAGAACAGGCTCGGGGGAAAGGGCTCAAAGGTGAGAGAGAAGAGGCATGAAAAACAGCAGTTGAAGTCCGCCCCCCCAAAAAACAGTTTTGCAAACAACTGAGATTAGCACTGTTGCTGTGTCACCAACCTTATGTTGGGATCAGTTCTGGTAGTAATCAGATCAGGGCTAAAGTAGGACATGTCTCTGGAAAACTGTGACAAAATAGGACTTGGGACATAGCATGTTTATTTCATTCCTTGCCATATGTGTGCTGAAGTCAAGCAAGCAGGTGGTGGAGAGTGAGGCCAGAACATCCAGGCCTCTGGTATGTCTGTGGTTGACACTTGGTGATTGGGTCAGGAGAAAACTAAGGAGCAGATGTACCTGCCCTTGCCCGAGAGTCTTTTAACTTTCACAAATGTACACTCTGAGAAGCAAAGTGGCACTGTGCCAGCTGGCCAAGGGCTGATAGGACCAAATGTCTTCTCACTTGATTTGACCCACCCAAGGACAGCATTTTTTTCAGTTAATATTCTGCTATAGCTGTGTTCTATCACATCTTTATCCTTCACCCATCCCTCAATCTGGCCATCAATTCATCTCATTTTTGGACTCATTTCACAGTAAAAAGCTGCAAGCATGAGTACACGTTGCCCCTAAACACTTCAGAATTCAGATGATTAACTAAGGCACAATATTTGCCTATTGTTCCTTCTTTGAGGTAAAAATTGCACCTGGAAATGCACGCATCTCAACTGCACCACTTGATGAGTTTAACACTGGATGAGCATGCGTAATGCAAACTCCTGTCACGGTGGAAAATGAGTTCCTTCTGATCCTGCTCCCCTTGACAGACTCATCTGTTGACTTTAGTCTTAGGTTACCTGAATGAGGTGTTAATACATTTCCAGTGGATGCCAAGGTGACATTTGTAAAAGTAGCAGACACTAGAAAGGAGTTCGTGAGCATCATTGAACAGAAGAGAATTTGAAATGCTAAAGAGTAAACAGTTTCCTTGGGGTAGAAGAAAAGAACACTGAGCTGCTAGAACCCTCAGAGGGCAGGGCAAATTTCAGATGGGGGACCAGAGAAGACACAGGGGGCTGGGGGGGGTAATCAGACTGAAACTCAAGAGTATAGATGCAAGCTTCATTCATTCCCACTGTACTAAATCTAGAATTAGAATGGTTACAACCAGCAGGGAATAAGTTGACTTTTGGACCCTCTATGGGAAAAGCAGGGATGAAACAGCAAGGCTATGCCTGGGGAGGGTCACCAGGAGGCAGCTCTCCAGCCTGAGGACACTCCAGACCTTGTAGCATGTCCTTGCTGCATGCTTTCCCACTGCTGCTCACCCCAAGCTGCGTTTCCCACTCAAAGTCTAACCAGTTAAGCAACGGGTTTGTTTTTTTTAAAGTATCTGAAATTTGGGTTTTTCACCAAGTCCAATCTTTCCCACCCAATCTCAGGGATTCGGGGAAGACTGATGCCTAGAATGTTACACAAGGGCTTCTGTCTTAGAAAAACCTGCAGGCTGAAATGTGTCTAAGGTCAGTGCTTTATATAGCAAGCGAGGCACTCCCTTCCCTGCTCAGACTCAAATCCCAAGCCACACATAAGATGCCCCCACCCAGGCCCACTATTTTTAGCATTGCCCTGCTCACGGCCTGAGCTCACCAAGTGGGTCAAATGCCACAGCCAAGGGCAGGGAACCTCTCCTCCATGGTAGTCACTGACCCACAGATCAAATGTTGAGTGTAGGTCATACACAATTATCAGAAGTGACTTGTGTTCGTAGCGAATGCTTCTTAAGGAAGGGGATGGTGTTGGAGCCCTAATTTTACCTGCATGAAACTGCAGCAGATAATTTAAAAGCTGCATCATAACAGTTGAATCAATAAATATGCTTGAGTTCTTCTGGTGGCTATTTAAGAGAAAGGAAGGGCATGTGATAGAGTGGGAATAAGGGTACAGAAATGAAAACAGCTGGGAGGGAAAAGAAAGATGGAGAAGGTGGTTAAAAAGATAGGGGGGCTGGGCCTGAAATATACCCATCATAGCACAGGCAGCCTACACGCCAGACTTTCTAACGAGTCCAGACATCATCTACTCAGGCCCAAAGTTCCATGATGAATCGAAGTTAAGGAGGAAAGAAGAAAGCCCCAGACCCCACCAGACTAAGTCTAGCGGTTGAGAGACAGAGACTAAATAAGAACCAGGAGCTTCAGGTCCACGAGGTACTGAAGATGGATGCCTAGAAGGGGCTTGCTAGAGTCACCAGATTTACCTAGGCAAATGGACACAGCCCCTGAAGTTGTCCAGGGATCGATTCTGGAGAAGGAGCTGGACACATGTTCCTTCTAGAGCAGACCTACAGGCTCACCCCAGATCCAAGGTACAAATCAGAACACACCAGAAGTCCAGGGAAATCAGAGGCAAGGTAGGTTAAGTCTCCCCTGCCCCAGGTTGAGCCATGGTTCACTCTGTCCTGGGTTCTCTCTGCCAACTCCAGACCAGAGAGAGATCAGGCCAACTTCGGATTTGCCTTTCTGTCGGAGTCCTTCAAGGCTGATGACTCTAGAAGATACGTTGCCCAGTGTTCTTAGCAATTCGCTCAAAAACCCAGCCTAACGTGTTTCCCTCCTGCAGACTGAAAAGCTTTCGACTGAACTTTGCCAGGGCTGGATATAATTAGGCCCTGAATCAGAGGTCCCTGAAGCCTGCCATATGCCTCCATCTCTACCCACGTGCATGTGTAGAAAACGCTTTTGATCCACAAATCTGATAGAGAAAAGCTGCGTAGAGTGAAATCTCTTTAAAAACCCTCTTCTAAGGAGCATTTATCTTCTTCAGGGGTAAATCTGGATTTAATTCCCACGCATCATCATCAAACCATATAAGCAAGTTTCCTCAGTCTCCTGTTGTTCCAGCCTGAGAGCCATTTGGGTTTTCCTTTAGTTCTATCCTAACACCTGGGCTTAGAGTCAGACAATCTGGGAACCTGTGCTAAAAGGTCACTGGACAAGCAGAAAGGGCTGTGAAGAAGGCGCAAAAGAGCCTAGCTGGGGGACATACCTGAGTACAACTCTAGTATAGTGACTGACTCATAATAAATAACCAATAAATATTTATGAGTGAGCCTTCAGACTCCTTTGCTATGGATTAGCCTAATATCATCTTGCTAAAGCCCACAGAGAGGAAGAGGCTTCTTCTAGGGTCCCACAGCTGACCTGTGACAAAACCTGCACTTCTTCATATGAGCAAGGAGCTTAAAAGAACAAGACACTTCTTAGAATTGCCCAAGTGACCTCCTTGCTGGGCACCACGGTGTGCACCTATAGTCCCAGCTACCCAGCAGCCCAAAGCTGGAGGATCACTTGAACTCAGGAGTTCAAGGGCAGCCAGGACAACAGAGTGAGACCCTGTCTCTTAAAATTTTAAAAACAAATAAATACAAATGATCTCCACGGATCTGGCACCCAATGATAAGCAGAAACATACTGCTCATAACTGCTATCGACTGGCTTTCGTCCTGCTCACCTGCCAGTGAGCACTGGTTCCTTCCACAGGTCTCCATATGACACAATATCCACTCACCTTTGCCATCACCCTTCTTTGGATTCATTGAACACCCTCTGATAGATGCCCAAGGGTGGGTGCCAACCTCTGGAGGGGACTGCCCTGGCCAACACAAGGCCATCATGGGCTCCTCTGCTCCTTCCTTGGAATATTATTAGAAAGTTTTGGCTGTTTGAGTACTCACGTGGCACTGCCACTCTTGATTCACTTGTGGGCAGGTCAAACTCTCAAGACCTTTTTCATATGAAGTGTAGTCAAACCCTGTTTCCTTCATCTGGTCTTTGTACAACTGAACACTTGTAAATTATACAGACCACTCTGTGTCTCACTTTCTAAGTTCTGGTCACTGAGGTCAAATGTCATGAAACTCTTCTAAGCAAGAAGGCCTAGCTCTAAATGTTGAGCCTTGAGTTAAATGCTCTAGCTTGTGAGCTTTTTTCCTACCTGATATGTTTTGGTTCTCTACAAAAATTTCAACAGGGATTGTTTCTAGAAACTACTGGAATTGAATGACTTAAAAGATAGCATGTGTGTGCTGGAGGGACTTGTATGCCAGGCATTCAGTGTTTTATAAACATTAGCTCATTCCCTCCAATAAAGGTAGTATTGTTTCCCCTGGTTTATAGACAAGGCAACTGAGGCTCAAGAGATTCCACTGTTATAAAGGAGCAGAGTCAGGATTTGAACCTACTTCTTACTAACCCCAAAGGCCATGTTCTTTCCCTTCCACCTGTGGTTCTTAACCTTGGCTGCACATTAGAATCACCTGGGGAACTGTAAAGCCTCCCAACACGGCGGCTCCATCCCAGGCCAATGGCAGCAGAGTCCCTGGGTACGAGTGGGTTTTAAAAGCTCCCTGGATGACTCCAGTATATAGCAGTGGTTACTGCTTTATCCCATGCTATTTCCTAGGTACATTAGTCTGGCGTAGCTGTGATACAACTATTAGGTTCTCTGTATTTTTAGCACTGGTTGCTCCAAAAAGCAAGACTGGAGTTATTTAAGGGACTAACATCAAACCAATGGTGATGGAGTGGCCTCAACCTGCTGTTCCCTGTTCTGAGGGGGAGGAGGTGAGCAGCCACCTCAACTCCATTCTAACTTCTACCCCCTCAGAGCTCCCCCAATTTAAGTCCCTGAATCATATGCTTTCCTGATCATCTCCGGTCCCAAAAGACAGATGGAGCCTATCTACTGGGTGAACTGGGCCCTGGACATTCCCACCTGTGCTCCTCTGACTTATTATGGCAAGCAAGCGGCACTAGACGGTGTCTAAGATGTTTGCTTGGAGAATTGAGATTCTGAAGTTTCTTTCCTGGATTCCTCTGGCTGGTCCTTAGGTGAGACAGTTCCTTATAAAATGCTTGAAAAATTAGGAATGGACGTGATGCAACTGAGAAAATAATTTGTGTATTAGCAGGAGGTGCAAATCCCTGAAGAGTCCATGGAAAAAAATCAGAGAGTCCAAGTCGATGGGAAGTTGTAAAACCTTGCACTGTGAGAACAAAGGACCCCAGCCATATGCAATAGCTTATCAGAGGCAGGGCGAACACCGCGTGAGAACAGCGTGGGCTCCAGAGACACCTAGATCTGTTCAAGGAGAAGTCAGGAAGTGTCGCGCATGGTGAAAGAGCTGAAAGCTGTGATTAAAGTAAATCCCGCAAGGATGGGAAAGTCAGGCTAAATGGCTTCTTCCTGTTCTTAATACGCTTTCTATTTATCCTGCAGGCGGGCGGGGGACACTCTGGGTGCTCTGCTTGTTGCCCATGACTTCTTGTCCTTCCTCTGAGGCTGGAATGGATTCTTTTTGTCTGTGCATCCTAAATGTGTGCTTCTTCTCTTAAAAGCAGTGAAGGCTATGTGAAGAAAAAGTATATCACTTAGAGAACATGATTTCAGAGTCAAAAAGACTCCTTGTAGCTTCCCCAGAGCCTCAACAGTATAGCCACCAAGGAAACACGGTCAGATCATATTCACGGTCCCTTGGACTACAGAAGAAAAATGGGACCAAGTAGTTTCCTTCTTTCTTCCCTCTCTCCCTCTCTCCCTCACTCCCTCTTCCTTCCTTCCATCTCTCCTTCCTTCCTTCCTTCCCTCTCTCCTTTCCCCTCTTTTCCTTCCCTCCCAACCTCCCTTCTCTCCCTCCCTTTCCTCTCTTTAGGCCTTGAAGGAGTTAGGTACTGGAGTCTCCACAGATCTCTCTTTTCCTCACTTTGCGTAGGCAGACACACCATGCAAGACTCTTGGAAGACAAACCTAATGTGTCAACACACTCAGATGTTTCTTCACATGGATCTCATCTCACGCTTCCTTCTAGCACTGGAGCCATATGACATTTCCATGCGAAGAAAGTCTCAAAATAGCAAGTCATAAACAGAGCCAGGGAGCCCGATGCAGCTCTGTCCTGCGCCAGCCTCAGCCCTGCTCCCCTCCAGAGGGAAACCCATCCTTTTCATGCCTGGGCCACTAAGTCAGGCTGGGTCACATAATCAATAGCAGGCGGCACGCCCCATAATAAACCTGGAGGGAAAGAAAGAAGAGCACAAAGGATTCTCAAAGTTTGGCTGCTTGGAGAGCCCTGTCAACAGGATGGCATGGCACAAAAGAGCCCTGCACGTAGAGTAGATCTTTAAAGCCCAAGTGCCCTGGGATAGGCCAGGATGGGGAGCGACAGAACCAAAGGAGCCCCAGAAACTGCTAGATCAGGGAGGCTGCAGCCAGGAGTGACTGGGCTCAGGCAACTGCAGTGTTTATTCAGCTTACAGCTTTCATTTTTCCTAAGTGATTTAAACGAGTTAAAGAAAAAAAAAAAACCATTCTACTGGATTGAGTCCATCACTAAATATTTGGGGCACACGCTGAAAGGTTAGGAGCAAACTCCCGCAAAGAAATGCTTGCTGGAATGAGGGAGTTGGCTACCAGAAGAGGCCTGGGACAAAGGCCAGCAATGACCCGAGAGAGGATGGAGAGCAGAGAAATGATCCGTGAAGTTTCTTGGCACTTCCGAGCACTCCTGGAAAGAGAGGAGCTCGGCAGCTTCGCTGAAGAATCCCTGAACAAATAGCTTGACTGTCTCTGTGTTTCCCAGCCTCAGAACTGGGCTGGAAAATGTGAGCGAAAGTTACAACATGAATACTTCAAGTCTGATGTCTGTGGCTTTCTAGTGCGGTGTGGGGTGTTTCGGATGGTTTGCCCTCAACGTCAAGGTTCCCTGAGTGCCAGGCATTGTCGGAGGAGGGCAGTTGTTCTCGGCGCTACCTGCGCCCACTTTCTTGTAGGAGTGGATTGGAGCCCATTAGCATCTTTACCTCAAAAACAAAACAAAATAAAACCCTAAACATACCAAAAGTACTCAAACTAGGGAACAGCTGCTTTTTCAGCAAGAACTTTATAAGGTAAAAAGAGGGAAGGGAAGG
Organism: Castor canadensis; assembly: GCF_047511655.1. Taxonomy (NCBI): domain Eukaryota; kingdom Metazoa; phylum Chordata; class Mammalia; order Rodentia; family Castoridae; genus Castor; species Castor canadensis. The sequence continues at coordinate 21,847,355 of NC_133405.1, forward strand.
AAGAAAATAGACAAGTACTGTGAGTGTCCCATTTGATTGAATTTGCCCCAAAGCTAGACAAAGTGTCAAGGCCTTGAGCCACTCCTTCACCTCATGATAGGAAATCGGTGCTCCAGTGAGGCCCCAGGCTGAGAGGCTGGCAGGAAAAAGAGGTGCAGAAGGTGTTGAGAATTCTCCCGTAATCAGGCCCAGGTGCTGACCCAGCATCCAGTCCTTGGAGCCATGGCAGAGTCGAGCACATAGAACAGGTTGGAGCTGATGCTAAGAGGGGAACAAAGAGGTAGGCCCAGAAATGAGGACAGACTTGGGCCCTCACCGCAAGTCAGTCAGGAGGTATGTTGGAAGCAAGGCTTAAGAGACTCCAGAGGACCTGATGCCTCCAGGCCCAGCTATGCTGCCAGTGCCACCACTCCTCTCCATGGATACAAGAGTACTGCACAAGTTGGGCATGGTTGGTAGCACAGGCCTCTGATCCCAGCCACTCAGAAGCCTGAGGCAGGAGAATCAAAAGTTCCAGGCCAGCCTAGGCTACCTAGCACGTTCAAGGCCAGCCTGGGCAATTTAGGAAGACCCTGTCTCAAAATAAAATTATAAGAAGGGCCAGAGATGTAACTCAGTAGCACAGTGCTTGCCTAGCATGGGCGAGTCCTGGGTTCCATCCCCAGCACCTGCCACCCCAAGGAAAGAAGATTCCCGCACAGGATGCGCTCTGGCTATGTCATGTATCCTGGAGTGCGTATTCCCGCCCACTAGAGACAGATCACAGATTAGTTTGGCCTGGGGAAGGGCACAATCCCAAGAGCATCTAATACAAGACTAGAAATGGAGGGGTAGACACAAAGGCTTACTCACTAACGTTCCCTAGAGCAAAGCAAAGCAGGACTCCAGGGCCACTTTTATGACAAGAGGCTCATGCCACACTTTAATCCTAAAGAAGCAAGACGAACCACCCTTCAATTTCTCTCCTAAATCTGCGCTTAAATTTTACTTTAAATGTTTTATGATAAGGGATACAGAGTCTTACCTAGGGCTCTTTCTAAGGATTTCTTCTCCTGAAGCAATTTGTAAATGTTGCAGGGTGTTAGAAGAATAGGCTTTAGTGAAGAAAATAAATTATGTTTCAAAACTCTAGCACAGAGTTAGCAGGTACCATTAGTGATATCTGATGGGAAGGAAGGGTTGCTGGAATCTTCCAGTTTCCCCAAGAGTTTGTTACTGGGGATTGGAAAACCTTTAGCCACAGGGCTTTGGGGTTTCATTCCCAAATCCTATAGGGTACAAAATGGCTCCCTTTGGGGTTTGACTGTGTGTTGACAAAGGCCGGGTTGGAGAATGACTCAAGAAGCTCAAAGTGAATGTGCAGAACACCACACTGTGACCCTCTAGATGAGTCTCCTGCTATGGAACAGAGAGCACTGGGCTGAAGAAAGGCTCTGCAAACCTTTTCTGTGGATAGTTAATGACAGAGCCAATCCAGGCCTCAGATGGTCTCCAGCACATTTTTCTTTCTTCTCATTATTAACAGCCTCATTGAGATATAATTTGCATATCATACAACTCACCCATTCAAAGGATACATTTTATTGGGTTTTGCATATTTACTATGTTGTACAACCATCCCCACATGCCAAATAAAACTGGGCACATTAGTAGTCCCTCCCATTATCCCCAGCCTAGGCAACCACTAATCTACCTATTTGCCTATTCTGTTCATTTCATACAAATGAAATCATAAGACACGGGTGTTTTGTGAATGACTTCTTTCATGGAGCACAATGCTCTCAAAGTTTATCCATATGATAACGTGTGTCGATACTTCATTTTTGTAACTGAACAACACTCCATTGTGTGATATACCATTTTTATTACCAACTTCTCAGTTGATGGGCATTTGAGCTACTATGAATAACGCTGCTAAGAACATTCAGTTTTTTGAGTGAACCTATGTGTTCAATTCTCTTGGAGATAGAGCTAGCAGTGGAATTACTGAGTCGTAGGGTAACTCTGTTTAACCATTTGAGAAACTGTCAAACTGTTTTCCGAAGTACCTATACCCTCTATTTCTCCATCACACCAGCAGTGCATGAGGGTTCTAACTTCTCCAACTCCTCGCCAGCACTTGTTATTATCTCCCTTTTCATTATAGCCACTCATGGGGAATATGAAGTTGTATCTCACTCTGATTTTTATTTGCATGATATTGAGCATATTTTCTATGGTCATTTCTTTATTTTCTTTGGAGAAATGTCTATTCAAATATTTTGCCCATTTTATTTCTATTGTATTGTATTTATTCATTTATTTATTTGTGGTACTGGGGCTTGAACTCAGGGCCTTGTGCTTGCTAGGCAGGTACTCTGCCATGTGAGCCATGCTCAGAGCCCCTTTTTGCTCTCATTGTTTTTCAGGTAGGGTCCTCTTTCCTGGGCTTTCCTCAGACCATGGTCCTCCTACCTATGGCCTCCCAGAGGAGATGGAATCACAGGTGAGCACCACAACTCCCAGTTCTTTGATTGAGATGGGGGTCTCACTAACTTTTTGCCCAGGGTAGCCTGAAACTGTGATCCTCTAGACCTCTAAATGTGAACCGCTGTGCCTGGCTTCTTACCAATCTTAAAATTGTGTTGTCTTTTTATTATTGAGTTGTAAGTATTCTATACATACTCTGTATACAAATTCCTTATCAAACACATGCTTTGCAAGTATTTTGTACCATTCTTTGGGTTTTTTAAAAAAAATCATTTAAAATGGGCTTTTTGGGGGGTTTTTAAAAATCATTTAAAGGACTGGTGTAGCTTAGTGGTAGAGTGCTTGTCTAGCATATGCAAGGCCCTGGGTTCTATACCCACCACCGCATATACACACAAAAATTCCTTTAGAAGTCAGACATGGTGACACATGCTTATAGTCCCAGCTACTCATGCTGAAGTGGGAGGACCACAAGCCTAGAGTTTGGGACCAGCCTGGGCAACATAGCAAGACTTTATCTCAAAAAAAATTCCTAAAGGGGATGAATATGATCAAAGTACGTTATATGCACATACAGAAATGTCACTATGTACAAATCAATATATACAAATAAAAATTCCTTTAAAAGTATAAAGAGTACTCATCAGGTCAAGGCCTTACAAAACCTGGCCACTAGCTAGATTTGACCCACAGGCTCTAATTCACTGAGTTCTAATCTGAATCATGGGTTTTCCCATTTGTTTTTAGTGGTTGTAATGGACATCTGTTATTTTACCTTCCTAGGAACCCCCTTTCTGGTAAGAAACCTGAATTTCTTTCCCCCATTTGATAATGTCTTGGAGGGACTACATATATGATTTCTTGTCTTCCCCTAGGCCAGAAGTGGACAGCTAGCTAAGATAAGGCAGTCAGAGAAGTAAATGCCTAGAAACCTAAAGCACCAAAAGAGGGAAGACCAGTTGGAGCAGACTCACCCTCAGAGAACTGGCTGACGGGCCTGTTCCTGAGTGCCCACACATGAGATCCAGAGCTGCACTGTTCCTATTCGAGACCTAGTGGGTCAGCTTTCCCTTCATGTACTCCCATTTTCTTCTATCCATCTATAGCAGTCAGTCCCTTCTTTCCAGCAAAACTATTTACTGAGACCCGATCCATAAAACAGAAGTTGTGTAGCTTTGATTGACCAGAGTGGGAGTGTCCTTGAAGCTTCTCTATGTCAGTGTGCAATCGGTTGAAAACCTCTGGAGAAGACGCCACTAAGATACCTTCCAACTCTGGTACATTAAGATTTGATGAGTCCAAGAAGCTGGTGAGAGATGAGAAAGGGGGTAGCAAAAGAAGTCTGTGGATTAGTCAGGAGCCAGTGTCCTAAGGGATCGCATAAGAGAAGATAGAATTGACAGTGCAGAAAAAGAAAGGCAGGGTTCAAAGGCCTTTCAAACAAAATGAAGCTGTCGAAGGAGGAAACCATGAATAAGTTAGATTTAATCCACAAGTACATAGGTAACAAGATGAGCTAAGAAGTTCTCTTTAGAGAAGAATAAAAAAGAAGAAAAACAGTCCAAAGAAGTAAGTACATGTGTTAAAGGAAAAACCTACCCAACTAGAACTTGCTTACTCTTCTCTTTCCTAACTGTTCTATAGAACCATTGTCTTTAGCCAGAAATAAAACTTCACATCTAGAGACAATTGACTTTTGATAAGGGTGCCAAGACCATTAAATGGAGAAAGAATGGTTTCTTCAACAAATGGCACAGGAAAACTGGATATCCACATGCAAGAGAATGAAGGTGCACCCATCTGTCATACACAAAAATTAACTCAAATGGATCAAACATCTAAATGTCATAGCTAAAACTATGAAACTCTTAGAAGAAAACATGGCAAATCTGCATAACCTTGGATTTAGGAATGGTTTCTTTAAAATGACATCAAAACTACAGTCAGCAAAATAAAAAATAGATGAATTAAGCTTTATCAAAATGTTTACATTTTTATGCACTTTAATGATACTCTCAATAGACTGAAAAAAACTCACTGATGGGAGAAAATATTTCCCATTGTGTATCTGAGGGCTGGGGGTCCTGCTCAGTGGTAGAGTGTTTGCTAAGCGTTCTGAGGCCCTGGGGTCCACTCTCAACACCACAAAAACTATTATATATCTGATAAGGGTTTAGTGTACAGTATGTAGAAAGAATTCCTGAAACTCAACCACATAGTTACATAGACCAATTAAAATGGATAATACAGTGAAATAAATATTTCTCTAAAGAATATACACCAATGGCTTAAACAAAGGAAGTGAAAGACCTCTACAATGAAAACTTCTTTAAACCTCTAAAGAAAGAAACTGACAAAGACATCAGAAGATGGAAAGACCTCCCATACTCACAGATCAGCAGAATTAATATCATGAAAATGGCTATACTACCAAAAGCAGTCTATACGTTCAATGCAATCTCCATCAAAATTCCAATAACATTCACAGAGATTGAAAAATCAACCCTAAAGTTCATACAGAAGCACAGAAGACCCATGAATAGCCAAGGCAATGCTGAGCAAAAAGAGCAACGCTGGCGGTATCACAATACCAGACCTCAAACTACCCTACAGAACCATAGCAATGAAACAGCATGGTACAGGTGCAAAAACAGACACAAAGACCAATGGAAAAGAATAGAGGACCCTGACACAAATCTATGCAGCTACAACCACCTGATTTTTGACAAAGGCACCTAAAACATACGATGCAGAAAAGACAGCCTCTTCAACAAATATTGCTGGGAAAAGTGGATATCTGCATGCAGAAAACTGAAACTAGATCCATGTCTTTCACCCTGTATAAATATCAATTCAAAATGGATCGAAGACCTTAATATAAGACCTGAAACTTTGAAGGTACAATGGGAAAGAGCAGGGAATACACTGGAATTAATAGGCATAGGCAATGACTTTCTAAATAGAACTTCAGTGGCTCAGCAACTAAGAGAAAGGATTGACACATGGAACTACATGAAATTAAAAAGCTTCTGCACAGCAAAGGAAATGGTCACCAGATTCAAGAGGCTGCCCACAGAATGGGAGAAAATCTTTGCCAGCTATACATCTGACAAGGAACTGCTAACCAGAATATACAGGGATCTCAAAAAACTAAACTCCCAAAAATCAATGACCCAAGGAAGAAATGGGCAAATGAACTGAACAGAGCCTTTTCAAAGGAAGAAATTGAAATGGGAAAAAAAAAAAAAACCATGAAGAAATGCTCAACACCCCTGGCCATAAATGAAATGCAAATCAAAACCATGTTAAGATTCTACTCCTATTATAATGGCTAGCATCAAGAATACAACAACAAATGCTGGGGTGGATGCAGGAAATAAGCAACCCTCATACACTGCTGGTGGGAATGTAAGCTAGTACCACCACTATGGAAATCAGTATGGAGGCGCCTCAAAAACCAAACATAGAAGGAAATCAGTATGGAGGCTGCCATATGACCCAGCGCTTCTACTCCTACCATGTATCTGAGGCAATGTAAGTCGGGATACGATAAAGACACCTGCTCACCCATGTTTATTGTGGCACTATTCACAATAACCAAGCTATGGAAACAGCCAAGATGCCCCACCACTGACGAATGGATTAAGAAAATGTTATATATCTATATATATATGTATATATATATGTGTGTGTGTGTGTGTGTGTATACATAGTAATATATGTACATATATATATATACAATGGAATTTTATGCAGCCATAAAAAAGAATGAAATCTTGTCATTGGTAAACAGATGGAACTAGAGAACATCATGTTAAGTGAAGTAAGCCAGGTTCAGAAAGACTAAGGTTGCATGATGTTTTTTCTCATATGCAGAAGACAGATGCAAACACAAATATAAGTATTATCATATATGTATAGGTATGCAGAACATGTTTCCAAAAGTAGGACTGTTAGGGGAGACTAAGGGAGGAGGAAAAGAAAAGAATAAATAACAGTGAATAATATTGAAATGTGTCACATCTGTGTAGGGACAAGACAACGAAACACAGTGAAAACTGCTGAACAATACAGGACAAGAGGAAAAGAATAAGGAAGAGTAATAGAGGGGGTGTGACTGATTAAAGTGCAATACATTTACAGGTAAAATACCAAGGCAAACCCCCAATGAACAAAGAACAGACACTAAAACAAGGATGGACCAGAATGTAAAACAGATCATGTTAAGGGGAGGGTAATAAGTTGGAGGCATGGCTCAAGCACAAAGCCCTGAGTTCAAACTCCAGAACCACCAAAAAAAGGAATAATAAAAGCAAAAGATGGTAAAGATTTATTTTTTTTTTAAAAAGGAGGGTTATAGTGGGAAGGGGACGGTAAATGAAGAGGGTAAAAGAGGGTGAGTACAGTTGATATATTTTCTACACACGGATATGAGTATGGAACATTGAAACCTGCTAAAGTCATTTCAAGGAGGGAAGTGGGAAAAGAGGGAGAATAATGGAGGGGATAAGCCAGGCCCTGGTGGCTCACACCTGTAATCCTAGCCACTCAGGAGGCAGAGATCAGGAGGATTGCGGTTCAAAACCAGCCCATGCAAATAGTTTGCAAGACCCTACCTTGAAAAAGCCCATCATAAAAAAAAAAAAAAAAGGGTCTGGTGGCGTGGCTCAAGGTGCAGGCCCTGAGTTCAAATCCCAGTACTGCAAAATGAATAAAATAATGGAGGGGTGAACCAAACCAGGGTACAATATATGCATGCATGCATGGAAATGTCACAATGAACCTCCTGTACAGCCGCTATGGACTAATAAACACTTTAAAAAACACAAATGGCTTGTAAGTACAGGGAAAGATGCTTATCATGAGTCATCAGGGAAATGCAAATCCCAACCAGAAGCAGGTACCAAATCCCACCCACTAGGATGGCTATAATTTTTTAAAAGCAAAAACAATAAGTATTGGCAAGGGTACGGAGAAATGTAAACCCTCATAGGGCGCTAGAGGGAAAGGTAAAATAGTCCAGCTGTGGAAAAAAGTTTGGTGGTTCTTCAAATGTTAAACACAGGATTGCCATGTGATCCAGCCATTCCAGGGCTGGGGTGTATACCCCAAGGTATTGAAAACAGGGGTTAAATGATATTTGTATACTGATGCTAACAGCAGCATTATTCACAATAGCCCGAAAGTGGGAGCAACCCAAACGTCCAGGAATGAGTAAACAAAATGTGGCATAGCCACTAAATGTCACACTATTGCTATTAACCAGGAATGAAGTTCCTAATACATGCTACAACATGGATTAGCCTTGAAAGCATTATGCTCAATGAAGTCAGTGCCAAAGTTGCATGAATGAATCCACCTATAGGAAATATCTAGAATATGCAAATTCGCAGAGACAGAAAGTAGACTAGAGGTTACCAGCAGCTGAAGTGATCAAGGAATGGAGTTATTGCTTAGTGAGTAGAGAGTTTCTAGTTGAGCTAATGAAATATTTGGGGAATGATAGTGGTGATTGTTCTACAGCACTGGGAATAAAATTAATGTCACTGAATTGTAGACTTAAATAGCAACATTTAGGTGCAACATCTAGCAACGTAGGAGGACGAGAGAGACCTTTAACCACACATCGTGAGTGTACTGGTGAAAAGGATTTCTGGGGCTTAGGAGAAGTCAAGTGGATTAAGAATTTCTCACCAAAGAAAAGAGGAAGGTGTCACTAATTACGAACATACTTCAGGAAAATAAGAATTCCATCTGCAGAAGGAGGGAACCAAAGACTAGTGATTTGTCTGGGACCCCTGCTGACCAGTCTGGAGGAAGTACTTCAAATACAACAAACCCAGCATGGGGTCCCTCAAAGTGCTCCCAGTCCAGTCTCTGAGGACCTTGCCCTATGTTCTTAGGCAAAGCTTATCTGCAAAGCTCAAAAGGTAAAGCCACCATTAAGCTGAAACAAGATGTGTGAGACCAGGGCAGTAAACAGTGCCTGAGAGAGCTCAGTAATCAGTCAGGGGACTCACTCTTACAGGATGTCAGGAGCAGTGCAAGAAAGCACTGGCAAGAGATTTATTGAGACAACAGAACTGCTGGGGACATTAAATTCCATGGCCACCAGTTCCTGGTGGATTCTGAGCCACAGAGGTCCTATGAGAAAGTGAGAAGCCCAGGGGTTGGACTTCCAGACATAAGGATGAGTGCAACGTTGAGCATGGTGGTATGTGTGCTTATTCCCAGCTACTCAGGAGGTTGAGGCAGGAAGATTGCTGGGGCCAGGAGTTTGAGGCCAGTGTGGGGGACATAGCAAGACCCTGTCTCTTAAAAAATGGAAAAAAGAAAAAAGACTGGGTATGGCTCAGAGACACAAGCCGTAAGTGTGGATGGAGTTCCCACATTGGGTAAGTCAGCATACTTGCCAGGAGGTATTTTGTGACCATGTTTGGTACCTGGTTACCGTTCAGGCCCTGGACTATGCCATGGTCTAAGGTGGCCTGGAGTGTTTCTCAGAGGAAACTGTGGCTCACGAAAACAAGGGAATCAGTTGCTACCTGTTCCTGTTCTGACTCTGTCAGTCCCACTATCAGCCAGACTCCATCACGTAGCTACTCATGCCTACCTGTGCTGGGCTGTGACTGGTTCTTGTAATGCTGGGAGTACAGCACACTTGAGGACAAAACTAGCATTTGATCTAAGTTTTCTAGGTCATCTAATTGGAGTCTTGTGTTTGCTGAGCTGAATGAGTGCCTGAGTCCGTGACCTTCTGCCTTGTCCACCTTGGGGTCCCCATGGAGGCTCTCAGCCTTACTGCTTGTCCTCATCAACAGGGTTTATGGAGACAAGCCCCCTTGCTGGGCTTCACCCCAGTACCTTATATACACATATTGCCTTGCGTCTTTCCTCTCGTCCACCCACGGTCGTCAGAATCCCAGCTCAATGTGACTGAAAGTTTCATCTCTCCCAACCTAGTTCATGATCAACCCTTGGTCTAGTAAAAGATACCTCTTATCTCTAGTGACAATGAAATCAAACTATAAGTTCTGTCCTTCTAAATAAAAAAGCACTCCCTTAACTATTGTTGCAGAAAGCTTAAAATTTTGAAGTTGTGACAAACATCCCTCCAACACGTTTTACTTCCAGTCAATTTTGAATCTAAACATGGTTACAAAATACTCGTTGGCCACAGTCGACACATTCAACCTATGCTTAGACAGCTGCAAAGCAAAGGTACCCCCAAAAGTAGTTGAAAACATTTGCAATTTGGTTTTTTGAAAATACAAGTGAGCCTGGGGGAGTTGTTCAGTGGCAGAGCGTGTGCTAAGCATGGATGACGCTCTGGGTTCCATCCCCAGCATCTCCCCCCCCACCCCCCGCCCAAAGTACAATAGAAGCAGTTCTTATGGGAAAGACCGGAACTTCGCTGGGCTTCCTTACACTTACTCTCAGTTTAATGTCGTTACAGTTGTTCTCAGTTTAGTATTGTTTTTAGGATGTTAGACAATATCAAGCTATGGAATTAGCCTAGTTGCCAAAAAACAATGACTAGATAAAGAAAATGTGGTATATCTACACAACGGAGTGGAGAGTATCATTCAGCCTTAAAGAAGAACGAGATCGGGTCATTTGTGGGAAAATGGGTAGAAGTACAGATCATCATGTTGAGTGAGAGTAAGCCAAGCTCAAAAAAGACAAATATCGCATATCTCGTTCGTATACAGAATCTAGACCCAAAAATGACAATGATAATGATAACAGGACAGGAGCACAAAAGGGAGACTCTTGGGGAGAATCAGTGGGAGGGGCAGGGAAAAGGACAAATATATGGCCAAACCCAGTAAATACTGTTTGAAAAAGGTGGGGAGGAGGTAAAGGAATATAAAAGAGAGGGTAAACTTCTTCAAAGTACATTGTATGAGTCTAAGGAAATCCTACAATGAAACCCTTTTGTGCAATTGGTGTATGCTAATAAAAAAAGAATGATAGGCAACATCTCAACCTCATTTATACCTAGGGTCTCTACTGGCTTTTTTTTTTGAGACAGAGTTCTGCTATGTAACCCAGACTGGCCTCAAATTCATGATCCTTCTGCTTCAGCCTCCCAAGTGCTGAGATTATAGTCATGTACCACCATGCCCAGATTCTATAGATTTTCATAAAATCGTGGATGGCCACTTGTTACAGGGTCCTATGGATTCCCCACAGTCCCATTGGAGACCACCTAACCAATAAGGGCAAAGGAAGGAAAAGAGTGAGTTCAGAAATGGGTGAGGTCCAGGTTGGGACATTTGTTTTAGGCCTTCTCTTGAGAGCACAAGCTGAATAATTTAAATTCAAATCCAAAGCAAGGTTAAGACAAACAGACATCCAGGTTCAGGTTTCAGTGAGTCTCAGAAAGGCAGCTTAAGTTCAAAGAACAGGCATTTGGCTTTATGTTTTTCTTTTTGTAAAGAGCTCTTATGAAGAGAAAGTTAGTTTCTGTGACTCAGAGGATTTCCAAAACTCCATAAGGTTTCTATGCAATTATGTCAGAATAACAGGATGAGAAAATAAGTAAGTCCATGCTTCCTACGAGTGTGTCCACGTACGTAAATGTGCACTCCATAAGAGCAGGGTTCAGGAATAGTGTTAGTTGGCAAGGGAAGAAGACAGTTTGTGCTGGTTAATAACCAGAGCATCTCCGTATGCACCAGGATGCCCAAACTTCACTTTGTCTGTGATTGGCTCCTGGCCACATGGCAAGAGTATTTGTGAGATTGCCGCATACCTGGGAAACAGCAGCTCATTCTCCAACCCATAGATACCAAGTTGGGTTCCTTCAAAATTCTGGAGGTAAGCCATATGGAAGTTTCTGGGTGTGGAAAAAACCAAGGGACCCTCTGTATCAGGAATAGCTAAGAACAGCGCCATCTGGGACCTCAAAGGACCATGATAAAAAAATGGAGAATCAGTAAGGAAGACTCAGGCAAACGTCCAAGAAAGTCTCAGTATTTACAAACTGTTTTACTTGACTTCTGCATGTTGCTACAGCATCACAGGGGAAAAAAATCCTTTCTGCAAACATGAGAAATGTGGCCTCCAAAGGAGACGTTAATTGTACATATTGGTTCAAAGAAGACGCTAATTGCCAGGTCCCTGCACTTTATTCCTGTGAGCTGCTTCTGAAGACGATGCCAATACACGATTCTGAGAGCTCTGGGTTGACTGCACCCACCCACCCTCCACCCAGCCTTGGCGACCAGCCTGCTCCTTGTCTCTGCTGCTGCTCCCCTAGGGCTTCGTAAAGAAAAGTACACAGGAGAGGGGCCTAGAGTAGGGAACTCAGCAGCCAAAGTAGCACAGAAGAATCTGGGAGACAGCAAAGGAGGGAGACAGCCCAACTTCATCCAATAAGGGTGGATCCCATACCCAGCACCCGCCCGAGCTCTAGATGTGAAAGAGAAAAGGCCTAAGTACTCTAGGGCCCTGCCTTCACATAGCTGCCCAAGCCCCTGCCCTTGCTAGATCAAAGGTCCACTTAGGCCTCTCCTGTCAATGTCAAGCTCATATATCCAACTGTCTACTCAACTTTTCCAGTTAGGTGTCAGATAAGAATCTCAAAATTAATCTACCCAAAACCTTACTCTTGATAATCGTCTGTCTTCTTCCCTCAAGCCATCCACAATCTTCTCAGTCTATCTAAATGAGATTCTGTTCTTCTGGTTGCGTAGACTAGCATCATCAAAGATGGGGAACAACAGGTGTTGGCGAGGATGCAGGGAAAAAGGAACCCTCTTACACTGCTGGTGGGAATGCAAACTAGTACAACCACTCTGGAAAAAAATTTGGAGGTTACTTAAAAAGCTAGACATTGATCTACCATTTGATCCAGCAATACCACTCTTGGGGATACACCCAAAAGACTGTGACACAGGTTACTCCAGAGGCACCTGCACACCCATGTTTATTGCGGCACTATTCACAATAGCCAAGTTATGGAAACAGCCAAGATGCCCCACCACTGACGAATGGATTAAGAAAATGTGGTATCTATACACAATGGAATTTTATGCAGCCATGAAGAAGAACGAAATGTTATCATTCGCTGGTAAATGGATGGAATTGGAGAACATCATTCTGAGTGAGGTTAGCCTGGCCCAAAAGACCAAAAATCGTATGTTCTCCCTCATATGCGGACATTAGATCAAGGGTAAACACAACAAGGGGATTGGACTATGAGCACATGATAAAAGCGAGAGCACACAAGGGAGGGGTGAGGATAGGTAAGACACCTAAAAATCTAGCTAGCATTTGTTGCCCTTAACGCAGAGAAACGAAAGCAGATACCTTAAAAGCAACTGAGGCCAATAGGAAAAGGGGACCAGGAACTAGAGAAAAGGTTAGATTAAAAAGAATTAACCTAGAAGGTAACACCCACGCACAGGAAATCAATGTGAGTCAATGCCCTGTATAGCTATCCTTGTCTCAACCAGCAAAACCCCTTGTTCCTTCCTATTATTGCTTATACTCTCTCTACAACAAAATTAGAGATAAGGGCAAAATAGTTTCTGTTGGGTATTGGGGGGGAGCGGGAGGGGGCGGAGTGGGTGGTAAGGGAGGGGGTGGGGGCAGGGGGGAGAAATGACCCAAGCCTTGTATGCACGTATGGATAATAAAAGAAAAAAAAAGATGGGGGCATCCTTCTGACTCCCCACCTTCTCTCAAACCCTGCATCCAACCCACCATCAACTACTGTGGGTTCGACCTTCAAACTCTAGTCAGAATCTGACCACTTCTCCTGTCCTCCACCTTTACTGCCCTGGCCTTGTCATCGCTTTGTCTATCCTTGATGTCTGTGTTTCTACCTTTTATTCTCCTACATTCTATTCTCAGCTCCATAGCCACACTGCGCCATTTCAATTGTATGACAGATCATGTCTCTCCTCCGTTCAGCCCATCCTCATGGCTCCCCATTTCATTCAGTTAAAGCCACGGTCTTCGGGGCTCCACGTGATCCCACTGTGCCTTCCTACACTGCTTCGTGGAACTTCACCCAACCTACCCTAGACACAAAGACGTCTGTGTTGTTTCTTGAAAATCCCAAGCATACTCTTACTTTAGATCTGCTTGGCTTGCTCCCTACCCACTTTCTCAATGACTCCTTGATGCCACTTCTTACACTTGCAACCCTCTCCCCAAGACTCTCTTTCCCCATCTTTGCTTGCTTTTCTTTTTGTTCATCATGATTATCATTTAGTTTATTGTCTGCAACAATGCAGATACAATCCCAGCTACTCAGGAGGCAGAGATCAGGAGGATGCTGGTTCAAACCAGCCCAAACAAATAGTTCACAAGTCCATATCTCAAAAAAAACCATCACAAAAAAGGGCTGGTGGAGTGGCTCAAGGTGTAGGCCCTGAGTTCAAGCCCCAGCACCACAAAAAAAAAAGGAGTGTAGATTCTTCCAGAGCAGAGATTGTTATCTGTTTACTATGACATGACCTGTTACAGAGCCAGGCACAGAGTAGGAGCTCAACATTAGTTTAGTGGATAATAAAACCTGGCCTCCTTCTCCCTCCTCTGCCCTCCTCACGTCCACATACTCTTAGGCAGAGCTTTTGTTTCTGAAATCGGGATCATGACATGGGAAGCAGAAGGCCTCCTTCTCTACGAAAGGCATTTCTAGCCACAAGAACAGGAAAAAGGGGAGGGGAAGCTGCCTTTTCCTCCCAGAAAATTTCCATGGTGTCGGGGGTCTATTGTGATTTCTTGACTCCTTGTCAAGAAGCTTGGGTGGGATAGGGGGTCACCATCACTATTCAGGGCAAGTCATACCCATGAGGGACTGGGTTGAATGAATTCTGGGCCCCATTCAGTGGGTTTTGGGGTTTGGTAGGCCAGCTCTGGACTCCAACACTACTGGCCATGCCCAAATCTCCTATGTTGCCTGTTAAACCCCATCAATAAATTCCATTTGGGAAAGGCCGTTTTTTGTTTAGTTTTTTGTATCCTTAGTACCAAGAGTCATGCTTAGAATGTAGTATATGCACAATAAATATTTGTTGATGAATGAGTGAGTGAATGAATGAGTGAACCAGTATATTGGTATTGGTTCACTCAGTGAGTGGCCAAGTATATGGAAGTGAACTGGCTAGCTGCCTACCCCTTGATCACAGCCCTTTTGCTCCACTACCCTGTTGGCTCTCCCTGCCTCGGCTTCCTCAGTTCTCTTCTGACTGTGTTCTGCCTCATTCAAATCATACCATTTCTGTCTCCTCCCTACTGTTAGTCCCCAACCCAAGCATCACCTAGATCTCTAGCAGAGTTGGTGAGGCCTTGACATATCTTTCCTTGCTCTTCCTGTAAATGGGACATATGTTGCTTGCTTGAGTGCCTACTATGTGCCAGGTGCCACACTGAGTCCATTGTACACATTTTATTTAATCCATAGAAAAACATGTGGACAGATGCCTCCAAGAAAAGCTATCTACTCTCTAAATGACAGAGGATCTGTGCCTGCCCTCAGAATGGGCCTCTTCCCTCAGGCCCCAGAGAGGGCTGCTTTTCTTTGCCAGATTTGACCTGGCCTTCCATGGCCCTACTTGGTGCCTTTATGAGAAAACCCCCAAAATCTAGCTCATTCTACTCAGTGGAGGGCCCAAGTTCTCACTACCCAGGATGCTTTGCACTGAGTACATCTGAATGGTGACCCTCAGAGGAACAGAGGCCTGGGATTCAGACACCAATTGTAGCTAATTTTCCCAGAACCCAAACTCTCATCTTGCCCTCTGACAGTCAGGCCCAAGAGACCTACAACGCTGTACTGTGCACGGTCTGTATATTGTATCTCAAACCAAGCATTTAAAAACTCTTTTCCTGGGAATGAAGTGAAAAGCATTTTGGGAAATATTCAAAACATGCATCTCTGTTCTTCAATGAGAACCAAAGCTGAGGGTGTGACGTTTATAGAACATGTCAGTGGAAAAGATTACTTTTCTTAAAATACATTTGTTAAATGATAGGTAAAACAGCAAACGGATGGGAACGTACAACTGGGAGACATCACAGGAAAAGGGAAATATGATTTTTATTATAAACATATGCATTGTATTATTTCTCCCAGCGAGAATCAAGATTGGGACTCCACAGCTGTGAAAGGGCAAGGAGAGAGCAGTATTTTTAGACCTGTCACTTTAAAATATACCTTCTCCTGCTTGGCTGCCACATTTCTCTAAACAAGGCCCTCTTGGAGCCTGGGCACTTCGAGATGAATGTCCACATAAAACAAATGACTAAGAGGCAGCATTCCTCTTGCCCTGGAAAACACCATCTAAAATAGAGCTTGGCTTGTTACCAGGCCCGCCTAGGCCTAGCTCCACCCCCAGCTCAGGCAGCTGGGCTGCTGTCCTACCCAGCATCAGACTTGGAAATCCCTAGCGACTGCTTCATCTCCCACCATCCTGGTCCTACCTGCTACTAAGTCCTGTTGTTTCTTTTTCCATAAGTCTCTTTGAGCACAAACCATTCAATGGGGCCTCCTATGGGCTTTAGACCGACTTCTTTTCACCTACACTCTTCCCCATGAGCTGAGCAAGAGGCTCAATGCTAGTTTATAGAGATGGAAACTGAGGCCCAAAGAAGTGAGGGTTCTTGCTCAAGGTGACACAGCTCAGAAATGAGTGGTGAAGAGGGAGATTTGGAGCCAGGTGTGTCTGGCCCTAAAGCCCTGGCCTGTGCCATAGGCTATGAGGTCTCTTCATTTCCCAGCCCAAGCCTATGCTAAGCACTAACCACTGTGTGTCTGTGTCCATATAATATTCTTTGACCTTCTACTCCAGTTCCTCCCACACACAGAGCCTTAGGCATCCGCCATAAAGCCTTCTTCTTCCTTCCTCTACATTTGTCCTTCTGCTGGGCCCTCTGTACTGCCTGGGGATCATATTCCAAAGTCCTCATCCTGGCATTTAATACCTTCCTGAGTCTACTCTTCTCTCCTACTTATCTCTAACAATTACCCTCCCTTGCTTCACCCTCACTGACCATCCTCTTTCCTGCCCCAACATCATGACTCATGCTGTAATCTTCTTCCTGAACACCTTTTATTCTCTTCATCAACTTCCCAAACCTTCACTGGTCACTCCAAAAAGACATGAGCCCTCTCCCACCAGACAGCCCACAGTCGAGTCTCTGCTGAGTTGCACCATCTTCTAGTTGTTTTGTGTCTCACTTCTCTCCCCCAGGCAAATCAATAAACTACTTCGCCTCCAGTGTCTGGCATCATATTAGGCAAAGATTGAATGCCCAGGAGTTTCAAGGCTGTCAAAACAGCCTTGACTGTATAAAGTGTCTTGCTAACAGAGTTTCCCCCAAGAGGAGGTGGCATGGGAAGGAATGTGAGTTGTACGACAGCCACTTTCTTGTTCACAGCAATGCCAGCATTTCAACAACAGGCAGAACTGGCTGGTCAGAGAGCTGACAGCGTCGCCTTGGGCCTTTCAATCAAGAAATTTGGTCTACTTGTCCCCTTAAGTCAAGCAGTCTCTTCTTCCTTGTGGCATCCAGAACCAAAGCCTGGAGCAAGTGGGAGTGACAGGGACTTTATTACTGACATGTCATCACCTACATGGGGACTTCTCTGCCAGCAAGAAGACTGTTTCTCCAGCCACTTTGCAAATGACCGAATTATGGGTTTACTCAATCTTTTACACTGCCAGGCTCAACATTTGCGTTTACTTCTTTCATTACCGTTGGCATGGTTTCCACACTGAGGAAGGAAGAACTCTCCCAGGCTTGCATCTCCCGAGTGGCTCTAAAATATACCTTGTCTGAAAATGCAAGTCTGCTTCGGTTCCTAGGAATCTCTACCTACACCCCTGCCTGCCTACCCGGGGTATTGCTGGGGTGTCAGGCCTGGGGAGAACACTGAAGTGCACATTCACATTTTAGTTCTTGTTTTCAAACTGTTCCCTGGTGAAATATTGTCATTTTGGGAAACAATTCTGTCAGGAAGTCATTTCAGGCAAAAATCAAATCCACAGCACTCCACACAAATAACAAACAGCCTGTGAAACCCTTCAGTGGGACTCCAAGAACTGCCATTTGGATGGGAGGTCCAGGAAATGGAGCGTAAACATCTGGTCTTCTGAAGGGCTGGCCTGGGGGCTGTGTGCAGATGTGAGAAGCCAAGGGCTCTGTGGCCTGGCCCCTGAGTACCTAGTCTTTACTTTTTCTCAGGACTGATTTTTGGCCACCAGGGCCCTGAGTCACCCAGACCTCAATTAACACTGGAAATGCTACTCAAACAGATGGACTATTTGTCAAGGTGATGGGCCATTTTCACTGACTTCTTCTCACCTTTATTTTTTAATTAGCCAGAGTGCTAATTTGCTTAGCATTTCTTGGCATAATTGATGCTGGGAGGTCTCTGACTCTTCAGGTCTCTTTTGAAAAATAACTGTCCCAATTCACACCAGTTCCTTGGGCATTAGCAAGAATAGATTAGCGTGGTAAGTTCCACACCTTCTTTCCCTGAAACTAGTGTGAAAACAGGCACACTGACTCCTGGACTGTGTCAAAAAGATGATGCTAACAATGGGCTCATCTCAAAAACCATTCATTGAAAGGACTCAGCATGTTTTACAAAAATTAACTACTTGACATCTCCCAACACACCTGCATCCTGAACCCCAAGATGAAATGTGGTTCCATCTAGAGTAACAATCCCATGCGGAAGCTATAATTGCTGGAGTTGCAAGTGGATGGACAGCTTTTGGTTAACATCCAAAATTTTACTCAGCGTGTAATGAGATCTTCATTGGAGGGCCCATCGGATCACAATCTCCCCTCTTTCCCCATCTAATTGGAAAGATGGTGCTTGTAGGCCTGCGTTTCTCAAGTGTAATCTATGATCTATAAGAAGGTTCCTTCACTTTTCCAATGGCTGCTTTCAAACCTGAGAATAGAATGTTGTGCTGTTGGCTGGGTGAGGTTCCCAGCCAGCAAAGAAAGTTGATGGAAGGTGGAGGCAAAATCACTCTGAAATCACTCTGATTTGACTGCCGAAACACTCCCAGATGTTAACTAACATACTTGGCAGGTCTCCTGTACC
This sequence comes from Castor canadensis, assembly GCF_047511655.1. Classification (NCBI taxonomy): domain Eukaryota; kingdom Metazoa; phylum Chordata; class Mammalia; order Rodentia; family Castoridae; genus Castor; species Castor canadensis. Next base: position 21,865,902 of record NC_133405.1, read on the forward strand.
ACTGCTGCCACCAGCCTGGGCAAAAACGGTTGTAGTAAGATCCCTAGAACGCAAGGTAAAAGATGCCAGCCACAAGTGTAAGAAGGAAGAGAAAGTGACTTTAGATAAAGGACCAGGAAAAACCGTAGCTGGAGGACATCATACCTGATACGGCCTCATTTGCTCTTCCCATCACTTGATTTTATAATACACTGAGAATTCCCAGAGTCTACTTCGCTCCCCACCTAAAGATGCCTTCCCCATAGGGGAAACACTTCAAGATCTAAGTACAGGCAAGGACTTTCTGAATAGGACTCCGATAGCTCAGGAAATAAGGAAAAAAATGACAAATGGATTGCATCAAATTCAAAAGCTTCTGCACAGCAAAAGAAACCAGTAACAAGGTGAAGAGGCAACTTACAGAATGGGAAATAAATCTTTGCCAGAGTACTGGGAGCATGGCTCAAGTGATAGAGCACCTGCCTAGCAAGTGGGAAGTTCTGAATTCAAACGCCAGTACTGATATATAGCTGATCATCTTTCCATAGGTGCATCAGTTTCATTCTTTTTCTTTTTTTGTGGTACTAGAGTTTGAGTTCAGGGCCTACACCTTGAGTCACTCCATCAGCCTTTTTTTTGTGTTGGGTTTTATTTTTGAGATAGGGTCTCATGAACTACTTGCCTGGGCTGGCTTCTTTCTAACCATGATTCTACTAATCTCTGTCTCCTGAGTAGCTAGGATTATAGATGTGAGCCGGATCCCCCCCAAAAATCTTTGCCAGATACTAATCCAAAGGAGGATTACTATCCAGAATACATAAAGAACTCAAAAAATAAAACACCAAAAGAACAAATAATCCAAACAATAAATGGGCGAATGAGTTGAATAGACACTTTTCAAATGAAGAAGTACAAATGGCAATAAATACATGAAAAAATGTTCAACGTCCTCTTTAGCCGTCAGGGAAAAACAAATCAAATCCATGTTGAGATTTTACCTTATCTTGGTCAGAATGGCTGTCATCAAAACAAGCAAATAGCACATGCTAGGGCGGATGTAGGAGAGGAACTCTTATTCACTGGTGGTGGGAATGTAAATTAGTCCAGCCATTAGGGAAATCAGCATAAAGGTTCTCAAAAAATTAAAACTAGAACTCCCATATGATCCAGCCATACCACTTCTGGGCATATACTTGAAATAATCAGTCAGCTTACTGTAGAGATAACTGTATACCTATGTTAATCATGGCACTTTTCAAAAGAGCCAAATTAGGGAATCAGCCTAGATCCTCATCGATGGATAAAGAAAACATGGTATAAATACACAATGCAGTTCTACTCAGCCATAAAAATGAATGAAATTGTGTCGTTTGCTAGAAAATGGATGGAACTGAAGACCACCATGTGAAATAAGCCAGTACTACACAGACAAGTATGTAGCACATGTTTTCTGTCATTTGTGGAAGTTACAGGGTGTGGGGGGAGACCAAAACAAAATCCTGAAAAGAGAGGGAGACTACTAGAGAGATGGAAGGGCAATGGAAAAGGGAGAGGGGGGAGAGGTGGATGTGAGCAGAGTACATTGTATGCATGTGTCCTAATGAAACCCCTAACTGTGTACAATTAATATACACCAGCTAAAAAAGAAATAAAGGCACTTTCCCTGTCACCCCTTTAATAAAATGACAAGACTCAGGAAACTCAATTCATAGCAACATGTTGGTCCCTTGGGAGTTGCTGGATTTGCTTATGTTTTATTTATTTATTTATTTATTTATTTATTTATTTTGCAGTACTGGGGCTTGAACTGAGGGCATTCACTTTGAGCCACTCCACCAGTCCTATTTTTGTGAAAGGTTTTTTGAGATAGGGTCTTGTGAAGTATTTGCCCAGGCTGACTTCGAACCACGATCCTCCTGATCTCTGCTTCCTGAGTAGCTAGGATTACAGGCATGAGCCACCCGTGCCTGGCTTGTTTGTTTTAGCATGGTTGGGAATCTTACTTGGTAGCTGCCCTTAGTAATGCTTCCATGTTACTCTGCAATTGTTAGTCTTCTATGCTTCTCATTAACTACAATGACTAATCCAAATTCTATCATTTTTCAAGTCCCCAGACCCACCTCTGCATCCCGCACTCATACCAGCTTGCTTTTACAAGTGTCCTTACAGAGCAAATATATGTCATCTAGTGAGAACATTTTACTTCCTTACCCCTGTCTTCTAACTTATCTATATGGATGTGTTTCCAAACCTATCCTTTTGTCGGCCCTGCTCCCAACACACACACACACACACACACACACACACACACACACCAGCGTCAGCAAGGATGTCCTGCCTCATTTCCAGAGTCTTCTTCTTATAAATCCCTCCCACTTGTAAGACTTTGCCACAGCAGCTCATCATGCCTGCCTCCTATGTGTTCAATTCCAACCCATAATTATGCATACGTCTCAACTTGAGGGACATCATTACCTTTCACTTGCCATTTGTTTATGGGTGGATGAATGGATGGATGGATGGATTTAGTGGTGTTGGGGAATGGAACCCAGAGCCTTAAATATGCTAGGCACGTGCTCTACCATTGAGCTGTAGCCCTCACCCTCCACTTGCCCTTCCATTGAGGGGTTCCACTGGATTCTGCCTGAAGCTTGCTCACAGCCTCTCTGTTGATGCATTCCCACTGTCCAGATACCTCCACCACACCAAATAGTTCTCAAGTCATATGAATGACAGGACTACCTTGCCAAATTCCCACAGGCCCTCCAGCTCAGGAAGTCTAAATTGAAGCCATCTTGCCCACCTCACACTCTCATTCTGTTTCTTTACCTGTCTTTCATCCTTAATTAATGACATCAATATCCACCCAGGCGTCTGAGTCCAAAACCTGGAGTCACCTTTGATACCTCTCTGATTCTCTACATTCCATTAGACGCACACACACTTACACACAAGCTTATGGAGGCTTGGTGGGAAGAAAATACCAAGAGCCAGGTGGAATGAGGAAGGAGGGGCCAAGTATGTGAGAAGTTCCCACACATGGTAATTCAAATCCTGATCCAAGGAAGAAACAACCAATCAGCTGGCACTTGGCAGCAGCAGTGACAGCGCCATGTTCCTTTGCCTAGCTGCCTGCTTTTCCTTTTAATGGCGTGTTAACATACCTTTGCTTTCTCCTAATCTCCCATCTTGGTAAATTTTTTTAACCAACCCAGAGCTCCAAAATCCACAACAAATTCTACCTGCTTACCAGTTCTCAAGTACACTATTTGAACAGTCACCTAAATATTTCCTTGTGTCTGCTAGGGTCCTTCAGTTCCACGCTTGACCCTGAGAGGCCACTCCTTTCCTTGGACTAATCTACAACTGCCTTCCATCACTATGTCAGTACTTTTTTTTTCTTTTATTATTCATATGTGCATACAAGGCTTGGGTAATTTCTCCCCCCTGCCCCCCACCCCCTCCCTTACCACCCATTCCGCCCCCTCCCTCCCCCCCCACCCCCTCAATACCCTGCAGAAACTATTTTGCCCTTATCTCTAATTTTGTTGTAGAGAGAGTATAAGCCATAATAGGAAGGAACAAGGGGTTTTGATGGCTGAGACAAGGATAGCTATACAGTGAGTTGACTCACATTGATTTCCTGTGCGTGGGTGTTACCTTCTAGGTTAATTCTTTTTGATCTCACCTTTTCTCTAGTTCCTGGTCCCCTTCTCCTATTGGCCTCAGTTGCTTTTAAGGTATCTGCTTTCGTTTCTCTGCGTTAAGGACAACAAATGCTAGCTAGTTTCTTAGGTGTCTTACCTATCCTCACCCCTCCCTTGTGTGCTCTCACTTTTATCATGTGCTCAAAATCCAATCCCATTGTTGTGTTTGCCCTTGATCTAATGTCCGCATATGAGGGAGAACATACGATTTTTGGTCTTTTGGGCCAGGCTAACCTCACTCAGAATGATGTTCTCCAATTCCATCCATTTACCAGCGAATGATAACATTTCGTTCTTCTTCATGGCTGCATAAAATTCCATTGTGTATAGATACCACATTTTCTTGATCCATTCGTCAGTGGTGGGGCATCTTGGCTGTTTCCATAACTTGGCTATTGTGAATAGTGCCGCAATAAACATGGGTGTGCAGGTGCCTCTGGAGTAACCTGTGTCACAGTCTTTTGGGTACTATGTCAGTACTTATACTACAAATTATGTGCTATAACCATCACTCCACATGTCAATGAGTTTCCCAGTGGATTTTGAGCTGCTGGAGGGCATGACCCACCTTTTCTTTCCTTCCTTCCTTCCTTCCTTCCTTCCTTCCTTCTTTCCTTCCTTCCTTCCTCCCTCCCTCCCTTCCTCCTTCTTTCCTTCCTTCCTTCCTTCCTTCCTTCCTTCTTTCTTTCTTTCTTTCTGTAAAGGAAACTGTCACCATACCAAGCAGAATGGCTGAAATGTTCTTTTTTTGGTGGCACTAAGGTTTGAACTCAGAGCTTCAGGCTTGTAGGGAGGTACTGCTGCTTGAACCACACCTCCAGCCCTTTTTGCCGTAGTTACTTTGGAGATAGTCTCGCTTCTTGCCCAGGCTGGCCTGGACTGTGATTCCCCTATTTTAAGCTTCCCACCATCCATGAGATGACAGGCGCTCACTCCAATGCCGAAATACCCCCACCTTAGAATGGGGGCTTGTGAACTTTTTGCCCAGGCTGACATGGAACCACAATCCTCCTGATCTCAGCCTCCCAAGTAGCTAGGATTACAGGCATGAGCCACGAGAGCTGGCTGAAATTTTAAAAGGCAGACAATACCAATTGTTGGAACTGGAATTCTCTTACGATGCTAAGCAAAGTATAGATAGGCAGAAACACATTGAAAAACTATTTGGCAGTAATACTCGAGAGACATGTATAAATGTCCTCTGAGCCAGCAAAGTGCATCCCCTTTTCCCAAGAAAAATGTGTGCACATGCATACCAAAAATACACGGAAGCTCATACAGCACTATGCACAACAGTTCCCAAGTGGAATTGCCCTAAATTTCTACTAACAATAGAATGACGAGTATGAAGCATGGAGAAGGAAAGAACTATTTCTATATTTTAAAAAAAAACATACAAGTCTGTGAAAAAAGCTGAATATAAGACAATATACATTATATGATTCTAGTATAGTCGCAAGCTTATGAGTATGCAGATACAGTATTAATTCATTTGAGAGAAGGTGTTGATCACATGCTGTGTGCCAGGCGTGGTGTTAGCTATAGGAGACACACGGGGTGAAAAGACACAGCCTCCTATTCTCAAGGAGACTCAGTGGAAGTGGAAGACAGTCATGCGGACAAACTGAAAGGCGTAATTTACAAAATACTTTTGAAGGCTGGGAAGAACATTACTGCTGAAGAGGTAAATGCACACTTTCAGAAAGCAGGTGAGACATACATGGACAGTACTGAAAGCGAATATGAAGAAAAGAAATCAAGGCAGGGCGCCGATGGCTCACGCCTATAATGCTAGCTACCCAGCAGGCAGAGATCAGGAGGATTGTGGTTCAAAGCCAGCCCAGGTCAAACAGTTTGTAGTTGGCCAGACCCTATCTCAAAAAAACCCATTACAAAAGAAGGGCTGGTGGAGTGGCTTAAGTAGTAGAGTGCCTGCTTAGCAAGCATGAGATCCTGAGTTCAAACCCCAGTCCAGGAAAAAAAAGATAGAGAGAGAAGAGAAATCAGTTGTATTGAGGTAGTGAGACCCACACTTTCTCTTTTCTTTTCTTTTTTGGCAGTACTAGGATTGCAATACTCAGAGCCTGGTGCTTGCTAGGCAGGCACCCTACCACTTGAGTCACGCCCTCAGTCCTTCACACTTCTTATGTTAAATGTTTCTATAATTTAAAAAAATGAAGGTATGATGAAGTGCTTGCCTAGTACATGTAAGGCCCTGAGTTTGATCCCTAGCACCACATACAAAAAAAAAAAAAAAAAAAAAAAGAATAGAAAAGAAACAAATCTGGCCACTGTGAGAAAGCTTTATTGTGAAACAACCCTCAGATACAAAATAATAATAATAATAATAGTAACAATAATTAAAGAAAAATTTTAAATGTTCTGCAAATACCCTCCCCCAACCCTTTCTCCCTTCACTTGGGGCTGGATGAGCAGCTCCATCTCAGGCTCCCTGTCAGGACACCACACCTAAAATACCCAGCCAGCCAGGCAGGAAGTGTTTCTGCAGCTCCCACAGGGCCTCTGTGGCCTGGAGGTAGTGGCCACAGGCTGCAAGGGACCGCCAGAAGCTGGCCCCTGGCCCACACTGAGGCCAAAGGGAACCTGGGCTGCCATTTTGGGCACTGACTGGAGCCTGAACAATCCTGTGCCCATTTATATGGGTGAGTCTCTGTGTCTGATGGTCCTTCCAGGTGCTGTGCAGGGCCGCCCACCCTCGGGCTCTTCCTCTGGCCCGCAGGGAGGTAAGGAGCACAGGCCTGGGGCGGGAGGTTTGGAGCTGGGGGGCGTAACTCATTTAATCCCTTAGTGCCTGTGGCCCAGTCCTCTAACTGGTAGCTTCAGCATCACCTGGGAACTTGTTAGAAATGCAGTCTCAGCCCCACTCCCACCGCTGCTCTTCCAGAATCTGCATTTTAATAAGGTCCCTGGGTGATTCTTATGCGCATTCAAGTCTGAGAAACACCTGCAGAATGGAATGACTCCTACGTTTGCAATCCAAGGATTTAGAACAGCAGTGCTGAATGCTGACCTTGGCCTGAGCCTAAAAGCAAGACTGGTGAGATTTAAAACAAGTTTCCTGCAGCCCAGCTAGGCCTTCTAAAACACCCAAGAGGTGGAGTTTCCAGCTGGGGTACAGGAAGTACTTCTTCTGTGATGAGTGACCTAGACCTGGTTTATGTCGCTTACCTTCCCCTCTACACTTTAAGGGTAAAAGCCATGTGAGTAATGAGAAAAAATGGTGCATAATTAATGAGCCCTGAAATACACAGACCTGCCTTCTAGGCCTAGCATTTTCCACTAACTTAATGTATGGGATTAGCCAAGACGCACGAGCTAGCTGAACCTCGGTTTCCTCATCGGTACTACTACTACAGCGAGAACCTTTCTACCAGAATTGTTGGAGAAAGAATGAGCTGACATCCAAAATATACCCAGGCACTCAGTAACCGACAGTTCCTTTGCCTCTCAATCTTTTCACCATCCCCCGTCCCTCCACCCCCACCCCTCTTGCCTACCTGCAGCCCAACACATTTTTCTTATGGACCCAATGAATGCCTGCTAGGTGACTGATCACATTAATTGGTGTCAAATACAATGCATTTTTAATAAATAGCTTACTTTTTTTCCCAAATGTCAAAGGAATCATCCTTGTTATGGAAATTTTTGGAAAACACAGAATAGTATAATGAAAAAATTTAAAAATCTGCTAGAAGAGCCGGGCATGGTGGTGCACCCCAGTAATCCCAGCACTCAGGAGGATCACAGGTTGGAGGCCAGCCTAGGCTACATAGTGAGACCCTGACTCAACATTTTTTTTGCTATAATACCACTACCCAAGAACAGAACATGTTGATGCTAGTATTTTGGAGTATTTCCTTCCAGATTTGTGTGTGTACATACATACACATAACAATTAGCTATTGTAAGTGTGTGCTTACATTTATATGTAATAATTAGCTACTCTAACTGTACGTTTTACACAAAAGCTTGACCTCTGAAGAGAATCAGCCACCTGGGTTTTCTTGCTTGTTGGGTGCTCAGTGTGGGGTTCTGGACACCCAGGTCTTAAAACCAGCCAGACTGAGACATTTCCCAGACTCCATGACTAGTCTGTTACTTGAATGTCCAAATGCTACACATGGTACAATCATACTTTCAAAGACTCTAGAAGGGGTGGAAAAGGGGGTGAGGCCTTTTCCTGCGTATCATAAAGGGTCACGGCAGACACCCCTATAACAAAAGACAGATTAACACGAGAAAAGCAGAACAAATTTATCTGATCAGAGTTTTATGTGACATGGAGTCTCTAGAGTGAAAACCCAAAGACCCGGGGCAAACTAGCCATTTTTATGCTTAGGTTTGATGAAACATGGACTGCCTTAGAGAAATGAGATTGGGCAAAAGAGTCCAGTCTGCTAACAGACTGAGGGGAGGAACCCAGCAGGGCCTGTCTGGTCAGATTCTTGCTCTCTCTGCAGCTTCCCTTCCTCCTGGGTAGAGCATAGGACCCTTCTGCAATGGGGGTCTTACAATCTACTGTCACACAAGGTAGGTCAGAGAACTGCTTTACAACTAGCTCCAAGACAGAAAGGCAGGCGAAAGTTAGAGGAATATTTTTAGGTTTTATGGCTGGCTTGAGGGGAAAGGGGTCTAGTTCCTATGACCTGCCTTGAGGAAAAGGAATTCTAGCTTTATGGCCTGCCTGGGGCGTGGTGGGCGGGGGCAGGGGGACAGAGGACAGGAGATCAGAGAGTAACTTGACTTCTGAGGCTGCTTCACTTCGAGGTATCATTTTCTGAACGCCAACAACTATGTGCACAAGAGAAGGTGGTGAAATCGGAACACTTTTGAATTGGTGACCAGTCAAACATAATCTATATATTCAAACCCAAATCAACTGTTTAAAAAACCCCTTTTTTATAGGGAAATAACGAGGAGTTGAAGAGAGGGGTTAGGAGGCAAGAATCTTGGCTTTCATGCTTTGTAGTTTAATTGGGAGAGGAAGAGGCACTTGAAATAGAGCAGGAATCACATTCTTTCATGGATGTAGGGACAGTAAAGCCTACTTAGGCAAACAGAAATGCTTACAATCCCACATTCCCTGTGCTGGTCCCAAGAGGAGTTGGGGGCTGGGGTGGATGGAGCTCATGGTAGAACACGTACTAAGCATGCGCAGAGCCCTGGATTCCATCCCCAGCACAAACACAAGGGAGTTGCCATCCTGAGTGAGGCAGCAACAAAGCTATAAGACACTAGGCCTTCACATCACTGAGGATTTACAAATCAGAATCTTTGTTAGGCCTGCTCAGCAGCCTCCAGAAGTAATCCATTCAGATTGGGCTGAGCTCCTGGCAGCCCCCAGCCCTAAAAGAATGTGGAGATGTGTACCACAGGTCTCTCTGGTCTTTCTCTTTCCAGGTCAGCACCCAGGCTCCATAACCTGGGTAAACGCTGTTTCTCTTTCTTCATCCAAACCTTGTTCTTGATCCTGAGGGTGCTAGATTTGAAGTACAAAGTCCTGGTTTCAAATTCTCACTTGTACCACTTATAATATATGAGGCCTTGACTGTGACATGGAACCTCTCTGATCCTCAGTTTCCACATCTGTAAAATGGGGATGATGAGACTACTTTCTCCTTGGGTTATCATGAGGACTCATTGAGATAGTTTGTGAGAAGTGCCCAGGCACAGGAAGATGTCCAATAAATGAGAGGCAGAGTAGCTGGGGATATAGCTGAGCAGTAGAATGTGTGCTTGGCATACAAGATGCCCTAGGTTCCATCCCCAATACCATAAAAACAACCAAAAAACCCAGAATGGCATGTTCCCTTCCCTACTTGCCTACGTGATACAGACCCTGTCATTTCTTTGACAAATCTAAACGTATCTCTTTGCCAAATCCTTGACTTCATGTCCAGCCCCAGTCTCTTTTGGTTTCAATTTGTCCAAGAGACTGCTTTTACATACATATCTCTCACACTGTCACTTGGTTGCTTGAACCACCTCAACATTCGGCCCCTCCCAAACCTACATCCAGCTCTGTCCTTTCCATGAAGCACTTACATTCTCTTCTAGGACTTTGCCAGATCCCTTTCAGCACCATCACTAGGACAACCTCCCAGTTTTAGTCACTAAGCTTGCTTTCTTTGTTCAAATCCTTCTTACTTGGAGAGGTCTATTTAAAAAACAAAAACAAGCAGGCGTGGAGGTTCACACCTGTAATCCTCAGCTACTCAGGAGGCGGAGAACAGGAGGATCGCTGTTCAAGCTAGCCCCCTGGGAAACAGTTCATAAGACCCTATCTCAAGAAAACCCACCACAGAAAAGGGCTGGCAGAATGACTCAAGTAGTAAGAGCACCTGCCTAGCAAGCATGAGGCCCTGAGTTCAAACCCCAGTGCAGCCAAAAACAAACAAACAAAAACAAGAAGAAAACTAGTAATCAAAGTCAAAGAGATGGGGCTTATTCCTCTCACTGTAAATCAAAATATACTTACCCTGGCTGGGCACAGTGTTTCTCACCTGTAGTCCCAGTTACTCAGGAGGCTATGGCAGGAAGATCGTTGAACCCAGGACTTCAAAGTCAGCCTGTGCAATATGACAAGACCCTGTCTTAAAAACAAACAAAACAAACTCCCCAAAAATTGGCCTGAGGGTGTAGCTCAGTAGCAGAGTATATGCTTGGTATGTGTGAGGCTGTGGGCTCTGTCCCACTAAAAAAAAGAAGGAAAAAAGATAATAGCCTGTGCTGGAAAGGACACCACTGAAAGACACTTTAATCAGGCTGGGGATGTAGCTCTGTGGTAAACACATGCAAGACCAAGGTCTTGAGTTGATCCTTGGCCCCAGAAGAATAAAAGCAAACCGAGAAGGACAGTCTCACCCACTGTAAGTAAAAGGTTCAACCCTTTTGAAAGCATTTAGGCACGATTTATGGGACATAAATATCTACATGCACATTGAACCCCATCCTTCAATTTCTAGGAGATGACTTTAAAGCTATAATAAGAAATATGAGTGAAAAGGCTTCATGCTCATACGCAGGCATTGTAGTCTTAGTTTTAATAGACACTCATTGGAAACCAACTAAAGGATCAATATGAAGACTGCAAAACAAGTGGATACTGAATTCCCCAAGTGTGACCTGTGGTTTCTAAAATAATAACAATGAACTCTCCACATAGAAAAGTTTGTAATATGGGGGCGGGGGGGGGGCAGGGAGGAGAAATGACCCAAACAATGTATGCACATGTGAATAAATGAATAAAAAAAAAGAAAGAAGAGTTTGTAATAATTGTGAAAAACAAGATACAAAAAATATGTTAATGTATGCAAAATACCACCAGGGTGTGTGTCCAGGAGCTGTAACTATGAATAGGAAGGGGGTTTTCTTTTTATCTACTTTTCAAAGTTTCTCTAATATGTTTATATTCCTGTTAAAAATATCAATTCTATAAATATAAATAAGGCATTTATGTTCCTTTTATAAATATATTTATCTGAAGCCTCCCTGGAATTATGGAGTTCTGAGCAAGGAATTCCTTTCCCAAAGAAGGGCCTCCAAGCCCTCTGCCCATGTCACATTAGTCAAACCATCCAGAACTCCCAAAGGGAATTTTTTTAAAAATTAGGATATATTCATTGTACAGTGGGGACTCATTGTGACAATTCCAAACCAAAGGGACGTGTGTGTGTGTGGGGGGGGGTGCAGTGCTGGGGACCTCATGCATGCCAGGCAAGCCCTCCACCACTGAGACACATCTCCAGTGTCCAGGATTCTGGTTTCGAACCCACTAATCCCCAAGCCAGAGTCTGGAAGGCGGGGAGAGTCGTGCCTTTCCGACGCGGGAGATGCTTCGCTAAATCCCCCGCTTGCACCAGGACACCTGAGGGGCGGAAGTGGGCGGCCGCGAGGAGCCGGGTCGGGGCCGTGACCTTGCCCGCAACTGCAAGAACCGGCCGTGCCTTTTGCACTAAGCCTTGCTCGCTCTGCCGCCGCTCTGCGGAAGGGCAGTTTAAGTCGAGTTAGGGCAGCAAAAAGTATGGGAAAAGGCTCTTTAAGAATGGCGAGTTGGGACAAAACTGCCCAGGAAGAAAGTTTTAGTGGCGATTTGGAAAACTGAAAGAGGCAATTCAGGTGTGTGAGCGGTGCCGTGATTGGGACTTGAGGACTTCTCTAAGCCGTGGACTGGAGTTCGTAGACAAAGGAACTGGATTGGGTCCCGGATGTTTAGGGCTGGAAGAGACTACAAGAAGTAACCAGGAAGGAATTAAAGTTTCCTGAGTGTTGCCTACTATGTGCCAGACACTTTAAAAACATGATCCCTTTTGAGCCTCAGGGTTGCTCAGACAGGAAAGTATTATTTTTCCTTGACTTACAGGGGAGGGAACTGAGGCTCAGAGAGTAACTGTCCAAGGTTGCACAGTGGCCAGTGGCAGAGCCAGGAGGCAGCCCTCCAGCTGCCTGACCCTGGAGCCAGTGCCCTTTTCCTCTAGGTCCAGGTCAGGCCCTTCTTTTAAATTTCAGGAAGCTAAAGCCAGGAGGGGAAGTGGTTACACCTTGTAATCGCTCATCAGACAGAGGGACAGGACTTGAAGCAAAGTTCTCAGGTCCCAGCCTGATGCTTTTTCCACTACTCAGCAGGGCCAGCCACCCACCTTTGCCAGGAGGTCTCTGGCTCACCTGCTCCTTCTACCCAGTTCTCCTTTCTGGGGCAACTCTAGTCCATTGGGAAGCCCAGGTAGATGGTACCTCTCCCCGGTTGTGTGCGCTTTGGGACTGTTATTAACATCACTATTATTTTTATTTCACTTGATTGTTCACTTCTGTATTTCCTCACAGGCTGAGAGTATTTGTTGGAAAACATTATCTGTGAAATAAAGAACATGTAACTGAATACAAAAAAGCTGTTTGCCCTGGGGTTTATATTTGAAACTGAAGTCGGCACAACCATTGAGTGTATTATCTGGATGATATCTAATACCACCACTTTAGAGTGTGAGAATGAACCCTTTTCTTAAAAGAAAGAAATCAGAAAAGAATATTGACCTTCCTAATGTTTCCCGGCACAAAGGAATCCATCTACTGTAGATTCCAAGACAGACCAGACCAAGATGTTGACATGCTGGGCTCAGATTTCATTCCTGAAAATCTGGAACTTTATGCTGAATAAATAACATGATCTTTTCCTTCATTCGAATCAAGGAGAGAAACAATCGCTGGCAGATCTCAGGGTTTGCCCTCCCCCTAAGTGACCCCACAAGTCCTAACTTGTTACCCACAAGTCATGACTCGCATATTTTCATTTGAAGAGTTTTGAAATGTTCTGGAAATCATAGGGGGAAAGAGAACCAAATCCTCCTGAGAAATAGAGTAAGGGAATTTTTTTTTAAAGGCAAGGACATGAAGGGAAATGTCTTGCATGCATAAGTTTCTATTGAAAACGTTAACGGGACTTGAGAGTGAAATTTCCAGCAGAGCCTTGTTAGCTATGGAAGCACATCTGTCCCTATGTTTCAGAAGAACATCATACAGAGAAGGTACGTGCCCAAGGCCATAGAAGAAATAAGCTAGTTTGGACTTCTGGTCCTGTTCTCACCTCTCTTGATCAGTCTGGAGATCTAAATACAATATTTTAAGATTGAGAGCTCAGTGGTAGAGCACTTACCTACTAGCATTCTTGTGGCCCTGGGTGCTGTCCCCAGCACCATAATAAATAAATAAATACCATATTTTAACCTTGGTAGAGCAAATTTCTACCTAAATTTGTATCACTTCCCAGTACAGACATTCATAATACTAGTTATTTTTAGAAGTCATTATACTGTTAAACATGTCCAGATGTCTTTGGTAGTGTAACATTAGCTACTTTTTTAAAAATTATAGTCAAACCCTCTGATGTTTTTCTAGAATATTCAAAAAGAATATTCAAGAGTTGAGGGCAGAAGTCATGCCTTATTCTTTATATTTCCCATAACGCTTAGCACTGTGCCTTGCACCTAGTGTCATTCACATATATAGATTAAATGAGTGTAAATTAGCCTGTTGGCTAATTCCTAGGTTATTACTTGCAGGATTTTCTGAGAGACAATGGAAAGTGCTGTGGAGATGGACAGAACTGTGCTGGAGGCTGTGACCTTGAATAAGTGACCTCAGTGAATTGGGAGGACTCCTGACACTCCACTCATTTTTTCCATCCAGACTTGCTCTGCTCCAGTCCACCCTTGCCAGTATGCCTTCTAGTGTGTTCCCACTGACAGGATCAAGTCCAAGTTCTTCCCAGGGCTCCATGTGATCTTCCCTACCAACCTCATCTCCCACATGTCTTCCACCTTCCACTCTTGCCCACTGCTACCCAGTGCTGTGGCTGCAGCAATGGTTTGGAGTCTCTGTTCCCCTACCAATGACCACGGACCATGGTGGCATGGTTCTGTGCTCCCGCTCCTTGGCTAGTGAACTTCTATTCATATTTTTAGTTCTTATGTCTGCTTCAGGAATCTCCCCTTGTTTCTGCAGCCAAGATGCAGCATTCCTTTTTCCATGCTCCCAGGATACCCTGTATATGTCTCTGTATAACACTTACCATGTTAGGTGGAAATAAATTGCTTACAGGGTTAGGGGTCCAGCTGAATGGAGGAGATCTTGCTTAGCATGTGTGAGGCCCTGGATTTGATCCCCAGAAATACAGAACAAAACAAAAACAAAAAATCATTGCCTATATGTCTGCGTCATCTGCTGAAGTGTAAGCTCTTTGAGGTCAGGGACTGGGTCTTGTCCATTTATGAACCCATAGTGAGACCACGGCAAGATCTCCATAGGGTGTTGTCTTTTAGTAGAGGAATGATCAGAGAGAGAGATTAGGATATGTGGAGGTTCCCAAAATCCTTATATGACTATTGTTTTTCCTTTCCTATAAGCAATAAAATAGCAGTCAGATAAATGTCACTGTTGCCTGGGGTTTTCCTGGATTCCCACCCCTCCACTCCACTTCCACCATGCCCCACACCCTCACTTCCCACTCTAAGGCCAATTTTCTGTGAGTGGGGTGTGGGAGCAACACCTAACCTTGCAATCCTATCAGGTATCTCAAGATCTACCGTGACATCCCACCCAGTCTGAAGCACAGTGGCTTCTCAACCAGGTCCATTGTCCTACAGAGTGATGGGGAATGTTGGGATCCAGAAAACTGAGCTAAGCTCACTTACAACTATATAAACACTAAGAATAACGCTTTCAAGAAATACAATTTTATACTTTCAATCATGCTATAAACAGTTACAACTAACAAAGTATTCCTGATGAGGTTGAGTTGAACTCATTGAATGGGTATAATAAGTGAATGTGTAGCATCAGGTGTCTATCAGCAAGACTCCAAAAAAGGTGTTTTTAAAGATATTTGGTGTGTTTTGGGGCAGGGTACTGTTAGCACACATTTGACACGCTATTACCCTTCTACCTGATTTCCTCAGCTGTTCTATCCGATCGAGTTTTCTGAGATGAAAATGTTCTTGGGCTGGAGGTAGAGCTCAGTGGTCGAGTTTTTTTTTTTTTTTTCTTAATTTTAATTATAGAACTTAAACAGCAACAAGTAGCTAGTGGTTAGCATAAAGCACACCTCAGCCAGTCATCAGAGCCCTGGTCACCTAGAAAACTTCCTCTCAGCAAAAGTGATTTATTTATTTATTTGGTGGCCCTGGGATTTGAACTCAAGGCCTACACACTTGCTAGGCAGGTGCTCTACCACTTGAGCCACTCCACCAGATCTTTTTTGTATTGAGTATTTTCCAGATGGGGTCCGATGAGCTATTTGCTTGGGGCTGGCTTTGAACCACGATCCTCCTCATTTCTGCTTCCTGAGTAGCTAGGATTACAGACATGAGCCACTGGCACCCGGCTGAATGTTTTCTTTTCAAAGTGATTTTCAGAAAAACTAATGTAACCACTTTCCTGAAAAGTTGGAAACTAAGAGAAAAAAGGGGGGAGGGGAGAATCCATCATGCCTAATCTCAGAGCTATAAACCCGGATGCATTTGGATGCATTTTCCCCACTCTGCCCAGCTTGCTCTTGGATTTTAGGCCTTTCTGTAAATCAGAACGTCTTTACAAGGTAACTGTGCTCTTTAGTGGGTTCCAGGTTCCCTCAGGGGTGGCTGTGCTTGTTTACCTGTGGCTCATAGAGTGTTTCAGGAGGGCTGAGCAGAGGGCAACCACTGTGGTGTCGCAGTTTTCACTCACAGGGGAAAGGTTCTCTGTGTTCAGATCTGTCCTTCTTTTGAATTTCCAGAAACCCTTCTCAGGAAGCAACTTCTGGAATAGGAGAGCTGGAAAGGTCACTAGGGATGAACTTGTCCATCCCACTTAGAGCACAGATAAGATGTGCCTGCAAAAGATTGGATCCTTAATTTTTTTCCTTTTGATGGGACTGGAGTTTGAAACCAGGTACTCTATCGCTTGAACCACACCTCCACTTTGTTTTGCTCTGGTTATTTTGGAGATGGGTGGTCTCTCAAAATATTTGCCTTGGCTGGCCTAGAACTTTGATCTTCCTGATCTCAGCCTCCCAAGTAGCTAAGATTACAGGTGTGAGACACCTGTGCACCAGGCTGGACCCCTGACTCTTGACTCCCCCGGTCAGTGATCTTCCTCTCCATCCTGGATCCTTTTGGCAGCCTTCCAGGGCTCATGCCTTCCCTGGTACTGCCCCACAGCTGACGGGCAGGAGAGGGGCACAGTGTAATGCCCTTTTTCTCCCCCACATATTCGCTCTGTTCCAGTTGCTGAGCAAGTAGGAGCCAATGTCACACAGCTACACCTAGCCTAGGTTCTTCAGGAAGCCCCAGCCAGGTAGCAAGGCCACCAGTGCCTGTCTTCCCCACCTGCCACTTATGAAAGGCCCTGGTTACCTGTGCCCCCAGCCCCTTGATTCTGGGCCTTCTCCTCCAAATAGTCAAGTGGAAAACCGGAGCCCCGTTCTGCTGCCCACTGAAAAGAAAGGCTCCCACAACGGAAGCACCCATGGCATGCCAGGAGGAGGGTCACACTTCTCCAGAGGCTGGCTGGCCTGGGGATAGTTTGCCTATCCGCTCTACTCCCTTGCCCCTTTGGGGGACTCCTCTGACTAGGGCACACATGCATGACTCTCCTGTCTGTGTTTTCCAGGTTTCTCAGAGAGCCCTGGCTGTCACGTGGTCTCCAGTCATTTGGAAGTCGGGACCCTATTGCTACCTTCCAAATCTCCTAGCCCTATTTGCTCCCAGTAAATTTAAACAACTGCCAGAGTGAGTCTAAACTCCCCTTTGTGCTATAATTAGGCTGAAACAAGGCTCACCCCAGGACAGAAATACTGTAAGGGGGCGGGTCACAGACTGCCGCTGGTCCCCACAGTGGGGAAGTATGGACCTTTTGAATAGGGGGATTAACACATTAGCACATAGATTCCTGCTTCCGGGGAGGGTTGGATTCTAGGATAAGAGCTCCAGCTTGGATGTGAGGGGGGAGGGAATGGGGCTGCCCTGCACACTAAAGACTGTTTTCTGGGGTATGGGGGGGGAGGGGGGGTAAGCAAGGGAAGAGTCCAAAGGAACCAATCAGAGAAGCAGGGCAGCTCAAGGCCCTCCCAGGCTCAGTGCTGTGCCTGGCGGTGACCAGAACCTAGAAAGGAGAAATGTCCTCTTCTTCCATGTAGGGCAGTGTTAGGCAGCTGGAGTGCCATGGTGAAGCCATTGGACTTGGGTGCTGAAGTTAGACAAGCAGGAGTGCCTGGAGTGTGACCTTGGGCGCTGCCTATGCTTCTCAGGGCCTCTGATTCAGCTGTAGCAAGGGAAAGTAGTACCATCTATTCAGGAGGTTGTTAGTACACGACTTTAGAAACAACTGAGTAACACCTCGTAGGCCCTTCACCTTCTAACATCCTCCCTGCCACTCATGTTAGCAAGGATTGAGAATTCTACACTGAGTCTCCTGAATCTCACCCCCCCGCCCCCCCCCCCCCCCGGGCCTCTTGCATGCTAGGTGAGTGCTAGAACATGGCTGGTCCAAGTTGGCGAACAGCTCAGCCCCACTATCATAAGAATTCATGGAGAGTGAGCCCTTCAAGTTCTCGAGGGCACAGGGCAGGTGTGCTGGCTGGGAGAGGACCCACAAAGCAGCCCTACTCATGCAAGTGCATTAAAGTGGGCCCTGAGCCAGCAAGAGAGGAAGCAAGTGGTCAAGAGACCCAGGTGATAGGTTTAGTTAGTAAGACATGGGGAACACTGCTAAAATTACCAATTTTGGAATATATATATTTTTGAGACAAGGTTCTGCTATGTAGCCAAGGCTGACCTTGTATTCTGGATCCTCCTGCCCCAGCCTCTGGAGTGCTGGGATTACAGAAATGACAACCACACTCTTTGAAGGGGGTGGTGCTGAGAGTATGGCTCAGGTGGTAGAGCTCCTGCCTAGCAAGCAGGGGTCCCTGAGTTCACAACCTCAGTACTGAAAATAAAATAGGAAAAAAAGGAGAAGGGGGTTGAAGAAGGGGAGTGGGAACCTTTATTTTTTTTTTTTCACGAGGCAAACCTTGAAAACCAAAAAGAATTTGACAGTAAGAACATCTGTCTCAAATTGAACAAAAACATCAGACTCAGGAAAATACCTGGATTTTTGAGTTCCTAAGATAATTGTCTGTTCCTATACCCCTGGGGTAAGATTTGGAGGTAGTAGCGACATTTCAGACTCCAAACCTCCTGGACATCCACACCTGTGTGGCTTAAAGATCAGCAAGGTACAAAGTCTTGTACCATATGAGGGAGTCGGAGTAAAGCCTCTCTTCACCCCCATAACAGAATCTGCCTTACATCACAGCACAGGAGGCCAGCCCAGTTAATTTTCATGGCTTTGACTTTGTCTGTTTGGCTCAAGATTGGCACATGAGGTAAGAAGACAAGACACTGAATATCTGTAGACCTCAGTTTCCTGCTGTGTAAACTGGGGGTGAATGATGATACCTGCTCCACACCCCAGTGGAGTCTATAGCATGAGTTTTGGTTTTTGTGGGTGCTGGCGATGGAACCCAGGGCCTTGTTCTACTAACTGAACTACATCCCCAGTCCGCATCTGAGATTTATGTTAAAATCTTGACATTCGTTGAGCACATGTGTTCTAGAAGTGTGCTGCCTCTTTGCTGCTTTGATTTAAATCCAGGTTCTTGAAATTGTGCTTTGCAAGTTGTGACTAGATTACCCCTCCCTGCCAAAGTGAAGTGTTATTGAAAGTGTTATTGAAGTGTTATTGAAGTGTTATTGAAAGTAGGATTCAGGTGTCTTGAATGCTTTCTTTGTAATGAATGCACATTTGAAGGCCGAATACATTTAAAGCTTAGCTGGAACTCAGGATTGTTCTAAGTCTCTTTTGAAAGCACATCTCCAGGTTACATCTATCAGGTCGAAATGGCTGAAATCTGCTTTGTGACTAGCCTCTCTTTTAGGAGCATGATGATTTGTGCGGGGTCAAAGGTGAAGAATGCTAATTCCATGTCTTTTACTCATAGAGTGTACCTTTAGGGGACTGGCAAGCTAGTGAAAACTGGTTTAGAGTTTGTAAACATCTTGCATTTCCTTGCCAAGCTTGCTTGGTGGCAGCTGTCCCTTGGGGCAGAGAAGTGGACTTGCCTCAAAGAGTGGCTGACCAGGTGGGATGCAGGGCCTGTCTGGCACCCTGAAAGCCCTACAACAGAAGGAAGGGCCAACACCTGGAGGGAGACTCCCCAAGGGTCAGAGCTGGAGCATCTTAACTCATTCCAGGAAGTGCTGGGTCTGGAGCAGTGCCTGAGAGCCAGGTGACTGGCTTGGAGGCTTCCCCTTTGATTTCCAGGGGAAGAAATCCCTGTGATTCCATCAGGGCCTGGCAGTGGCCATGGAACCAACAGTCACCAAAGTTAGGGTTCCAGGGTCTCACAGTCACTCATTTTGAGTCACCGGTAGTTAGGCTTTGCTTTTGCAAATTTGGGCAGAGAGGCAGGATGAGTGGTTAGGAGGACTAAATCAGAAACTTTTATACCTCTCAGCATGGAGAACTCATTACCTTAGCAGGCAGCCTGTTTAAAATTTTAGTAACTCTTGTGGGTTCTAGAAAGTTCTTCCTTACGCAGAGTTGAAATCTGCCTTCTTGTAACTTCTCCCAGCTCCACATTTAGGAACCATGAAGATTAAATCTGCTCTCTCTTCCCCAATAGGCCTGAGCAATACTTTCTCAACTCAACGATTTAGCTATGCACTTGCTATAGTGATAGTTAGGTGGTTAGGTGCCTTTCATTCTTATGATTCTACGTGGGGAGGAAATTGATGCTAAGTAGGGGTAAGACAGTCCCTAAGGGGCATAGTGTAGTCCAGTGATGTCCCCAGGACTCCCTCCTGACTCCAGGTATGCTCTGCGACAAGGTTGCCCTGAAGTTCCATAATTTCTCAACCAGAATACTGCCCTTAGGCTAACGTGAGAAATGAGTCCTAGCCCACATAAGCAAATATCATACAAAACCCCACCGAGTTCATGCCTTTTCTGTGGTGGTGGTAGCAGGCATCCTAAAGATGTTTTTGTATTAAATACACCTTTTTAAATACTAGGCTTTTCAAAAATTGGCCCCATCCTTCTCACCCCCATTCCCTTTTAGCAGGCAGTTTGCTGTCAAAGACTCAATTTCACAGAAGGTAATCTGGGCATACACTGTAGAGGGAATTACATCCAATCTACTGAGGGAGATGCCTGAGTCTTCCCCTGTGCCACCTCCCCCACCCCCATCTGCTCACAGCTTGGCTTTTCCTACTCAACAGCCCTTGGCACACTTGGACTTTCTGTGGTCCCTTTTGCTTGTTTGCAACAGGCAGCGAGCCACAGTCATCAGTAAATACCACTTAACGCAACTTCAGCTGGGGTTTCTAATGAGCCTGTTGACCATGTCCCCAGGTCAGACAGTCAGCAACTTCTATTGAGACCTTGCCGTGTGCTGAGTACTGTGAGAGAGAGGACAACAAAAGGAATTAAAGCCAGGGAGCCCTTGTCTCCAATGGGTTTACAGGCCTAATTAGAGGTGAAAGACTCAAGGACACTTAGAAAACAACGTGCAAATGAGTCTGTCAGGGAGGGAGGGAAGCAGGCAGAGATTCTAAGTTTCTTGAGGGGAGAGTCCTGCCTTTGTGCCTCCTGAGGAAGGGCCTCTCCACTGCCATATTAACCTTTGGTTTGGAGCAATTACAACAGACTTTAGTCAGCCTCCATCTTTTTCTTGCTGGTCTCAGGCTCAAGGATGAAGTTGACAAATACGGGTACTTCAATTGACTTCAGATGGGGGAGTTTCCACACCTTGCTGAGTTGACTGAATAGACTCTGGATGTACTGTACAGCAATTCAAGAGCTCAGCCTTTTGGACGGGGACAGGAATTCCAAGGTCCTCTTCAGTTTCGTCCCTCATTACCTCCTGCTGTATAACAGCGATGCAAGAAATAATAATAGCAACTGCTAAAGATTGACTATCTCCTTGATGTCAGCCAGTTTAGCTAAAGTATCTCTTTTTGGTTTTTTTTTTTTGGCAACACTGGGGTTTGAACTCAGGGCCTCAAGCCTTCAAGGCAGGCACTCTTACCACTTAAGTCACTCCATTAGCCCTCCTCCCCCTTTTTTTGCGGTACTGGGAGTTGAACTTGGGGTCTACACTTTGAGCCACTCCAGCAGCCCTTTTTTTGTGATGTGTTTTTCGAGATAGGGTCTCACAAACTATTTGCCCTGGCTGGCTTCAAATGGTAAGCCTCCTGATCTCTGCCTCCTGAGTAGCTAGGATTACAGGCATGAGGCACTGTACCAGGTTTCATATCTCATTTAATACTTTAAGAAATTATTCTAGTAGAAAGGATTACTTTTAAGTTAAATGAAGACAATTAAGACTTTTTAAAAATTTGTTCAGAAACATTTATCTACAAAAACAGGAAGGCATTTCACTTGCTTTGGCAGTGATGAAAACTTACCCAGAGTTCTGGGTCCAACTTGGAGCTTTCGTGCAGAATGGTTTGTTTAAAACATGGTTTAGAACAACAGATACCGAGACAGATCCTTCATGGTTGTTTCCCCCACCCCCTCCCCTTCCTCCTCTTCTTCCTTCTTCTTCTCCTTCCCCTTCTCTTTTGCAGTGCAGGGGATGGAACCCAGGGCCTTGCACATGCTAGGCAAGCATGCTACCACTGAGCTACATCCCCATCCTTGGAGATACCTTTAATCTTCACAACCATGCTTGAGGAAGGCACTATTTTTATTCCTGTTTACACCCAAAGAAAGTGAAACCTAGAAAGATTAAGTAACTTTGACAAGGTCACATGTGGACAAAAGGGCAGATCAAGGGCTGAAGTACAAGTTTGTCCAATTCTAAATATGAGGTTCGGTCCACTGCATTGAATTGTCCCATGGCAAAGAATGAGTAAAAAGGAAGACCAGGAGATAGCTGAGGGCAAACCTCTGTGGTTTCTCCAGCCCCAGGCCTGTATTGAGTTTCTTCTTACCTCCCTGCAGGCCAGAGGAAGAGCCTGAGGGTGGGCAGCCCTGCACAGCATCAGGAAGGACCATCGGACACAGAGACTCACCTCTATGAATGGGCACAGGATTGTTCAGGCTCCAGTCAGTGTCCCAAATGGCAGCCCAGGCTCCCTTTGGCCTCAGTGTGGGCCAGGGGCCAGCTTCTGGCAGTCCCTTGCAGCCTGTGGCCACTACCTCCAGGCCACAGAGGCCCTGTGGGAGCTGCAGAAGCACTTCCTGCCTGGTTGGCTGGGTCAACCCTAGCCCAGATACCCGCAGGGCTAGTGTGCTCTCCCTCTCTTGACACCTTCTACAACCTGTGTGGCGTTCTTGTCCTGGACCTGCCTGGCAGCAGGGGACTGGCTCTGAGGACTTTCTGAAGCTCCTTCCAGTGCATGGGTCAGGCTCCTGGAAAGCCCCATGGCCCTACAGCCGGACATCCTTGATGGGACCAGATAGGAAGCTGAGGTTGGACCAACACTCAGTCCAGGAGGCAGCTATACAAGATGATGAAGCCAGAACGGGGGGCTGCGGGGGGCACAGTCTATGTTGCTTCTCCTTATACATAATGGATCATAATTATAACATTTGGAATGGATGTAGGCTTTCTTTCCAGAAGCTCAAAGCTCAATAGAGTGCTTTAGTTTCTCAGTCAGTCTCTCACACATAGAGGCACACACACACACACTCAAAAGAGCAGGCCAAAAAGTGTTCTAAATAGAATTCTAGAACATGAGTGGGAGGAATAAACAGAAAAATTTCACTGGAAGATATTCCATTTTCACTGAAAATGTACCAAGTCCTTATAGATGGCTTCACTCTGACAAGTGACAACTGTGCTATTAGTCAGAAATGGGGTATGGTTGCTTTGCTCAGGCGATCTCTTCTTCTCAATCCATGTGTCAAAGATGGTGTAATGATGGTTGATTTTCAGGATTAAGCTAGCAGCAAGAGAAAGAAGATAATCTCCATTGCTAGAGTAAGAACCAAACCTGATGGGTCACACATGGTCACGCATCCTTCCAGCTGGATAAGACTCTATGCTGTTGACTTGGCTTGGCTCACTTGTTCCTCCCTGCCTTTGTTTCTACTCTTCTTCCAGCTGAAGTATTTTCCACTCTTCTCCCCCTGCCCATCCCTAAATGCTCTTCATCCTCTAGGTCTTTGTGCAAGGCATTCTGTTTATCTGGCATGTCCTCAGCCCTCAACCTGCTCCTTTGAGGCCTCTCTCTCTGGTGTTGTGCATACCTCCCCTGGCCTGGACGCACCCACAGAAGGCCCAGTGACCTCACCCCTCGTCTGATCATGAGGACCACCGGCTATCTGGAGCTAACACACACTGCCTGATTCGTGAGTTAATGCTTAAGGATCCCACCTACAGGAGATGCTCTCAGAGAACAGGCCAGGCCTGTTGCTTATTCTCAGTTCATAACAGATGCTTGATATAACTTTTCGAAACTTCAATAGCAGAGGCATTGTCCAGGAGATGATCCTGGTTTTGACGACTTTGAGGCATCAATCACTTTACTAAGTGGCCATGTACATGACTCATGACGCCTGTGACAATTCTTGGATGATTCATTCCACTCTCATTCCTCTCTTCCCCCTAGATTTTGGGGTTTTTGTCTATGTTGGGCTAAATGATTCTTAATTTTGAGGCTTAGGTAGCATTTTCTAAAATAACATAAAGAGCCAATTCCATAGCTCTAGAACTGCTTTTCAGATCTCACATTCTAGAAGCCCAGGAAAGACACAGAGATGTTGTCAGGAAGTCAGGAGACTTTTTCCATGCATCTCCACAAATTGGGAAGAAAAGAACCCATGGAAAAGACTGGCTCTGGAAGGCTCAGAAGAACTCTTAGACAATCTGCTAAATAATATTTTTGTCTGCTGTTTGTAAATGTGACTCGATTTGAAACCATCTGTCATGCAGCCCTTTGGAGAGAGCAGAGAGGTATTTAAATCTGTGAAACTGAGTATATTTTTGTATCTACCAAAGCAATGGTTTAATGGACCCCTGCTGAATATTGTCCAGTGCATTCTTCCAATCTTCAAGTAACATTTAAATGGAATTCAAAGAGGGGAGGTGGTGATGTATGACGAGGTTGTGGCACAGTCTATGGTTAAGTGTGTCTTCCCGGAATGAGCACAGGGGCTCCAAGGCAGGTGGTAGGGCACTATTTCTTCATTGGGGCAGGCTGGGGTCACAGATGGGGCTTCAGTTTAGGGAAGCAGCCTTTTTCCAGGTTGGGGGGAAGGGGAGGACAGAGCCAGCTGCTTCTCATTTCCTAGGAATGAGCTAACTTTATGCAGCCAGAACTGGGCATCGCTGACAGCTCATAATTTCACCTTTATGACATTTCTGTTGTCACTGTTGGCTTCAACCCCTATGGTTAATATCTCCAACTGAGCAATGCCAATACATCTACTTTATTGGCAGTGGCAGTGGTTGTTACAGTAAGAAATTTGAAAACCATCAAAAAGTCTTCCTCACATTGAGTGGAGAAGGTAGACTGAGAGAAACACTTTCTTCAAACACTGGTAAGAGTAATTACTGGTGTTGCACATGTGCTGGCTGCTGTGGGTCACCAATTGTGTAGTTGAGGACATGTCTTCTCTGCCAAGTAAAATCGTAAGTTTCTTGAGGTTCGGGTTCATGTCCAGTGCAAACATTGAGTGTCAACTATTGCTCCATGGAGTAGAACCTTCTCTTTTTATTATTATTATTATTTTTAACATCATCATCATATTTTTGTTGTACTGGGGGCACATTGTGACATTTACAAAAGATCTTACAATATATCACAGTTGAATTCACCCCCGTATCACTCTCTTTTACCTTCCCTCCCCCTATTCCTGGAGTAGTTTCAACAGGTGTCATTTTTCCATTTTCATACATGAGTACATAGTATTTGCACCATATTCACCCTCCTACACCCTTTCCTTATATCCTCCCCCTCCCACTGCTACCAACCCCAAGACAGGATCTGTTGTATTAGAACCTTCTCTTACGAGACCCAGACACGATCCGGTATAAAGTATGTTGATACCCAAAGAACTGAAAATTGAAATTTGTTTGTGAAAATTGAAATTTGCACAAACATGTGTGCACACATTGTCACAGCAGCACTGATCAAGTGACGTAAAGAGAGAAACAGCTCAAGTGTTTATCTAGTGGTGACTGAATACACAAAGTGCAGCATATAATACAATAGAGTATTATTCTGCCATGAAGAGGAGTGAACTAGTGGCCC
Organism: Castor canadensis; assembly: GCF_047511655.1. NCBI lineage: Eukaryota > Metazoa > Chordata > Mammalia > Rodentia > Castoridae > Castor > Castor canadensis. The sequence continues at coordinate 21,891,382 of NC_133405.1, forward strand.
ATGCTGCCACGTGGATCGATGGACCTTAACACATGATGCCAAATGAAAGGAGCCAGACATAAAGGGACCATATTGTGTGATTCCACTTCTATGTAAATATCCAGAATAGGCAAATTAATAAAGACAGAAAGTAGATTAGAGGTTACCAAGGATCGATAAGAGGGGAAAGGGGGAGTTGCTGCTTTATGGGCACACAGTTTCTGTGTGGGCTGAGGAGAAAGGTTTACAACCAATCCACAACATTGTCCATGCCCTAATGCTCTTACATTGTTCATCTGTGCTATACGAATTTCATACCAATTAAACAAATGAAAACATTTCAGCACCTTAGCCATGGGTTTAGTTGCCCCAAACCAAGTGAGGTCCCACTGGGATGCAAATACAGTAGTCCCTGCTCATCCACAGTTTTCCTCTCTGTGGTTTCAGTTTCCCATAGTCAACCACAGTCCAAAAATAGTAAATGGAAAATTCCAGAAATAATCTCTGTGTCAGTTTTCAACTGCACCCTGTTCTGAGGGTTACTTGGACACAAGCATTACAATACTGTGGTGATTGTGATAATGGAGATGGCTAGCTACTAAGTGCCCAACGGGTAGGTAGCAAATACAGCATGGATACTGGACAAAGGAAGGAGAGAGACCACATTCACGTAATTTTTAATATAGTATATTGTTACAATTGTTCGACTTTATTAGTAGTTGTTGTTTATCTCTTATGGTACCTTCTTCCTCAATATGTACGTATAGGAAGAAAACATTAAGGAGCCAGGGGGGTGGCTCAGTGATAGGAGGCTTGCCAAGCATGGGTTCCATCTACAGCACCATAAAACAGAAGCCTCCCCCCCAAAACCAATAGAACCAAAAACATCATCTACGTTATGGGGTTTGATACTATCCAGTTTTAAGCATCCATAGAACATCTTGGCATGGGTCCACCACAGATGAGGGGGACTGCTGAATTGTGCAGCAAACCCAGTGGTCAGAGCACAGGCTTTAGAACTTTTTTTTCTTTCTCTCTCTCTCTCTTTCTTTCTCTTTCTTTCCTTCCTTCCTTCCTTCTTTCTTTCTTTCCCTTCCTTCCTTCCTTCCTTCCTTCCTTTTCTTTCTTTCTTTCTTTCTTTCTTTCTTTCTTTCTTTCTTTCTTTCTTTCTTTCTTTCTTTCTTTCTTTCTTTCTTTCTTTCTTTCTCTTCCTTCCTTCCTTCCTTCCTTCCTTCCTTCCTTCCTTCCTTCCTTCCTTCGTCTCTCATGCTGGGACCCAGGATCTTGTCCACACTAGACCATCACTCTACCACTGAGCTCCATCCCAGAATGATAACTGGGCACAACTCTCAGTTCTGCCAATGGCCATTTGGCTGCCCTTAGGTAAGTGATTTAATCACCTTGCTCCTACGTTTTCTCATCTATAAAATGGGGATGACTATAGAACCTACTCGTGGAGTTGCCACAATGCCTAAATAACGCATAGGGAGTGCTCCAAGGTGGTACATAATATTTGTAGGGGGTGCAGACATGACAAGAGCTGGATAAGTAAGAGCTATTATCTAGGTCACATGGCAGTCTCTTATGCTAGCCGGAAAAGAACAGCATTGGGCCTTAGAAACGCAACAGCTGACAATGTGCACATCAGAGTGGCTAATCATCCAACCTATTAATTTTAAGCAGTCCGACAGGCACCTAGCTTCTCCTGATGAATAAAAAGGGGGCATAGCCCACAACAGAATCTGTAGTTGTCACCCATGACTTTCCTCAGCAGTTCTCAACCAATGAGCTCCAGGATGCTTGTGTTTCTATAGTTACTTCTCATTCTCCAGCCTCAGTTCTGCCCCCCAGACTCCATTACATTCATTCTTGCAGGTCTTCAGCTCCTTGAATATGCTAGGCAGGCCCCCATAGCTCAGCCCTGAGTTCTAATCATGCCCCCACCCACCTGAGAGTCCCAAGACCATGGATCTGGAGGGTAGCTGCTTGGTAAATGTTTGAGGATAATTGAGGAAGAGAGAAGACCTTTGTTTGAGTTGTGATATGATGTAAGAAAAGACGGAACATTAGACAGGTAAGAAAAAGCAAGCAAGAAAAATGAGAGCTTCTCCTCATCAAGACAGTGATAGTCATTTAAAATATACATACATACATATATACACACATGCATATGTATACAAGTATATATTTGTATTATACATTGTTTATATGTAGACATATATATATATATATATATATATATATATACACACACGTATATAAAATAGTTTTGGATTGCAAAAGTCCTATATATCTGTAAAATAAAGAAAAGTCCCCAAACTACATAATTTTATAGTTAATAAATTAAATGTTTAATTTTTTTTGGTGGTACTGGGGTTTGAACTCAGGACTTCATGCTTGCTAGGCAGGCACTCTACTGCTTGAGCCATGCCACCAGTCCATTTTGCTCTGGTTATTTTGGAGATGGGATCTTAAGAACCACAATCCTCCCTATCTCAGCCTCTCAAGTAGCTACAGCTACTATAACAGGTGTGAGCTACCGGTGCCCAGCTAATTAATTTTATAGTTATATATGTATGTGAGTATAGACCACCCTTAGCTTTTCTATTCAAAACATCATAGTCATGGTTTTGTTGTGCCCCCCATTCAGGATTAAGTTATACCACAATACAAGTAACATGCATACATTTGAAGTGATGAATATGCACCTATGTAACCACCACCTGAATCAAAATGTAGAACATTTCTAGAACCCCAGAAGGTTTTCTCACATTTCTTTCTTTAAAGTAACTAAAATATTGACTAAACACAGCAAATTGTCAAAATCATATCATTCATACATATTTATTAAAGGCAAGCAGATTATCAGGCATGGTGGCACATGCCTCTAATCCCATCTCCCAGGAAGGCTGCGGCAGGAGGCTCCAAGTTCAAGGTCAGCCTGGGCAATTTAGTTAGACCCTGTTTCAAAAATAAAATAAAAAAGGACTGGCAGTTTAGCTCAGTGGTAGAGCACTTGCCTAGCATGTGTGAGGCCTTCAGTTCCATCACCAGAGCTGAAAAAAAAGACAAGCTGACTCGTATGAACTCATATTTTAAAGGAAATAAAGGGCATAGAAATTAGACTAGATTTTGAAAAAAAATGGACATTTGACTTGTGAAAAGAAATTTTTCTCCACACATTTTTAGTATCTCCTTCCCTTTACCCTGGGAAGTAAAGGCAGAAAAGCAGAGTTCTCTGGGAGGTGGTGGAATTGAAGCAGCAGGGAAGACACCCTAATTTTTGTGCATTTTTCTACTTCTCCCCCAAACATGATGAAGAAGCCCCCAGGCACTCTGAGAATTACTAAGAAAATGCCGATTAGAATGATCATAGGAAGTCAGCCTGGGTGAGGGAAGCTTGCATCTGATAGCAGAGAGGGACATGGGAAAAGCGCCCCCCCCCCCCCCGTGTGTGCCTGATTCTGCACACACCGTGCTTGGAATGTCTGTGCAGGTTTCATTTGAATGCATTATTGTTACAGCAGCAGAAACAGCAGCAGGCATTGCCCATCAGTGGTTAGAAAATGGCAAATGTCAAACTATGTCTGACCCTCTTTTTATCTATGGTATCTCTTTGGAATAAAAATGCCTGCTCCCTGCTGGGTCTTCTTAAAAGTGCATATTGTCTCTTCACATAAAGGCTGAGGATGATGGTGCTATGGAAAAAAGAAGAAGAAAAAAGAAGAGAAGGAATTATTCCAACTTCTCAGGTTTGAAGTTCACATCTAAAATTTGATGTGTTAAATTGGCCCTTCATTAAGAACTTTGTCATGGCCACTTAAAGCATTCTATTGCTTTCTAGCTGGGCTTTGTTTTTGTAGCACAGCTTCCTGATCCTCACTGCAGAGGAGCAGGTTTCCTGAAGTTCAGGACCAAGCTGGGGGAGGGTGCCCTTCAGCAATGGGGAGCCCTGGGAGAGTGAAGTTGACACAGGATAACTGTTTCGCCAAGCGAAGTGGAGAATGTATATAAAATGCAACGTGTGGACTGGAGCTATAGCTCAGTGGTAGAGCACTTACCTAGCATGTGCCAGGTTCTGGGGTCCACCCCAGCGCTATTAAAAAAAAAAAAAAAGCAATGTGCTATGTCGCGTGTCACTAAGTATCCTTCAAAATCTTGAGCATCAAGGTGCCTGATAACCTGATGAAACTGCAAGTAGAAAGAAGCAAAGGTGGAAAACACTATTACTACCTCTCGACTCTTCTAATCAATCCCTGTGCTTTGTCTCTGACAGTCTTTCATAGGCTTGAAATTGCCAACAATAAGGAAAGGTCAAGTTTGAGGGGAATTGAATTGATGAGTGCCAAGGTCCCTTCCAGATCTCACATTCCAGTTGCCTCTGGCTACTGAATCTCTTTGTGCCTTAATTTTCTTTCCCATCAGCCAGGTGAGATGTGGCAGAATAATATAAACATGTTGAAAAATGAATGTTCCAGAAGTGCCTTCACAATCTAAGTGCCAAACTCAGAGTGTGAGTGGTTTTATTTAATCAGAAGGGTATGCAGAAATAATTTTCTTTCCATCGTGAATGAACCACTTATGTCCAGTGGGCAAATTAGAGAAAGAACTCTCTTAATTACATTGAAATGCACATTTTATACCTAAAATTATAGATCAAATTATATGCAAAAAGGCAAGTAATGAATAACTATGGCAACTGTTTGCCCTCACATAGAAGTGTACTCACTGAAAAGTGGACTTTTTCAGTAACTGCAACTGTTCCTTATTAATCAGACACTAAATAAAAGCACAGGTGCTGAGAACACTAAGTGGTCCCCTTCCTATATCACCTTTGGCCTTTGTTCTCCTATGAGCATGGGACATGAGATCTAATTTTTACAAAAGTTATTTACTCCATGCAACCTTTGCCCCGGTTGTAAAGCATGAGGAAATATCAATAGCAGTAGAAATGTGAGTATTGCATAAGAATCATCACGAAGCTCTTTGGGCTTTTCTTATCGCATCAATAAAGTAGGGAGAGGACTGGAGGTGTGGCTCAAGCCATAGACAGCCTGCTTTGCAAGTGTGAAGCACTTCAAACCCCAGACCCATCAAAAATAGAAAAAAGGAAAATAGGAATAATAAGAAACACCTTCTCTGTACTGAGAGGCCATATTGTATGAAAGTAACTCATGCCCCTTTTTGTTCTACAAATCACATAAATCAATACAGGTGTGATTTATGTACTCCAATACAAAATTATTAGACCAAATAGAATTTCAGTACTGGGAGGGATGGGTGTAAGCAAATTGTGAAGTAAGTAGGTGGAATTTATGACAACCATAATAACAATAATAATAGCTATTGTTTATTGAGCCCTCACTTTCTTTTTTGCAGTTGCGGAGTTTGAACTCAGGGCCTCACACTTGCTAGGCAGGTGCTCTACCACCTGAGAGTCACTCCACCAGTCATTGTGTGTGTGTGTGTTGGGTATTTTCAAGACAGGGTCTCTGGTACTATTGGCCCTGGCTAGCCTCAAATCTCGACCTTCCTGATCTCCGCCTCCCAAGTAGCTAGGATTACAGGTGATTACAGGTGTGGGCCACCTGCACCTGGTGAGCCCCCACTTTTAGGCCCCATGAGAGAAGAGATTTTTGTTTTGGTCATAATGATATCTGCAAAGCTTAAGTGAGTACTGACTCTTAACAAACACTTATTGAATGAAGGAAAGAGTAATGGATAAATGAATGAGTGTTCTGAGTTCAAACCACAGTACTGTCAAAACAAAGCAAAGCAAAGCAAAGCAAAGCAAAGCAAAAACCCCAATGCTCTGCACCCTGCAGTGTGCTAAGTGATTTCCTACTACTTCAAGGTGTTTGTATTTTCTACTCTGTGCCCGGTGCTGAGGACACAGCAATGAATTAGACACGCTCTAGATCAAAAAAATGTGCGTGTGTGTGTGTGTGTGCATGTGTGTGTGTGTAACTCAGAGCCTTGTGCATGCTAGGCAAGTAACTACCTCTGAGCTGCACTCCTCCCAGCCCTCACTCTCTGCTTATACATCTTCAGTGTTGATAGTATCAAAATGCCCATGACCCCAGGTTCATGTACTCCCCCCCCATTATCTGGCATCTTATTTCACGATAATCTCCTGGATGAACCTATACTCTAGATAATGTCTTCACTGGCCTCCAGTAGTTTCCACATCTGGTCTGTCTCTTTGCTTGTGTGACTCCTCCCTTCCTGCGTGGTCTACAGGGGGTCCTACCTGTCCCACTCCTTTATCTACCAGCTTTATACTGTATTTGAGATTTTCCTGAGCAAGTTCTAGGATTAGGACATAGTGAAAAGGGACTGGGACTAGGAGGGCTTCAATGTAAATTTCTGATTGTGCTTCCTCATTCATAAATGAGGGAAAATAATACATAATTCACAGTTAATACATGTAAAAGCAATTCTGAAACTCCACAGTACTAAGTATTTTGTGATATTATTTTCCCATGGAAGACTTTAACCAAGGAGGGTGATACTTGCAATGATGCCCTAGGAAGATTGATTTTGTGACCATCCTGGGGTGGACAGATGAAGAGAGAGGCTGGGGGCCAGAAGACCCATAATGTGGTTGGCTCTACAATCCAGACAAGAAGTAATAGAGCCCAGTTGATAGTTGTGGCAGGAAAAGGAGGACTCAATAGATTAAGGATTAGTGAAGAGAGAAAGAATGGGGCAATGATGACACTAGGAAAATAGTACACAACACTGTCACAAACAGGACAGTGTGGTGCTGTGGACCTGGAGCAGGTGGTTAAATCTGTAAGCTAAGATGAGCTCTCTGAAGGGAAGGAAAGGCAAACAAAGGAGTAGAGAAAGTATAGTGAAGGGAGTCATGGAACTTGGAGAAAGGAATAGGGTACACACACATCAATTCTTTGGAAGTGACCCTTTAATAACAGTTGGCACTCCCTATCTGTACACGCCTCATGTAGGAACTCAACCAACCATGGATTAAAAATCTTAAGAAAATATTGCATCCGTTCTGAACTTGTAGACTTTTTCTGGTCATTAGTCTCTAAATAATACAGCACAACTCTTTATATAGCACTTAACATTTCATTTTGTGTCATAAATAATGTAGAGATGATTTAAAATACATGAGAGGGGGCTGGGGATGAAGCTCAATGGTAGAGTGTTTGCCTAGCATGTGCTAGGTCCTTAGTTCAATTCCCTAGCAGAGCTAAAAAATATAAAATCCCACAAAGAATTTGTATGTAGGTTACATGCGAATCCTATTGTCATCCTATATAAGGGACTTAAGCATCTGCAGATTTTGGTATCCGTGGGGGTCCTAGTACCAAATCCTTACAGTGGCCAGAGGCCAGTACTTCTGTAACAATTTCATGTCCAAAGGACTAAGTGGAGACCCACCATCATGAAACAAAGAACAAATTGGATGACTGCCCTATGAGACACACGTTGCATTGTATTATCTTGCCAATGTCTCTATGTAGACATAGGTCACACCCCTCAACAGGTTGTCAGATCCTCAAAGGCTTCAGGTCTTTCAAGTTTCTGGAGTCTTCATGGAACCAACATTTCTTTTTTCTCCTTTTTATTGGTGTATATTAATTGTACAAAGGGGTTTCATTGTGATAGTCCCATAGATGCATGTAGTGTACTTTGATCAAATTCACCCCCATTACTCTTTTTAGTCACCCCCTTTTTTGTGGTGCTGGAGATGAATCCAAGGCTTTGCACGTGCTGAGCAAGCGCTCTACCACTGAGCTACATCCTTGGCCCTAGAACCATCCTTTGTACAAAGCAAGTAGTCAATAGGCTTGCTTGGTTGTTTGAAAAGGGAAGGCATGGGGTGAGAAGGAAAGCTAGCAGGTGAAATCCGGGCTGAAGACATGCCAAATTTGTCTAATGAACTTTTAGGAGTTCTGAAGTAGTTGTGAACTTTGAAAAACCAGGAGATTTCAAATACCAATATAGATCTTTTATTCCCACGGGAAAGTGCCCATCTGGTGACCCTGTGCTCTTGCAGAAAATAGGCATGCAAATAAAAACAGAGCCTGGAAAAGCTCTTGGAGTTGGGAAGAGAGGGGCTCTCAAAGACAGTGTGACTTCTGTGAGGAGCAAGTGTGATAGTAGTTGTGTGTGGAGAATGCTTTGGACTCCGGGAGGGCTTCTAGAAGAGGGGACATCTCCGCTGAGTCTTGAAGGATGAATATGAAAGAGTTGTCCATGGAATGGAGAGGAATGAAAGAGTATTTCTAATAGGGCAAGGTCAAGGTGCATGACAGAGAATGACATGTTCTTGAAGGTCAGCTCAACATCTTATCCTGACTAAGGGAGGAAGCCATTTTCTGCTCCCCAGCAGGCCAGGAAAGGCCCTCCCAAAGCTGAGAGAGAGGACCTGATTCAACCAGTCATCTTGGTTTGGAGGTCAGAAGCATGTGAATAACTTTTGTTCCCTCTGCCTCCAACAACTGTACCCCACTGGCCTTGCTACCTCAGAGGAGCCCCTCACTTGGGCAAACCATGCACACCATAGGTGCATCCTACCTAAGCAAGTCTTTGCAGATAGTCAGCAAAACTGTAAACTCTTTTTGGCTTATCCATCTTCCCTCCCTTTAGGGCTGAGCAGCATCTGATACACAGTGTGTGTTCAATCCATGTTTATTAATCCAAAGCAAGGGCACTTCTGCAGAATCCAGGGCAGCTGTACATTTACTGCTGACCCAAAATGTGACTCAGAACACTCAAATAGCATGCTGTTAACTCAGAGGCCTTAGAGTTCAGTCTTGGTTCAGACACTTTAGAGTTCCATGGCTGTGGACAAGACAAGCCCACATAAACTTACTGAGAGTCAGTTTGCTTATCTATCTATCTATCTATCTATCTATCAATCATTTATTTATTGGTGGTACTGGGGTTTGAACTCAAGGCCGTGTGCTTGCTAGGCAGGTGCTCTAGCACTTGAGCTACACCCTCAGTCTGTTTTTGCTTTAGGTAGTTTTTCAATAGAGTCTGGCCTTTATGCCCAAGCAAGCCTGGATTATGATCCTCCTATTTACACTTCCCTAGTAGCTGGGATGATAGGCATGTGCCACTGCACCTAGCATTATTGTTTGAGATGGGGTCTTGGACCTTGAATGGTGATCCTTTAGATTTCTGTCTCCTGAGTAGCTATGATTTCAAGTGTAAACCACCACTCCCAGCCTCTATTTTTTTTTTTTTTGGTGGTGGTACTGGGGTTTGAACGTATGGCCTCACACTTACTAGGCAGGTGCTCTACCACTTGAGCCACTCCATCAGCCGCCCCCCCCCAAGCCTCTATTTTTTTTAAACCCCACATTGTTTTTATTTTGAGGAGGGAGGGTGCTGGGGGTTGAATTCAGGGCATTGGGCATACTAAGTATTCATCACTGAGCCATATACCCCCAGTCCCTAAAAACACCCAAAGTTTTAAAGTACGGGTATGCCAGAAGTGCTTTGCAAATTGTAAAGTACTATATGACCAAATATAGCACATTTGTACAATGATTACTCATCCATAAAAAGGACTGAAGTATCGATATATGCTACCATATGGATGGACCCTGAAAACACCATGCTAAGTGAAAGAAACCAGACACAAAGGTCCCATGTCGTATGATTCTGTTCATATGAAATGTTCAGAGTAGGCAAATCCATAGAGACAGGAAGCAAATTGGTGGTTTCTAGGGGTCAGAGGGAGAAGGCAGTGGACTATGAGTGCTTTCTGGGTATGTGGTTTCCTTGGGGATGATAAAAGTATTCTGAAACTAGCTATGGCAATGGTTATACAACATTATAATTGTACTAAATGTCGCTGAATTGTATTCTTTAAAGTGGTCAAAATGGCCATTTTTTTACTATAATAAAAGATGCCCAAAAAAGTGCCATGTGAGAGTTAAGCAGTCCTGGAAATGATACATCTACAAGCAGCCTCCAATCCATTTGTGGCATTCAGAGAACTCATCAGGAGCCTCTTGAGAAGAGCAGGTGGCCAGGGGAGAAGGCACTAGGGCCATCTGAAAAGTTTCCCTTCTGGAAGATATTTGTTTCATAGATTGCCAGTTGTTCACCCTGTTTGTATTTAAATGAAAGGAGGCTTTGAAGTGGGAGCCGCCTCTGAACAGGGCTTGGGGTTCCTGCCTCCCATGGCAAAGTTCAGACTTGTTCAGATCCGTTTATAGCCAGAGGTTACTGTTTCTGGTGGAAACGCTCAAGTTTTGGTTAATAATACATTAAGAGGTAGAGCAGAAGTAAATTGGGGAGCAAGGATTGACTTCCTCCTAGACTTGGTGTGAAAGGCAGCTTTCCTAATTGGGTTTAGGAGAATCTCTTTCTCTCCTCTGGTCACTGGATTTCATTTCAGTATGAATACTGGTTGCATCTCACTCACAGTCTCCTTGAAGAACATCTTTAAGTAAATTCACAAATGAAAGTTAAAGAGCTGGGCTAAGCCTTAGCAATGCCTCCAGGACCTCCTAGTTATCAGTTTAAGGATAACGTGTGCTATTTGAAAGTCCCTTGAAAATGGCAGGAAATTCAATGATAAATGAGTTTGCATATTTAGAAAAATTGCTCCCTGCACTTCAGAGTTAAGTGTTCTGCCAATTCACAGAAATTGGAAGTCCCAGTCGTAGCAAGGTCACAATCTGTTTAGGCTGATGCTACACTGGTTTCTGCAGCTCCTCATAGCCAACCATGTCACCGTGGTTTACAAACAGTGAAGGAAATCTCAACGAACCCTCTGAGGGCGATAATTGTAATGACGGTTCATATCTTCACCCTATGTAATTTTATGGGAATTGAGAGTCTAGCCAAATAATAAGTTCCAGCCCTTTTTATCTGCCCAGTTCCCAGCACACTCCCGAGGTGTCTGAGGCACTTCTCACCCCAACCTCTTAAAGCAGACTGTAACAATAACAACAGTAATGACAAGTTCCCAATCTGCAAGGTTCCCTTCATTAAAGGAGCCCTGGGAGCTTCAAAAACCCTCATTAATGGTGACAAAGGTGGGAAGGTGGGAAGACTCGCCCATTTCTAGTTTTTTGGTGGCTAAGTGGAAACTGGGTCCCAGAGGGGTGTCAGCCTCTCTCAAGAGGCTTGAGGGGGAAGGAGGTTTGGGGGTCCTGGGTTACTATTATTCCCAGTGACTCGGAGTCATGGATGCCAGGTTCTGGAACCACCTTCCCTGGGTGCATGCTATTATTATCAGCAAATCGCTTTCCTTCTCGGGAACCTCGCTTCTACTTACACAGGACAGGATTGGGCCAGAAGGTCTCCAAGGTCTCCACAATCGACCCTGACTTTGTCCCATCGCCTCGAGGTTCGGGTGTTTCTCCTGCTTCGGGGTTTGGTTGGACTTGTTGCGGAGTAGGGTGGCGGGGAAGGGGGTTTGGAGAATGGCTGTTAGGGTCAGGGACAAGTCGGTGCTCATGAGCACCTGTGGATGGGAAGCAGGTCTGGGGAGGCCAGGTGAGGATCTAGGGCCAGCTGGGAGCCCCAAGTGCTTCTGGTGCCTGCAGCGAAACAATGCGAGTAATGTGGGCGCCTTCCTCCTGGAGCCCAGGAGCTGGGCGGTAGGAAGCGTCCCCGGATGCGGGATGACAGCGGGGAGGCAGGTATCGCGGAGGGAGGGCTCCGCGCAGCTTTGGCTCTCAGATAGCCGCCCGCGCGAAGAAGGCTTCTGGCTCCGACGTGGGCTTAGGGACAAGTCCCAAGCCGCCGGCTTCCCCGGGACTTGGGCCCTTAAAGCCAGGAGCGAGTGGCCTTTCCTCTCTGGATGGGGGGCGGCGGGCCGGCTCCCCGCCTCCGAGGAGGAGGAGAGGAGGGAGGAGTCCGACGGGGCGTGTCGCGCGAGGGAGCGCCGCGCGCCCGGTGCGGCCCCCTAGGAAGTGGATTTGGCCGCTCCGGATCCAAACCCGCTTCCAGGTTTTCTCCCGGCCCGGCCCGGCCCTGCGTGCTCCCGCCTGTCTCCGGGCCCCCCCCCCCCGCCGCCCGCCTCCTCCCCCTAGTGCCGCCCGCTGGGCCAAGTTTGCGAGCGTCGCGGAGCAAGCCGGCCAGTCAATCAGCGGCAGAGCTGAGAAGGGCACAGCCGCGCGGCCGAGGGCAGAGTAACCGAGCCGAGCGGAGCCGAGCCGGCCGAGCCGAGCCGCGCCGGGCAGCCGAAGCAGCGCGCAGCGAGCGCCCGCCGACGCCGCCCACACCCTCGGCGCGCCCGCGGCGCCTGCCACCTTCCCTTCCTTCCCCGCGCCCCTGCCCCAGCCGGACGGCCAGCTTGCCCCGTTCTCTGCCCCGCGGAGCCTCGAGGTCGGCGGCCCGCGCCTCCGCTCCCTTGGACCGCGCTCCGCCTTCACGACCTCCTCCTCCTTCTCTTCTTCCCCGGCCGGGCGCCTGGCACCGGGGACCGTTGCCTGACGCGAGGCCCAGCTCCACTTTTCGCTCAGCGTCTTCTCTTCCTCCTCTACCAACTCCAACTCCTTCGCCCTCGCTCCACTCGCGAGTCCCCGGCTCCGCGCCGCTGCTTCCCGTCCCGTCTCATCGCGATCCCAAAGGTGGGAGCGCGTCCGCCCCGGCCCGCACCATGGCACGGTTCGGCTTGCCCGCGCTTCTTTGCGCTCTGGCCGTGCTGAGCGCCGCGCTGCTGGCTGCCGAGCTCAAGTCGAAAAGTTGCTCGGAAGTGCGACGTCTGTACGTGTCCAAAGGCTTCAACAAGAACGATGCCCCACTCCACGAGATCAACGGTACGTGGGAGTCCCCGGGAGGCGGGCGCAGAGACGGGCACCCCGGGAAAGGGGCCGCGGGCTCCCTCCCCTGCGGTCCCCGCGCCGGCCCAGGTAGTCCAGAGGGAGAAATGGGCAGAGAGAGAAAGCCAGAGCCAGCCGGGCGCGGGGCGGCGCGGCGGCCCCGGACACTGCGAGTGGAGGGGCGCCGCCGGCTTGCCCCGTGCCACTCCCGCGCTCTGCCTTTACCCCCTCCCCCCTCGTCGTGGTCTTTGGGGTCCTGGAAAGCTACTGAGGTCTCTGGTCCTCACAGTGCGTGTCACCGGCTCCCTCTCATTTTCCGGGTTGAACTCCTTATGGGCTCCCCGCTTTGTTGTATGGGTGATGAAGAGGCCGGGTGGGGGTGGGGTGGAGTAGGGGGACATCTCGGAGTTTGCAGATTCCAGGAGGGGTGCAAAACGTGGAATTTGAATTGATGTTTCATTGATGTTCTTTTAAAACCCCTCTCCCCGCCTCTCTTCTACCGCTGACATGGATTAGGGGTTTTAGTAGCTGCAAGGGGCTTTAGAAGTCGCCTTTAAAAAGCAAACGACTCCCCCTACTCCCCACCTCTGCAAACCCTGACTTTTGGAAACTCTCCTGCTTTCCGGAAGGTGTTGGAGCAGAAGGGTATTCCCCCCCTTTCTTTTTTTTTCTCACCTCATTTTAAGGGTTAATTGCACATTCAATTACAGACCTTTGAAAGGACTGATTACAGGAAACCTGAATCTCAGTTTGGAGATGGTTATGCAAATGAAGACGGTTTTGCCTCTGAAAAAGTTCACCGGATTTCGGCGCTGGGGGTGGGGGTTGAGTGGGGGTATTTGTAAAAGCCCTTCTGGGAGGGCGGGGTGTGTGTGGGTGTGGGTGGGGGGAGGCAGCTCTCCGGGGGGCGCTCTCCGCCCCTTGTCGCGAGGCCAGCGGCGGTGGCCGGGCGAGTCCTCTACGGGGTCGCACTGACTCGTTCGAGGCGGCCAACTGTTGCGCGCAGCCCCGCGGGCCGCGCTGGGGCCGGCGGCGGCGCAGGTAGCCTGTTCTCCCCGGAGGCTCAGAAAGAGCCTCCACTCTAGCTGGCTGGTGGCCAGCAGATCCTAACGGAGGAGTGACGATTCGAGCCCCGGGGGCCAAGCCTCCATTCCGAACCTTTCATGGAAGTGAGCGGAGTGCGCCCTTGCCTCGCTGTGCTGGTTGCCCGGGTGGGGCAGGCAGGGGGCCGGCAGCCAGCAAAGGAAATATTGTAATTTTAACCAGGCGCTTCCAAAGGCTTAGGAAGACTTGGGGGTCATTTTTTGGAAGGGCTATTAATAACCTTGGAGATTAAGTGCAGTCATCAATTACACGTAAATCACAAAAGTAATTGAGGGAAGTTGTTGGGCACTTTCGGAGTGTAACCAGCATCTGTCTAGAAATAGAACCGAAGAAATTGCTGGAGTAGCCCAGGCACCCGGTGCACCTTGGCAGTTATTAAATGACTCGCACACTACTGATTAAAGACTGTTTGTCCTTCAGCTGCCTGTCTTTTTGGGAGCTCAAGTATGTCCTCACAGCCGCAGGATTTTATTGGTTGTAGAGCCCTGAAAAGCCCCCTTTCTTTTCCCCTCTTCCTCCCGCCCAGCCAGAAAAAGTGAAGTGAACCAGCAGCCGCTGAAGCTTGGGGGCTCTGCAGGTCAGACTTGGGGTCTTTGTGCCCTGCCAAATTTGGGCCTGGGTGCCGCAGAGATGATTGGCGTGAAGGTTACAGTTGTCATTCTCACGTTTTGAAGGGATAGATGCAGCCCAGCACGTAATGGGAAAGTGACAAGTTTTCATCTTCTGCGCATGCAAACAATATGTGCCTTTGAGATGGACCGGAGACATTCAGGGAGTGGGCTGCGAAATTGTTCCCCCCAGTTTCTCGGACTTTTCTCTGTGCGGTCTTTAGAAACGGCAGGACATCTTCCCCAAGCCAGCACCTCCAGGAAAAGGAAGCATGAAAGGTGCTGGGGCACTTCATACTCTAGGTGTTCTCATTGATTGTCATCATCTCTGGAAAACACCTGAGGTGTCTTTTTTCATACATGTCTATCTGGACCTCTCCCCAAAGATAGGGGAGTTATTAGTGACCAGCAGCAGGAAATGGAAGCTAATGTGCTCACACCCAAAACATTTTATTCTTTTTGTCTTGTCCTTCATCTCCTTCCCAGGGCTGCTGCTTTTATTTCCCCTTTTGAATGACCTACTGGACTGCATTCTCCAGAGGAACAAAGGAAGTGCCTTTTTAGCTGGAATCCTTGGAAGACCACCAAGGACTTTAGCTCACGCCGTGCAATTTCGCACCACTTTCAACAATAACAAAAATGCATGACTGAATGGCTCAAAAATGTGGAGTGTTAGAGGCTTTCATTTGAGTCTAGGACACTGTCACAACACAGACAGACCCAAGCAAATACCTTTAGATGGTCAGTATAGAAACAGGGGTAATCTTTACCATCGCCCTGGCCTCTCCAGATGCATACATTAGCTTCATCTTCTCCAGACTTTGTTCAGATAATTTTGGTGTTTTTTTTGGGGGGGGGCGAGGAATGGTCAATTTAGTGACTTTATTCAGCTTACATCTGAA